>NC_143551.1:10584000-11185000 GCF_054136105.1 Typopeltis vanoorti | reverse complement strand
GGATTTCCTGTAGAATAAGGTGTATGTGATCAAGCCACAAATATTCAACTGAAGGAGAACATTCTTGCAGAAATTAGGACTCTGCAGCTAGAAACATTAACAGCTATCATGGAAAGTACTATAGAAATGGCCTGTCTTTGTGAAGCTTGAAAGTGGAAGGCATTTATGTGGTGTGGTTTTTCATAGCTAATAAAAAAAATCTTCAGGTTCTATATTTCATTATTAAAAAAAATAAGTATTTAATAAATAATAAAGTTATTTATTAAATATCCACCCCTCTGAAAGGGAAATCTCCTATACAAAAAGCATGATACCTGTTTTAAATGTTTATGCAAGATGAACTGTCTACCTTTTTTTTAACTTTAAAAATTAAGAAATCTTTTTATTAGACAGAATGCACTGAACACATAACTTGCTAATTTAGAAAGTAAATTATTATTTTATTTAAATTTTTTTATGTCATAAGATCATTCCTTTTTATTTTTTTTTTCACTGCAGTGCTGTATTCAAAAATTCTCAGAAATTAGCACTCACATCAAGGAAAAATATCTTGAAATAACAGCAGAGAAATATGATATTACAGAAACTCGATGACTTTACAAAAGGCAAATCGTGTTTTTCTTTCCTTCATTATGATTTTATTTTGAGTACGTTTACCTTCATAATTCAGTCAGAAGCAACATGTAGCTGAAATGTTTTACTTGTTCCACAGGTTCTCCATTCACAACACAGTTGACATTTTAAATGATTCTGCCTATTTTCATTGTCTTTGTCTTTTTATTGCTGACCTTTATACCATATCTATTACAACAACTATGCAATTTAGTCAGAGAATTTTGCAGACTTGTAGCGGATTTATTTAGAAGTATAACATCATCCGCATAAAGCAAAGAGCTGACATTAACATCTCCAATTTTGATATCATGTTTAATACCACTTTCTTTCATAATGTGATCCACATATATAATGAATAATAGAGGGGATAATGTACATCCTTGTCTCACACCAGATTTAACATTAAACCATCTTCCTGTACTTCCTTCAATTCTAACTGCTGACTTACAACTCAAATAAAGACTAAGTATTGCTTGATATAATGCCCCATTGACAGCGTATAACTGCAGCGTATTGAATAGCTTCTCTCTTGGAACCTTATCATATGCCTTTTCCAAATCGACAAAACTTAAATACAGATCTTTGTTATATTCCCATGCTTTCTCGACTATTTGTCCTAAAGTGAAGATCTGATCCTGACAGCCTCTGTTGGCCTGAATCCATCTTGTTCTTCACCAAGCTTTTCTTCCACAATTCTTCTGAACCGTTTCTCAAGTATACTTGCATAGATCTTGCCAGGAACACTCAGTAGGGAAATACCTCTGTAATTCTCACATTCAGTTTTATTTCCCTTTTTATATATGGGTACTATGAGAGCACTACTCCAATCATCGGGAATTCGTCCCTCTGTCCAAGCTTTCTGAACTATGCTGTGCACCCTCTGTAAGACTTTTATACCACCATACTTCAGCATTTCTGGTCGAATATCATCTACTCCTGCTGCCTTTCCACATTTCAAGCCTTTGATGGCTTTTTCTACTTTAAGTATGGATATGTATTCCTGACTGCATGCCTGTGCAGTGTTTTTTTATCACTGTGCTGTGATCACTGCTTGTTTCATTTAGCAGTTTTTCAAAGTAATTACTCCAAACTTCAAGGATATCTTTTTCTCCTGTTTTCATGTCACCTTTATCATCTCGAACTCCTTTTACAGCACTCTTACCTCCATTCCTAAGTTTCATCAACAACCTCCAGAATATTTTGCTACCTTCTTGGTATTTATTTTCTATATTCTTGCCAAAGTCCTCCCATGACTTTTGTTTAGCTAGTTTTACACACTGTTTAGCTTTCTTATATTTGTCTCTGTATTCTGTCAGAGTAAAAGCTAACTTATTTGCCAGGAACTTTTGATATGCTTTCTTCTTTTCCTTCACTGCCTCTTTAACTTCCTGTGTCCACCAGGGAGGTCTGATTTTTTTTTATCCTTGCACACAACCTCACCGCATGCCTCTCTGGAAGAATCAACCGATGTTTTCTTCAGAGTTTGCCACTGAATCTCCAAGGTTTGATTAGTGTTCTCAAACTCTTTAATTTTCTTTTCAATAATCTTTCTGTAGTTTAGTCTACAGTTCACATATGAGAGCTTCTCAACTTTTATTCGCTTTAAAACTTTCTTACATGTTATTCTTTTCAATGTGAAATTCAATTTTATCCTGCTCAAGACTAAATAGTAATCACTTCCAATTTCAAATCCTCTGTATGCTCTGGTGTCCTTCACCAGGGAGAAAACATCACTATCAACAATAACATAGTCAATGAGATTTTTCTTATTCCTAGATTCTTCTCTCCATGTGAATTTTTGCACATTTTTATGTTGGAACATGCTGTTAGTAATAACCAGTCCACGTTCTGAGCAGAAATCCAATAGATATTTGCCATTATTATTAGCTTTGTTCTTTTCTCCAAATTTTCCCAAAATATTTTTGTATGTCTGACAATCATTTCCTGCTCTGCTATTTAGATCCCCAACAAGGACCATCTTTTCCTTTTTCATTGTGTCAGTTGCTTTTTCTAAAGCATCAAAAAATTCCTCCACTTCTACCTTAGTTGAACCTTCTGTGGGACCATAGGCACAAATAAGTCTCATTGTCCAGTTCCCCATTCTCATATTTGCCCGCATTACTCTACTTGAGACTGACTGCCATTCAAGAAGATTAGCCTCGTATTTTGTGTTGAATATTATGGCTACTGCTTCTTTTCCTTGATTGTCATTGCCTGAATATAACATTTTGTATTTATTGCTCAGAAAGATCTCACCAGTTTTGGTCTTTTTTGTTTCAGTCACCCCTGTTATGTCGATCTGGTACTCATCTAATTCCTCAGTCAGCTCCATTTCTTTGCCATTCAGGCTTCTTACGTTGATAGTACCGATCTTTAACTATGGTGATGTTGAGTTGGGGTTTTTTCAGATTTGTTCCAGTAGCTGACTTTTCGCTGTTCGCCCTGGTTCCCTGGCAAAAACAACGGGGGCCTTGTTTAACCGGGCGACGCCCCAGCCGGCATGAAATTTTGTCATGTTGTACCATTATTTTTTTATTTTTGTTTAACCAATAAGAATACAATTTGTTCGGCTAAATCCCAAATTGCCAGCCCATCCTCGTTCGTTCAGTATCAAAGTAAATAACCAACAGGGTGCACCACGAGAAGATGAGGATTGGACATTAGGTCAGAAGCCCTGGTCGGTTCTCCGCATTCTTTTAAAGGCTATGTGGAGGTCTCCTCTCAGTTATACAGCTTTGACCCTTTTTATCTGAGACCTTGAGGGTATTGAGTACTCATTGAGGGAGACGATAAATCACCTACATCAACTGTCATACCTTCTCTTGAACTCATTCACACTATATTCACTATCCCTAAAGGCAAACTATTCCACTCACTTACTGCTCTGTGAGAGAAAAACCTAGCTGTTACTCTTTTGAAACTTAACTTCCATGGATGCCCCTCCCAACAATCTTACTTCCCCACCTTCCATAGTATGAAAAATTTCAGTAGAGGATATCTTATAACACCCATTCAAAAGTATATAAACCTTCATCATATCACCCCTCTTTCACCTGTTAACTAGAATCTGCAATCTACAAACTCTCAATCTGTCCTCATAATCTAAACTCCACAAATCGAATATAATCTTTGCAACTCTTCTTTGTAACCTTTCCTCAGCTTCTTTAGCCCTTTTTGAACAAAGAAAACCAAAGCTGTGCACAATAATCCAGGTGTGGTTGTATCAAGGACTATTTGAAACTTTTGATATGTGACCTTTCAACATGAAATTCCTATCCACCTTTATGCCAAGATCCCAAGCCTCATCAATTTCTTCTGGCATAACCCTTCTAATATAATATGCTGCTGGAAATCTCATCATACCAAAATGCATAACTTTACACTTACTAACATTAAACTGACAATCATTTTTTTCCCCAAATTTCTAGCCTATTCTAATAATTTTGTAAGTGCTAGATATCAGTAGCATCCATGATCGCCCTGCTTATCTTTGCATCATCGGCGAACAATTGCACATCTCCTGTTAGACCCTTCCTAATGTCATTAATATATAGATTGAACAACAATGGATGGCCCAAGGAACCCTGGTACACCACTGATCACCTGAGGTACACCACTGGTCACCTTGAATTTAAAAGATTCACAACCACCATATACAACTTTTTGATATCTGATCCGCTGATCCAAGTGGATCAGATATCAAAAAGTGGTATATGGTATCCAAGTGACCATCCACTGATCCAAGTCAAGAGTTTATATTCCAATCCCATATTCTCCAGTTTACACAACAGTCTTTCATGTGATATCTTATAATATGCCTTAGTAAAATCCAACTATTTCATAGTGTATTCATTCCCTTTATCCAACTCATCTGTAACATTGTTATAAAATTAAGTAAATTGCTAAAACATAACCTTCCTGTAGTAATGGAAGATTATGTTTTAGCAATTTACTACTAAACCTTGCAAAGTATAGCTTGTTTGTCTAGCCATTTCTGTATGTGAGTTCTTACCAACTTCTCTAAAATCTTCACTACCACACCAGAGATACTGATAGCTCAGTAGTTAGACAGATCAGTTTTTGAATCCCTTGTACGATGGAACTACCATACATTCTTACAATTCCTGTGGTACGAGGCTGGTCTGAAAAGTTCTTGGCCTAACAATGAAAAACAAATTTATAATTTCAAAATTATTTTTATTTTTTAACATAATCTCTGTTAAGACTAATACATTTATTCCAGTGATGCTCCAATGCCATTATCCTGTTACTGTAGTGGTTTTCAGTAAGCTCTGGAAATTACCCCTCTACAGCTGCAATCACCTCTTGATTCGATGAAAAATGCTGACCAGCATGGAAGAATTTTAGTTTTGGGAAGAGAAGAAGTCAGAGGAACCAAATATGAGGAATAGGATGGATGTTCCTACAATTAATAGTGCAGATCCCTTAATTTTCCCATTGCCAAAACACCTTTGTGGGCAGGTGCATTGTCCTGATGAAAGATGATTTTTTTCTCCTGCAAACCGGGTTTTTTCTCAGAAACTTTTTCGTCTAATCTGGTTAAAAGATCGGAATAATATTCCCCGGCTATTGTTTTACCCTTTTCAAGATAATTAATGAACAAAATGCCTTCAAAACACTGATGCCATGACCTTATCTGCTGATGGAACTGACTTTTTCTTCTTTAGCATGGGAATCTTCAGATTCCCATGCATTTCCGATGTTTTTCCTATTCAATAACTGATACCATGGGACCAAAGATAATATTTTCCTAAGTTGATCATAATTCTCAGCTTTGTAGTTCAGCCTGAAACGTGTTCTAATGGGAACATCAATATTATAAGATACTTCCCAAGAAAGCACATCATGATTACTGTCACCAACTGGTGGTAAAATAGTCATATTCTTAACAGAAACCCTATCTGATGCTCTGAACAAATCCAAATCTCTTTGACCTCGATTTCCTTCTTTCACATGCTGCTTAAGAAAGTTATCTTGCAACAATTCAACAAATTCCTCTTTATTCTTATCATGAGATTTCTCATGATAAGAATAAAGAGGAATCTGTTACCTTGTTTAATATTAATTTTTCAAAATGATATTCCAGAATTCCTGAATATCCTTTTCCTTTCTGATATCACCATTATGATATTTGATTGTTTTTGTGGTACTTTTCCCTCCATTACTAACTTTCTTAATAACCTGTGTAACATTTTGTGATCTTTCTGATATTTATCTTACAATGTTCTTTTGACTCCAGTTACTTTTATACATAACTTTCCTACATTCTGCTCTGAATTCTTTTAAGAGTACATACTGACTTTGTTTGGAACCTTCTACATGATTTTTCAACTCCCAAACTTCTTTAACACCAGTGGGCTTTAATTTTTTTTTTATTTTTGAAAACCATTTCACAATGCTTGTACCTTGCATAACTATTACACAATGCTTTAATTGTTTTATGTGACTCATATCCATAGCAGAAAACACTCAGTTCATTAGTGCTATAGGGTCCGCTCAGATTTCGTTTACACATGCACACATGAGCACTTTTAATATTTTTTTGTTCTTTAATTTTTTTTTTTTTACATAATTCAGAAACCTAGCTCTAGAGATAAAACATAATAGAACCTTTTTAAGTCATTTCGGCATCCAATTAACAGTAGCCATGGTTTCACTTTTCATCTCATTTCATCTCAATTTTTAAGATTTTAAGCACTTCAGAAATAGTAATATGAATAGAATTTTAACTTTTATATTAATTTAATTGATATCATTGCTTCTTTTTAATCCATTACATTAAGAAATTGAAAAATATAACAAAAAATAAAAAATATACAAATCCACATGTTTTTAAAAATAATAAATGTCAGTTTCAAAACATAGCATGTTATGTCATAAAAAATCTTTTGTAATGCATGAAACAAACATAATCCTTCATATATTTTTGTTCAACATAATTTTTAGTTAAGAAAATTTTCAATTAATTTTTTTCAGAGATACATTATTATTATTAGAAATGGAGAATAAAGTACTGTAGAAAGAATCAGAGATGATAAATGTGACATGAAAACTGAAGATAAAGATATTCTAGATGTCTGTAGTAATTACTCTGAATTACAGTATCAGCATGATGGTAGAAAACTCCCAACAGGAATGCAGTCAGGAATACATTTCCATACTTGAAGTAGAAAAGTCGTCATCATCAAAAACCTGAAATGTGCAAAGGCAGCTGGAGTAGATGAAATTCAGCCAGAAATGCTCAAATATGGAGGTATAAAAGTTTTAGAGTGGCTGCATTGCATAATTCAGGACTGGTCAGAGGGTCAAATTAAAAATTTTTAGAGCAAAGCTCTCACAGTACCTATCTATAAAAAGGGAAATAAAACTGCAAGAATTACAGAGATATTTCCTATTGAGTGTTCCTGATAAGATTTATGCAAGTATACTTGGGAAACAGCTAAGAAAAATTGTGAAAGGGAAGCTTAGTGAAGAACAAGCTGGATTCAGGCCATATAAAAGTTGTCAAGATCAGATTTTCACTCTAATACAAATAGGTGAGGAAGCATGGGAATATAACAAGGATTTGTATTTAAGTTTTGTAGATTTCGACAAGGAGCCAAGAGGAAAGCTCTTCAAAAGGCTACAGTTATATGGTGTTAATGGTACATTATATCAAGCAATGCATAGTCTTTTTTAAGCTGTGAGTCAGCAGTTAGATTTGAAGGAGGGAGAGAGAGAGAGAGAGAGAGAGAGGAAGACTGTTTGAGGTAAAATCAGGTGTGCAACAAGGGTACACGTTATCTTCACTAATATTCATTATTATGTAAAAATAATCATAATTTTTGTTTATGTTAGTATGTTTATTAGTTTTGTTTTCATAACACATATTGTCGGCACTTGCAATGTGCCCGTTATGAAAATTGTTTTGTTAAAAGTGATATGTAAAACAGTTAAAAATTTAATGTACTTACCGGATTTGAATATTTGTATTACTTAAAAGAATTTTTATTGTAATTTAAAATTACAAAGGTTGTGTTTTATGAAGACATTTTCTTGTCGCCAACGGGGGCAACGTGTCAGCCATTATTTATACCAAACTCCTTGCTTACCAGTTTCATGGAGTGCGCATGCTCGCCGAGAAGTTGGATGTGTGATTGACAGCTGACAAGGAAAGCTTTCGGTATCTGAGTAACGGCTGTAAACAATAGAGCGTTCAGGAGTAATTTAGAACACAGGCCGGCAGATATTTAGATTTGAAGGAACTTAAATTTTTTAAGTGACTGTCGGAAAAAAATTAATAGTATATTCCGAAAAAGGAATCGTTGAACTATTAAGTTTCAAAGTGGAATAAGTATTGATGAATAAAAGGAAAATATTGCTATATGCGTTTTAAACGGAATATTGGAGGACCCACTAATTCAAAGATTTATAGTAGATTCCGAAAAGGGAATCGTAGAACTGTAAGTTTTTTTTTTATTGGAAGAGTTAAGACCGTCGATAAGCATTTAGTGAATAAAAGAAGAATTTGCTATTAATGTTCTAAAGGAATGTTTGAGAAAACTCTGATTAGGAAGTTTCATCTGTATTAAGGATGCCGGATCTGACTATTATTTCTACTGAAGAAAAGAGACAGAATTAAGTTCGGAAGAATTAATGTGTGCTACATGAGTCATGAAAAAGCATCCTGTGAAAATGAAGATTAGAGTCATGTATCTTCGGAAAAGGGCCTTGACAGAGAAAAAAACTGGCTATGAACATTTTGTGATTGTGCAAACAAAGTGTTTAGTCTAGTCTTAAGTGTAAGTTTATTTTTAAAAGGCCTTGGATCCAATTAAATTTGTAGTTAGTTATGTAAAGTTATTTAAAGTGTATATATATTGTTTTTGTTATATTAAATGTGTTTATTTTGTATTTTGGTCTTGAGTCAGTGATTATTTGGATCCTGAAAGGAGTTAAGATCATTGCACCAATTGGAGTGAACCCTTGTGCATATAAAAATATATAGGTACGCTCGGAAATAAATTAAAACTAATTTATAGAAAAAGAAATTGATTAAAAATCTCCTATTTAAATATAACCAATTATTAACAATGGCGCAGTCGACTACAGGATTGGTTATGACTTAACTTTATTTTTAGAGTCTAGAAAGTAAATCTTGACTCAAGTAAAATGGCTACAGAAGATAGCAATATTAGTAGTGAAGTTTCTTCAATTAAAGATGATAAATTTTTTAGGTTAATTAATCCAACTTTAGTAATACCTTCTTTCTCAGGTGATAGTAGTGAAAGTTTAGAAACATTTTTCAGATATGCAGAAAAAATTAGAGATTTAGGAAAATAGTCAGATTTTCATTTGTTGATTATACTTCGTAGTAAATTATTGGGCAAAGCCAAAACATTCTTAAACACATCTCCTTTACTAAGAGACACTGACAGTTATGCAACTTTTAAAAGTCTGCTAATATCAGAATTTTCAAGTGTAAAAGAATTAGGGCCTAACATTTGGAAAATTCAACAGTGCATCCAGGGTAATAGGGAGTCTGTTTCAGAATATTATCACAGACTTAGGAGCATTGCTAATGAATTTAATATTTCATCTGAAGAGAAATCCTCTTTGGAATGGTTGCTGTTTAATCAATTTAGGCTTGGCCTTAGAGATAATTTGAAAGAAACAGCATACAAGAAAAAGGTTAAAAATCTTGACCAGTGTTTTGAAATTGTTAAGGAAAAGGAAGAGAGACTTAGAGATATATTTCATTCCTCAAACAATAAACAGGTGAACTCTTTTCAATATAATGAAACTCATTATCCTAGCATTGTGGCTGCAGATAAAGTGAGAGAAGGAAAGTTTCATAAATTAAAAGGTGCTAATAAAAGAAACAGTCTAAGGAAACTTCTGTGAATTTCACCGAAGATATTCCAGAATCTGATTCCAAGGTACAATTACATGATTTGGGAAAATTAGAGGAACTGAAAACATTTCTTAGTGAAGAAATAGAAAGACAACAGACACCAATAGTTCAAGGACAGGAACGTCTTTTTAAAATGATATATGATTTAACAATATCCAAGAATACTACAGATAATCAGTCTTTCTTTTGTAAATCTAATGGTATTGACAGGAATAAAGCATCTCATAGGAGATATGTTCCAAAATGCTTTAGATGCAATAAACTGGGTCATTTTGCTAAAGACTGTTATGTTAGAGATAAATCTTGTTTTCAAAATAAGAAATCAGAGAATAAAGAAAAATCTGGAAATAGTTATTATTCCAATATCATACTGGCAAGGACAGAAATGAAAGTCAAACTATTCACTAGACATGGGTAAAGCTAAAGACAGCTCCGACCCTAAAAGAGAGTTTGACGTAGCATTAGCTCCTTATGCTAATGGATGTAATACTTTGACAGTTCTACAAGGATTTATTGAAGATGTGCCTTGTGAAATCTTACTTGACACAGGTGCACATATCTCACTCATTTCTTATAGCTTGTTTAACAAAATTAAATCTCTAATTCCAAATAATATTTCAATTTTAAGTTGTCCAATTAAATTAAAGGGTATATTTGAATCAGAAATTTCAGCTGATAAGCAAATAAATGTTTTTATTTCAATTCCTTGTTTTCCACTTTAAGTTTGTCATCCATTAATAGTTCTTCCAAAATCATCTAATCCAAATGTACAAGTCATATTTGGAATTGATTTTCTGAAACGTCATGGTTTTGCATGTAATTATGTTGATAATACAGTGTCATTGTGTGGACTAGAATGCCGTTTAGACAGGAAAATTAGAGCAGTCTCCTGAAGTTTTTCAAGATACTAATGATAATGATCGAGTGTTCAATATTGAGACTCTAATGAATAAGGAATCTAGTTCACAAATTTGGGAAAAGGATAAGATTGTCCAAGCTCAGAAAAATGATCCCATACTCAAAACTATCTATGAAGCAGTAATGAAGGGTGAAACTCAACTGGATACATTTTTAAACCTGGAAAACTTGTATTTAGATAAAGATGGGTTACTCTTATCTAGACAAATGGAAGATGGAAGGTTGAAAGTGAAAATATTGGCACCAACTCAAATGATTCCTTGGATCATGTACACTTTCCATGATTCAGACTTGGCAGGACACCAAGGATTTTCTAGAACTTGGGAAAGAATAAAGGATCGTTACATCTGGAAAGGTATGAAGAGTGATATACTCACATATGTCAAATCATGCCATAAGTGCCAAATAAGATCCCCTTTCAGAGGAAAAGCCCCATTACAACCATTTCCAATTCCAACTAGACCTTTTCAGGCTGTTGCTATTGATGTGGTAGGTCCACTGCCAATTACTAAAAAAGGCAATAGGTATATTCTAGTAGTCACAGACATGCTAACTAGATTTCCTGAAGCAGTGTCAATGAAGGATCAAACTGCAAAGACCATTGAGGAAGTTTTTGAATATGATAATTTGTAGATACGGAACTCCTCAGACCTTACTTTCAGATCAAGGAGCAAATTTCACATCTGAACTGTTGTTACAGTTATGTAAATTACTCAACGTTAGGAAGATTTTTACAACACCTTACCACCCGCAGTGTAATGGTATGTGTGAAAGGCTGAATAGAAATATAAAGCAAATACTTTCCAATCTGGCAAACGCTAAAATGAATGATTGGGACACATATATTTCTCAAGCACTATTTGCATGTAGATCTGCTTTTCATTCTGCTATCAAAGAAAAACCATCTTTTGCTTTATATGGCTTTGATCTAATCTTTCCTAATGAACTTGTTTCAGTCATTCCTAATACAGGATATAATGACATAAATGAGTATCTGGAAACCATAGTAGATAAATTTTCCACTACTCACAGATTAGTAGGTGAAATAAGTAGATTAAGTTCTCAGAAAACTAGGCAGTATATAAATTGTTTTAGAAAGTATTAGTCATTTGCACCAGGTGATTTAACATTGTTAGATGATAAATCTAGTATAAAAAGAGTTGAGAAATTAGGAAGGAAAGCTTTAGGTTCATACGAATTTTAGACAAATTTTCTCCTGTGAATTTTAGGATTCAAGATGTCAAAAATCCTAGTAAAATTTTAAATGTACACTCTGATAGGTTAAAAAGTTACATTTTAGGGAGTGGAAATTTAGTTACATTAGGAGACAATATGAATAAAATATTGAAAGATGAGCATAGTTTTCCTAGTACTAATTATGCATCTCATTCACAATTAAATAGTAAAAAAGGGAATAGTTTTAAAGCTCATAATTCAAATACGTAGCAAAGGAGAAAATTTAATTTGGGTAAAACAAAATCTAATGCAGGAAATTTTAGAACTCTCAGGGTACATAATTCAAATAATGTACAATGTAAGAGTGATGATAATCAAACTGACTCTAACATTGATGAAATTATAGCAGAATATCATAGGTTAGTTAATATTGAGTTAAATAAGACAGAGGAACGTGAAAATACCTCTAATTTAGTTAGTAAAAATAAAGAATCTCAGAAACCTGTAGAATTTGATTCTGATAGTGATGACTCTGTAGATTTAAGGCATAATTCAAATAACTTAAGTGAGATATTTGAAAAGTACAGAAATGAAATTTGTAAGTATAGTAAATTAGACGATGTAAATTCTGAATCATCTCTAGCATCAGATGATTCTGAAACTAGTGATTCCGAAAGTGTAAATAATGATGAGCAAGAATCACGTTATTTTTTAAGATTTAGGAATAAGCATTAAAAGTTTTGTTTAGATATAGGTTAAATATTTAAAATTTTTTTAAAAAAAAAATTTTTTTCAGAGAAAGATGAAACTGATGTAAAAATAATCATAATTTTTGTTTATGTTAGTATGTTTATTAGTTTTGTTTTCATAACACACATTGTCGGCACTTGCGATGTGCCTGTTATGGAAATTGTTTCGTTAAAAGTGATATGTAAAGCAGTTAAAAATTTAATGTACTTACCGGATTTGAATATTTGTATTACTTAAAAGAATTTTTATTGTAATTTAAAATTACAAAGGTTGTGTTTTATGAAGACATTTTCTTGTCGCCAACGGGGGCAACGTGTCAGCCATTATTTATACCAAACTTCTTGCTTACCAGTTTCATGGAGTGCGCACGCTCGCCGAGAAGTTGGATGTGTGATTGACAGCTGACAAGGAAAGCTTTCGGTATCTGAGTAACGGCTGTAAACAATAGAGCGTTCAGGAGTAATTTAGAACACAGGCCGGCAGATATTTAGATTTGAAGGAACTTAAATTTTTTAAGTGACTGTCGGAAGAAAATTAATAGTATATTCCGAAAAAGGAATCGTTGAACTATTAAGTTTCAAAGTGGAATAAGTATTGATGAATAAAAGGAAAATATTGCTATATGCGTTTTAAACGGAATATTGGAGGACCCACTAATTCAAAGATTTATAGTAGATTCCGAAAAGGGAATCGTAGAACTGTAAGTTTTTTTTTTATTGGAAGAGTTAAGACCGTTGATAAGCATTTAGTGAATAAAAGAAGAATTTGCTATTAATGTTCTAAAGGAATGTTTGAGAAAACTCTGATTAGGAAGTTTCATGGGGGGGGTGGGGGGGGGGGGGGGTGGGGGGGGGGGGGGGTGGGGGGGGGGGGGGGTGGGGGGGGGGGGGGGTGGGGGGGGGGGGGGGTGGGGGGGGGGGGGGGTGGGGGGGGGGGGGGGTGGGGGGGGGGGGGGGTGGGGGGGGGGGGGGGTGGGGGGGGGGGGGGGTGGGGGGGGGGGGGGGTGGGGGGGGGGGGGGGTGGGGGGGGGGGGGGGTGGGGGGGGGGGGGGGTGGGGGGGGGGGGGGGTGGGGGGGGGGGGGGGTGGGGGGGGGGGGGGGTGGGGGGGGGGGGGGGTGGGGGGGGGGGGGGGTGGGGGGGGGGGGGGGTGGGGGGGGGGGGGGGTGGGGGGGGGGGGGGGTGGGGGGGGGGGGGGGTGGGGGGGGGGGGGGGTGGGGGGGGGGGGGGGTGGGGGGGGGGGGGGGTGGGGGGGGGGGGGGGTGGGGGGGGGGGGGGGTGGGGGGGGGGGGGGGTGGGGGGGGGGGGGGGTGGGGGGGGGGATTTACTTTATTACTAATCTTCTATCAACAATTTTCCTTGAAATTAGCCTACTGGCAGCACTCCGATATTCAGGTATCTTTTATCTCTGTCTTCCAGAGTACTTCTGGCTGCAATCCAGCTAGAGACCTTGGTCTTCTTCTAGGTATTTTCCTTGCCATTTTGTCATCAAACACCTGTTTTACTAACTTTTCCTCTCTCATTCTGTTTAAGTAATCATATCACCTAAGATTAGTTCTGCTCGCACATCATAGAATGCTAACAATTGAAGTTCCTTCCTAATATGTTCATTTTTAATATTATTCTGTCATTTATGCCATCCTCATTAATCATCAGTGCTCTAAATCTTGGCCATAATTTTGTGTAAGTTTTAAAAGAGGTATACCGTGAGTAGACATATCGATACAAAATTAATAACGGAAAAAAACTCACATACAAAGATTATTTAATAGTATAATTTTCACCTGTGTGTCACAGGCGCATCTTCAGTACATTAAGCTCAAATTAAACAGTAACACAAAAGTCAGTTTCTCATGGAACGCCTTTATAAAGAAACATGTGAAACTCTACTTCATTCTCCTAACTTGAACAGATCCAACGGCTTACATCTATCCCCTTTATGGGAGATAGTACTTTATAAATCAGCTAATCTTTCCTAACTTTTTTTTGTATTTATTTAATTTTTTATTTTTTTATTTTTTATTTTTTTTTTTTAGGAAAGTTATTGACCTTTTTAGTTATCTTACACCAGCTACTTAGGTGGTGCTTTTTGGAATTGTCAGTTATTGTTAACTTTGAGCTTAATGTACTGAAGATGCCTGTGACACACAGGCGAAAATGATACTATTAAATAATCTTTGTACGTGAGTTTTTTCTGTTATTAATTTTGTATCGATAATTTTGTGTAGCAATGTAAAAAAAGTGCCAATGCTAGACTTAATATACAATGTAGAACATGGAAGCTGTCATTAGCTCCAGAAATAGCAAACAACATCAGAGTTGATGTCACCAATATTCTTTCCCAGACTTTGCCTTTGAAAAATAATCTATTTTCTGGCCAACTTGTTGCTCTCAGAAAGTTACAAAACAGATAAAAGTATTGCCATCGCCAGAGCAGTAAGGGTAATGCCACAGTCATCCTTAACACCACTGAATATAATCAGAAAATAATATTATTCTCCAAGATTGCTCTACCTACATCCTATTATGATTCCACCAAATGCAGGTTAAAATATTAATAAGCTTATTTAAAAAAATATCTTCCTGGCTACCTGATATCCCAAAAAAACTCAAATTCTTCAGTTCTCATATCCCTCCCAGATATACCATCCACAACCACAATTTCCTCCTAAGACCTATAGTAGATGCCATTGATGCTCCATGCTACAAATTGTCAAAACAGCTAACATACTTTCTTATCTCTCACTGGTTATACCACATCCTATATATATATATAAAAAAAAAAAAAAAAAACTCTATCCATTTTAAAACCTCTATTGAAAATCTAACTTTAAATAATACAGACATATTGATAAGCTTTGACATCACCTCACTGGTTACCAATATTCTCTTGAAGGAAATCATAACACTTAAAAAATGCTTTTCCTTCTAATATCTTATATCTCTTTTCCTTTGCCATCAATTCTGGCTATTTTTCTTGAAGGAACAAATTTTACAACAGACAGAGGGAACTGCTATGGGTATCCCCTCCCTCTCACCTGCCAATTTTTACATAGAAAATTTTGAACCACACACACACCCCTTCTATCTGGCTAAGATATGTAGATGTGTTCTGTATTTGGACTCGTGGCCCAGACAGACCTATTCCTCTGTCACTTCAATAGTCTATGTTCAAGAATACAGTTTATGACAGAAGGATAATAGTTTACACTTCGTAGATATCTTAGTGACATGCCTTCTGAATGGTAACCTCTCCTTCACTGTACACAGGAAACCCACTCACACAGGCAGATAAATTCTCAAAATTTTTCCACCACCACCCGACTCAACAATATGGCATTATTAAAACTCTAACCAACAGAGCCCACAATCTTTGTTCCAGTAGAACCTTTCTTTCAGCAGAACTCAACCATTATACATAACAATTTCCTATCCAATTGCAACAGTTCTTACAGAAATAAATTACAGAAATGCCATCACTATCCCCTATGTTTGAGTACAGAAAAAATAGCAAGTCTTTAAAAAAGTACACTTCTAAACAGCTTTTAAGCCCCACTAGAAACTTGCTAACCTTATCTCAGCTCCCTAGATTAGCTCCCTCCTCTCTCTCAATTCCTGGAATATATCAGGGTACTTTATATAAAACAGACAGGTAGATCAGTGCCCATCTGTTTAGATGAATAATCTAAATGAATAGTGCATCTGTTTATACTGTTCCTCATGACTATGGTCAATCTGGTCTTGCGGGCTATGTATTGGATACCACTCACAGGATGTTCTTGAAGAAAACCACCATCATGGTCAATTTAAAGAAATACCATTTTTTTGGAATCTGCAGCAGCACTCAGAAATCAATGGTTGCAAGAAACTTCCCAAAATTTGGGAAACATTAATTGTGAGAAGTTCCAATATACAACCTAGGATTCCTACAAATGCTCATAGAGTAGAGGATGCAATACAAACAAGATTGGACTGTAGAGTCATATTCATGTGTTTCATTTAGTATTGTTGCCTTTATGTGTGTATGTGTAATGTCTCAGTTCTACTCTCTGAAGATATGTCTGTGATAGAAACAAAATAATGGAAGCATTAAAATAGCATTGACAACACTAAGAAGGAGTAAAAATTCTGGAGCCATCGTGTTGGAGGTTTAATGGACTCCTAGGACACAAATTTCATGGTTATTGTTTAAGGTAAGTAGAAGAAACTGGGTAAGACATGGACATACCATTCTGGATTCTCTCTGAAGTCATCTGCATGAAAAATTGCACAACTACACAGTAGCCACTGTCACTTTATGTCAGTGGTTCACTTTTAATTCATTATATTCACAGACAACACAACTCTTTTTTCTAAATCACTTTTAGAATGCAACAGCAAACAAATTTAATTACTAACCATAAAGTCCCATGAGCCTCCATAGCTCAATCACTAACAATGACACTCTTTGGATAGAAAGAGCTATGTTTTAACTCCATCTAGGGCACAAACAACAGTTTAACTGAAGGTGACTTATCCAGTCTCTATATAGTTAGCAGCACTTTTCTCCTGGAAACTCAGGTTTTTCATCCTGCAAACAGGCAAACCAGCCAGAGAATTCACACAGTTTATAGATATAATACACTTTACAGATTGGATTAATTGTCTTATCATAGTATTAATTAGGTTTCTTAAAAAGGCAAAGTTAATTAGCCATGACAAGCCATTGGGCTTAACACATAAGGTGAAATGAGAAGTCCCAGAAATGATATGTAAAATTATTATGAAATCATAAAAAACTATTATGAAAGAATACACATCATCCAGTTACTCTTATACAAGCAATATGATGCCAACTCCCTTCAAATCATCTCCCATCATGATAATTTAAATCCATTGAAGTAAGTTTAAAAGATATATATTTGGATGATGTCAAGTAAAATATTTCTAATACAGTTTATTTCATTTAAAAATGTATTGTTATTAAATAATTAGTGAAAAAGAAAAGGTTCATATTTTTCATTCAATTAAGAATGCATTTCTCCATTAAAATGCAACTCTATGCAAAAATCATCCACAAAATAGCTGTATGATTTAATCATCTTTTCTGTACTTCCCTCCCCATCAGAGTTCTTTTGTACACTTAATGAAATAGTTTCATTTATATTAAGCAATACTAGAAAAAAAATTAAAAACACCATTTTTGGCATTTACTGAATTCAGAACATCTCACTGTTGACAAATACCTGCCAAATTATTCTTTCATTATTTTTTTTTTCTATGGACACGTGACATTTATCACTATATAACTGGTCCAAAATAAAATGAATTTTAAAATTTATTTCTTAAGTGGAAAAAATTTTTTTTTTAAAATATATATATACAAATGCAAAATAGCAAATTTTCAAATACCACCCTATGAAATTTGGAAGAACATAGTAAAAGGTGCTATTTGAAAATTTACTACTGTGCATTTGATAAAAGGAAGTTACCTTAAACAGTCTATTGATTCTTTTAGCAATAGAATGATCGATTTATATCCAATTTTCTATATAAAAATATAAAAAAGAATAAAATATAGTGTGAAATGCAAAAATTTTGGAATCTAAAAATGTCTTTTGTAAATTTTTATACTTACAAATATTAGGCTCATTTCTCACAAAATGAAAAAGAATCTATTACATTTGTTCTGTCTATATATTTTTTTTCTTTCTGGATGGATTATCATAGCTCGATCAGTAATGACCCATGTTCTGTGGTTAAAAATAGCTGGACTTGAATCCCAGGTATTTGATAAGCTAGAACCTTTATAGGATCTTTTCAACAGAAGATAAGTTAGCCTGCTTCATTTATCTGAAGATTTTTTTTTTGAAGAAAAAGATTTTTCCCCCCCCTTAAGTCATTCACGTTTTTCATCTCATAAGACAACAACCTAAAAAGAACAGATGCAAGTGAGAGGCACAGCAAGATTAACCATCCTATCGCTGAATTAAATAGGTTTCTCCAAAGCCAAGTTTCTAAGCCAATAACAGAACAATGAGCAGGTTAAGGGAATCCTTACAAAATTTGTTTGCCATCTCAGTTTCTGTCAAAACTGAATATTTGCAGAGGAGAGGGGGGAGCAGTAAAATGATTCAATATCATTATACAGTGGTATCTCGCTGATGCAAACTAATAAAAACCATGCTCGTTCAGATTATCAAAAAGTTCGGATTAGCAAATTTTCCCCCAAGAGGCAACAATAACTAGTGTTTAAGACAAAAATAATCAGATTCTAATGGTACATCAATTTAATTCTATAAACAAATGAAGTAACTGATAGAAAAAATGCTACTGTACTGTTGTGAAACTCGATGTAGCTTGATAACCTGATATGGCTTGATGGATTACAGTCCCGTGGTCTTCGATCCCTTAATCTGTATGAAATAGTCATGTATTAAGTGTTAGCGAGCACCTGGCTCACCCTATTTAGGGTTGTACGGAGGTACCAGAATCGATAAGCAAAGCAGCTTTCGGGCGCTTATGTTTCCACCTATCGTGTTCGTCCTAATTAGATGACTCTTGAATGAGTTGATTTGGATGAACAGCTGCTTTGGCAAAATAAGCAGCAACACTGTTATGGAGGAAAGTGGGAATATCTGGAATATCGGCATCTCGATGTAAGAGAGTATTTCTGACAAACCACGGAGCGTTGAAGATCATACGGAGGCACTTGTTTTGTATAACTTGTAGCTTTTTGATGTTAGTGGGGGAAGTGTGCCCCCAGGCTGGCGATCCGTAAGTTAACGATGGTCTGATAATTGTTTTGTAGATCCGTAGTTTGTTATCAGTGCTGACTTGACTTCTTCTATTGAGGAGAGAATAGAGTTGTACAATTGCAGAGTTTGCTTTTTTGCGTGCATAAACTATGTGGGAGTTAAAGTTTAAACGGTTATCAAGTTGAATGCCTAAATATTTGGTGCTAGATCTCCATGGGATGGCTGTGTTAAAAAGTTTAACTTCTCCAACATGAGATGCTTGTCTTCTTGTGAAAAGAATGGCAGTGCTTTTATCGGCATTTACAGATATTCTCCATTTTTTGAACCAGTCTTCTAAATTTGTTGCTGCAGTTTGTAATCGCTGAGTAGCAATATTAGGCCTGAGAGATCTGCTAAGAATAGCCATATCATCCGCATAACTAGCTATAGTGGTTAGTGATGTGCTAGGAACATCAGAAACAAAGATGTTAAAAAGCAGCGGTGAGAGCAGCGAGCCTTGAGTGACACCAGCAGTGATTTTTTTCAGTGAGGATCTAATTCCACGCAACTTAACCTGAATTTTTCGGTCCTGTAGAAAGGAGTTAATAATTTTGGTAAGATAAAGAGGGATGTTGGCTGCAATTAATTTGTAGATGAGACCTTTGTGCCAGACCGTATCGAAAGCTTTTGCAACATCTAGAAAGATAGCTCCTGTGTGCTGTTTCCAGTTAAAGCCTGTAGTGATGAACTCAGTCAGTCTGTGAATTTGCTGTGTAGTGCTATGTCCAGTACGGAAACCAAATTGTTCTTTCGGAATTATGTTATTTTTATTTACCTCCTCAGTAAGTCGGTTGAGAATGACTCTTTCTGCTATTTTTCCTAGGCATGATAGAAGACTGATGGGTCTATAGCTCTGTGGCATCTGAGGTGCTTTACCAGGCTTGAGAATAAGGAAAATATTGGCTTGTTTCCATCTTGAGGGGAAATAATTAATTCTCAGAATTGCATTGATAATGGCTACTAAATGCATGACAGCTTTGTGTGGAAGGGCTTTAATTGTTTTGTTGGTAATTTCGTCTGGACCAGGGGCTTTTTTGTTTTTAAGCTTCTTAATGATTGAATAGACCTCTTTAGGTGAGGTGGGGCAGATATTTTCACAGCTATAAGGTCTCCGAAGCACAGAGCGTACCCTACGATGTATTTTTTCTATGAAGACTAGATCCGCTTGTGCATCATTAGGACGGCACTGAAGTTGTAGGGCGTGGACGAGAGCTTCCGCTTTTTCATTATCTCTGTAAACAAGACCTCTTTCTCCGTGAATGGGCTGGATGTTAGAGCGATCTGTACGGAGAGCTTTAGTCAACTTCCACAGAGAATTATCTTCGGTTTTGAGAGAACAGAGTTTTCTTTCCCATTGCTGGTTTCTGTGATCTTTTAAAGCGTAACGGACTAGGTTGGACGCTCTGTTTAGTTCTCGACGGTCTTGCGGAGATAGCGTGTTGTGATAGCGGCGTCTGAGCCTATTTTTGTTCCTTATCAGAGCAAGGATTTCTGCAGGAAGTAGGTTAACTTGAGCTGGGGTAGAAGTAGAGCAAGCTGCGGAAAAGCCAGCCTGTATTTTACATTCAAGATTGTTGACTGCCGCGTCAATTTCTTCACGGGTGGAAATAGTCGGTACTGAGTCTATGATAGTGTTCATTTTAGTCTTGAATTTTGGAAAGTTTGTGTGGGGGTTGGCTGGGAATGAGCTCAGGCTCCTCCCTTAAACTTAAGAGTACTGGATTGTGATCTGAGCTTAGCTCGTCAATCACTTGAAGTCGGAAATGATGAGAAATATTGTTCAAAATAGCAATATCTAAAACATCAGGTCTGCCGATCGTTCCGTAGTGTGTTGGCTCAATCGGGCCTGCAATAACGATATTTCTCTTCAAGGCAAAGTTGTAGAGTATCATTCCGTTGTTGTTAAAGCTTTTGCTGTTCCATAAAGGATGTTTGGAATTGAGGTCTCCTGCTACAATTACTGCTTCATTTGTATCTAGTAGCTGAGAGAGATCAGAGGGGAGTAGAGGTTTGCCAGGGGGGTTGTATACAGAATAAATCTTTAAGCTGCCTGCATTGTTGGTAAGAATTTCTATGCCTGTCTCCTCGAGGTTAGATGTATTAATCTTCTTAGTCTCATTATAGCGAATGTTTCTTCTGACAAAGATGGCAGTGCCTCCACCTCTGGCATTAAGTCGGTCATTTCTAAGTAACGAGTAGTTTCTGAGTTTGGGATTATCACAGGGACGTAGGTGTGTTTCGTTAATGAGGAGAATATCAATTTGTAAATGATCTGTAAGCTCCTGTAATTCCAAAATTTTGCTGTTGAGACCGTTTGCGTTCCAGAATATTATCTGCATAGAATTTGATGTTAAAGCCGGATTAGTCATTAATCATGGAGAAGATGACTTGAGTATTCCTCAGGAATTTGTTGGTGTCGGCCTGGCTTGGATTTGTTTTGCTGAAGGCCATTAGCATCTCCCCAAGTGAGGCAGCGAGTATTGCTAAAGAATTTGGACTGCTAGTTGCAGGGAGTACCTTAGTGTTACTCGAGGAAACTACAGAAGCATAGGATTTATCTGGTGTAACTTTTTGCGGGCACAGATCTCACAATATTTATCTGAGTGGGCTGGGTTAATTCCTGTCTAGGCCTTTGAAGGTTGGATGGGTGGAGAGAGCAACCCCTTGTAGTTTGCAGGATGTGGGCCACTGCAGTTCGCACATTTAGCAGGTGTGGTCTTTGGCTTGACGCAAGTGTGCAAGGGATGATTTCCACCGCACTTCACACACTTGTAGTCTGCTCTGCATAACATTTGCGCATGCCCAAATTTTTGGCAGCGATGGCATTGACCAGCCGATGCCTTTCTTCGTAGTGGCTCGGTCTTGATGACCAAGTTGCAGACTATTTTAAGATCATAAATTTCTCTCTGGTCTTTACTGATCTCTACTAAGACCAGAGGCATGGGACGCTTGTCTGCGCGATACATTCGCGAAATCTTGATCTGCTCCAAGCCTTGTAATCTGAGGTCAGTAGCTATTTCTTCTGTTGTTATGTTTTCTACCAATCCTCTGATCACTACCTTGAGGTTCTTTTCACTCTTAAGTTGGTAAGTATGGTATGGAAATTTATGATCGTCCATAAGTCTGGTGAGCTGGCGGTAGTCCGTTGTTCCTTCAGGCTGTATGTGTACTTCGTCATCTGTGTTTTTGGCTGACGAGAACTTGATGTTACTTTTTTTCATCGTCTCTGCAAGCAACGACCATTTTTCCTTAGATTACAGGACTACTGGTGGGATCCTCTCTTTGGGCTGTATCGGTATATTTGTCTCAGTGCTGGCACTAGATTGTGCTGATGTGTCCATTTGAGAGGCAAATTCATGTTCTGCAGCAAGAGACTCTTTCTTTCTCTTCTTTCTGCTGACTTCCTGGTAATCATTAGAGTCTGTGTCAGTTGTAGCGGAGGAAATGACTCTGTCATGTGTAGGGCGAGGAGAAAGTTCGGAGGTTTGAGGGTCTTCTTTCTCGACCTCCATAATCTGGTGAACTTCTACCTTCCCTGGCCATTTTTGTGTAAGATGTTACCAATTTGCCGAAAGATAGCTAGAAGTTCTTTGAAGGAGAGATCTTCATATGGTGAATCCATAATCTAGACTTGAAGTGGGGGAAGGACCTGCCTTGTCCCTTCAACCACCAAGTGTTGTACTGGGCGGGGAACAGGAGAGAACCTGGAAAATGTTTTTGAAGGTGAAAGTAAAAAGTCTTACCTGCTCTGATGATCGAGCACGCTGTTGACGCATCAAATAATCACTATTTAATTTCAATGTTGAAAATAACTCTGAATTTAGCATTAAAAACAAAACTTAACTTCACTGCTGTAATACTACAAGGAGCGCTGATAAACACGTCTGTACTCACTGATAAACAACAACAACTCCTCTTTTCTCGATGTAGCTTAAAAATACCAAAGCGCTTTACATCGATTTTTACAGAGGTCAAGTCTCATGAGAACTGTTACAAAAATAACCTTGTTTGTATCTATGTATTTTATTAATGTAAATAACCCTATGGGAATTGAGTGTATTTACTGTTTTAACTAAAGTTTCCAGAATGTCAAAAACAAAGGCAATGTTTTGCCATTGGAACTTTGTATAATAGCTATGTATAAGATCACAAGAAAGTGGTTTCCGATTAAGTGTGTGAGAAAGTTGTAAGCTCTGCACATGAACATCTTCAAAGCTAGTATCAAAGAGGTCTGCTAGTTTCAGAAGTTTCCGCTGCCGAACAAGACAAAGAAAAAGAATGTACGGAGGAGAAAAAAGAACGGGCCAGCCTTAGCAAAAGGATCAAGGAGAACTGCGGATATCTTCGGGGTTTACAACCCTTGATGCAAGGTCCCGAGAAGGTAAAAATAAAAGAGGACTGAGCCGAACATCGGTGGGCAGTTTCCAGCAGAGAACGTGGGCAGTTTTCGGCAGAGGCAGTCGAGGGGAGGCGACAGCCAGTTGCTGACAGAAGGGGAGGCAAAGCGCTGTTACCGAAGACAGCCAGGAGCATACTGACCCAGAGAAACAGACTTTATGGCAAATCCACGCCAGAGGAAATAAAATTGGGAGGTCAACTGAAGCCAAAAGCTGCAGAACAATCTTCAAGCCTGTATGCTGAAACTTCTTGCCTGAGCTTTTGAGTACCGGGAAAATTGCAGTCCAAGAACCATAAATATGCTGACGAAACGCCCCCTGAAGCAAGACCTAAGATGAAAGAAGAACCAGGGACTTTGTTGCACCTTTGGAAAGTGTCGTGACGAAGAGCCTCCGTAAGTGTGTTCTAACCTCTAATGTACATTCTTTTTTGTAATCTAGGAGATATATCATAGATGGACTGATAAGAAATATCTATAAGAGAATCCTCTGATTTGTTGTTAACTGAATTGTAAGATAGCTTCCCAAAGCTAGCTAATCTCTTAATGAGTAACTTAGTCTTGGCAATTTGATTTTTTAAAGCATAGAAGTAACAGAGTAATTATATATATTGTATAGTCATTTAATATTGAAAAGGGAAAATTTGTTTTTTCTTTATACCAAAAGGATAGGTAGAGAGGGAAGAGTAACCTTCCTATCGCTTATTTAATGTACTTTATTTTAAATGTAAATAAAATGTGTTTTAATTATATGTCTATAGAGTGCCGCCTGATTGTTTATTTTACAATGCACTGTTCCTAAAAAAAACATCGGACTTGTGAGTGGGAAACCAAGTGAGATAGCTGAAGCATATAGTTAAGTGCAAATAGACCACGACTGTTTGTAGTTTTACTGAAGGAAGTTTTGTTAGAGAAATAGAGAGAGAAATCAACTGGCCATATTACTAAGTTTTATGCCAGTTAAAAGATATTAGTGGTGCAGCCTCAATAAAATAAATTTTCTAGTATCCATAGGCACAAGACTCGTAGGGCGATAGGTAGATAAACACAGTACGCAAGCAAGAAAGGTTACGAGAGAGAAAGCGCACACTGCTAATTAAGAATAAAGAATAAAATATTAGAATAACGGTATTACAAAGGTGCAGTAACCAAGCAGGCTTATAAATAGCAAGAAGTAAAAGTTTCACACACAGTTTACACTGTAATATAAAACTTAAAAAATAATACAGTACACAAGTTTATTTTAGTAAAAAAATCAGTTTGTATGTATCTGTATTGTTGAGGATTCTGATTTAATAAAATTGCATAGTTCAGTACATAACTTAATTTGCATAAAAAATATCACTTTCTTGTACACAACAACACAAAAAAATGTTTTGCAAAATAACACACAAAAAAGGTTTTTTTTATTTCTTTGTAAAAAAAGTCACCGATTTTCTTTTGCTTCTTGGAAGCTAAACTTTTTTTTGAATGCTTCTTCTCAGAGTTGCATTAGCAATAAAATTTTGTGAAATGGCATATCATTCTGCTTAGCCCATTCTATATACATATTAAAACTGCCAATGCTTCTTCATGTTTTACTATTTTTTCTTTGAATTCTTTATCGTCATCATTGTCTGCTAATTCATTCTGTGGAGTCATATTTATAATTTAAGCATCTGATTTGATTTCGAATTCATTTTCAGTTCCACCTGTAATCCATTCTGTAACATCTATTTGTAAAATTTCAACGTTTGGATTTATATTTTTAACCAAATTATGCACGTTTTGAATTTCCACTTTTTGTGTATCACCATAGGTATCTTCGTAAATTCTAGAAGGCCACAGTTTTTTCCATGACGCTCAACAGCGGTGATTCATGCCAACAATACTGTACAGTATAAAAAAAGCAAACGTGAACACACAATAAATCAAAATAGGCCTATACAGTGTAACTGTACAATCGACAGTATGAAAAAAAATACTGTAATAATAAAATACAATAAAAAATAATAATAAAATAAAATAAAAGCTAAAATAATAATTATTAAATAAAAATAATAGAAAACAAAATAACAATACGTAATAAATAATTTTTTTTCTCTTTCAAACTGCAGTTCGGATTACTGGAGGGTTCAGACTAAAGAGGTTCGGATAAGCAGGATAATACTATATATAATTTTGAAACATTTTACCACTTTTTTTTCCCAGCATCTTGTGAAAAGCAACTGCTTTTCACAATTATTCTGTCTGCTTTTGTCAACTTGCTACTATCACTAATTTCCATAATCATTCTTCCTTTAACTTCCCACATAGTAAAAAAACTCAAGGATTTCTTTTCATAATCTGATTTTACCTTCCTCACCATGTTCAGGATATGGACTATTCGTTTACGAAAACAATGTTCAATATAAAGGAGTGCATAAATTCAGGAAGAAAAAACAAGGAATAAGAAAATGTCGTATTGACTATGTTGTTGCTGTTTAGAGTTTGAGATTGATATCTTCACACTGATTCCAGATACAAGGTTATTACACAAGGTATATGAAACAGAAAGGAATCACTGTTTAGTCTTCAGCAAGAAAGAGATGAATATCATATGAAAAGAATATGCACAACAAACAAATTTTAAAATTTGTGTTTGTCATCATCATCAATATATATATACAATTTGCTATTTTAAGGATACTTGTGACATAACGGGATCTATGTAAGAGGCGAGTCCTGGACCAAAAGATGCTGTGGTCAGTTTCAATCCCATGTTGAGCCAATCCAGACTTTTCAGTTTGTGAAGAATGGAGAATTGATGTTCTTGGATTTGGTCTTCACAACAAACCTGATAAGTCTGGATTGGCTCAACACGGGATTGAAACTGACCACGGCATCTTTTGGTCCAGGACTCGCCTCTTACATAGATCCCGTTATAGGTTCGAACGTTTGTTCAAGGAAAGCTTGGAGACCTTGCTCCATCATCCCAATCTGAATCGTAATGACTCTATATCTATATCAAAAATCTGGGAAAGTCTAATCAGGATTACTCATTAAATTTTTTTTTTCAATCATGTCTCTACTTCAAAATATTCCGTTTCATACTTAGTGATATAACATCACACGAAATGTTCTATTTTTAACGATCTATTATTAGTATTCTAGCTTGTATTTTTTTAAAACTCTTCTTACCACTGAGGATGGTCTGCTATTTCCAGACAGAAATATATGGTTAATTTAATATCTTTCTTGTGTTTACGTGCATGTTCAAGGAAAGCGTGGAGGCCTTGCTCCATTGTCCCAACCTGAATCGTAATGACTCTATAACTATATCAAAAATCTGGGAAAGCCTAAACAAGATTACTCATTAATTTTTTTTTTCCAATCATGTCTCTACTTCAAAATATTCCATTTCATATTTAGTGATATAACATCACGCAGCATGTTCTATTTTTTAGGATCTATTGTAAGTATTCTAGCTTAGCTTGTATTTTTTTAAAACTGTTCTTTTAATACCACTGAGGATAGTCTGCTATTTCCAGACCGAAATATTTGGTTAATTAAATATCCTTCTTGTGTTTACGTGCATATATCATTTCTATCTACAATTTTCCTCCAAATGAGTCTGTTAAACGTCAACACTCCAATATTATCAGGTCTTATATTTCTATCTTTCTGGGATAGAATACTTGTTTTGATAATCTTTCCTCTCCCACTCTGCTTAAGTGTACATACCAAATGATATTAGCTCTGCTAATGCATTCCAGATGCTGACAATATCAGGTTCTTTCCTAATATCCTTGTTTTTAATATAATATTGACATTGATGCCATCTGTTCGTGCCCCCTAATATTTCTCAGGACTCTCATATCTGTGGTCTCTAGACTTTGGTCAAGTGTTTTACCTCTAACCCAGCTCTCAGATCCATAAGTTAAAATTGATTTAAACACTGTCTTATATACAGCTAATTTAGTGTTTTCACTAATTTCTCACTTATTCCATATAAATTTATTCAGTTGACTTCCTACCATACCAGCTTTGTTGATTCTGTTGTCCATTTCCATATTTAACTTACCATCTTCACTAAAAATCATGCTTAAATAGCTGAAATATTTTACTTGTTCTATAAGTTCTCCATTCACAATGCAGTTGATATTTTCATTGTCTTTGTCTTTTTAATGCTGACCTTCATACCATATCTATTACAACAGTTATTCGATTTAATCAGGTCATCTTGCTGACTTGTAGCTGATTTATTTAGAAGTATAACATCATCCGCATAAAGCAAAGAGCTCAGATTAACACCTCCAATTTCGATATCAGGTTTAATACCACTTTCCTTCATAATGTGATCCATATAGATAATGAATAACAGAGGAGATAATGTACATCCTTGTTTCACACCAGATTTAACATTAAACCATCTTACTGTACTTCCTTCAATTCTAACTGCTCACTTAAAACTTAAATAAAGAGAAAGTAGTGCTTGATACAATGTCCCATTAACCCCATAAAAGTTGTCAAACAAAGGCTTTCTGCATATTGATTCTAATTTTAGGTGTTAGTTCATTAATTTAGAATTATTCGTGATTATCTTTGTCCGTTTTGTGTTTTTGTATGCGTTATGTGTTAAAATTTTGAAATTATTAAGTATGTCTTTTTGTTTTATTTTCCCTGTCCCTGAAATTTACGATAATACTGGTGATTTAGTGGTAAGTTTTACATTTTATTATTTTTACTTTTATTCAATTTTTTTCTTTAAATCAGAGAAATTTAAATTTCTAACCCTTTAAAATGTTTTCTAAAAATTATCTGGAGCAGAAAACCCTAAACGAAAATTAGAAAAAGAATGAAATATTTCTAAAAGTGTAAAATATTTAACTAACTTCCTAAAATCAAAAAAATTCATCATCACCTGACTATACGTCATTTAACATTTCAATAAAAGAAGATGCATCACGTGATGAAAATTCTAGAGATTTCAACTCTGGTGGTATAAGTCTAAATGAAAAAGATCAAAGAAATGAAAATAATTATTTTCAAATTTCAAATTGAAATGTGACAAATTTCAAAGAAAACTTTCTGAAAATCCTTTTCAGAATAACGATCCTGCTACATGGCCTTTTCCATTAAACGCGATTATATTTTTATCTTCAGATTTATTAGAATGTAGCAGAGATGAAAGCACTGATTTCGGTTAATCCAGGGACACTGAAAATCGATGTTTTTCAGCATCAATGTATTATAGAATAACTCCACATGGTGAAAATTATTTAAGAAAATGGCTTATTTATTCAATGAGTGCCAACAAAGCATTTTGTATTTGCTGCAAATTATTTAACTTTAATAAAGTTACTTCAACCTTAGGATCAGTTGATCATTGCAAGTGGAAACATAAATGATTACTTAAAGAGTCATGAAAATTCACCAGAACATGTAAAAAACGTTTTCAAATGGGTTGAAACAAATACGAGATTTCAAAAAAGTAAAACAATAGATGGTGATATGCAGTCAATCATTGTTAAACAATAAGTTTAGGATACAATAAACAATAAGATAAACAATTATAAGCTAATAAGATTATAAGCTACGTGACAGATATCCACAATAACAAGGTTATTCAATGTTGTTATTATTATTACACTTTTCAATCTATTTAATCTTATGAATATGAATTATTTTGGGGGGATATTTTTTGAGTGTGTGATTGAAAACAGATTCATACTGAAATTGAATATATTTTGTTATATCACGTTTCAGGTAATATTGGCAGGTCTGTTCTGTACGAAAGAAAATTTTCCAGATTTGGATATCGTACAATTGGCGATTCAGGTGGCTGAAACATTAGAGAAGCTAACAGAATAAAATAAGGCTTCAATTAATTTTTAAGCCATATTCTTCGAAAATTTAAAGAAGCTAACGATTCGATATTAATTGCTTATTATTCCATAATGCAAAGCGCAAATCCTTTCGGACGTGTGTAATGCTATGCATAATAGAAAGAGCAAATATTTAGAACGGTTCATACTTTATTGACTGCACGTATGAGCTGTAATGTACTGTATTTTGTGTCGCATACTATTGTGTCATACTATACGCTTTAGCAGCTACAGGAACAGCGAGCCCCCCTCCCCTACTAGGCTTAGTTACCTATAACTGATTAGTGAGGTGGTCTGGAGAACTGCAATAGAAACACAAACTAATATCGTAATATTATTTTATTATGATACTGTTGCGAAATATTCTGATTTCGTTTTGAAGCGAAAGCTGTAATTGTTGAGAAAAAGCAGTTCCAAGGAATGGAGACATGGAAATTGATGTGGAGAGAAGTGGAGAAAGTCGCCGTCTGATTGTTTTAGTTTGAACATAAAAAGTGGCAGACCAACTGTCAATCACCTTTCTTCCACTTTTGCAAGATGGTAGACCAGCTGTCTACTATAATGTCGTCCTCATGTTAATACATAAATGGAAAGAAAAATAAATAAAATTGACTGCCTTTCATAAGAAGAATGTTTAATGAAAACTGCTGTAAATGAACAAGCCTGTGTTTTGCTGATCGTTTCTTCACCTATTGGTAGTACGATGATCATCAATAAGTCAACAAATCGGATTTCTTTTCGATCAATTGCTGCAATACGTTCAAATGTAATCAATTACGCAATACGTTCAAATGTAATCAATTGCGCAATGAAAGATCAATTGATCTGTGAACGTGGATTATGGAAATACGAAATTCGTATACTCCAACTTGATATTCAAATAGAAAAACAACTCTTGAAATTTAATTCTTTCAGAATGCAATAAAAATATTTAAAACATTAAGACCTACACGCACTGATCTTGGTCCTGGTTATGAATAAAAACAAAAACACATTCATTTCAACTGAGATCATTAGGAGGAATTCTCTGCATATGCACTTTTTTCATTGTAGAGGATTTACCTGGGGATGTTATGAACCTTTTAATCTATTCCTGCGGATTTCTTGAGATATTAGATCACACTGATGAGGTATGCTAAACAAAAGAAGTACTTTCTTCTTTTTATCTTTCCATGTTAAATCTGTGGCTCTTTTTTAAATCATGACTACACTCGCATGCAACCAGGCTTAATCCAGAATTTCAAATGTCATTTTTATTAATTTAAAATATGGTGTCCGTAGATATAATTCATTTATTTCGACAAGATAAATAAATAAATTCACATAATCTAAATTCTCTTATACGATGACATCGTTTCGCTTTTAATAAGAAATACGAATACTCATCAACTAAACCTATTGTTGTAATACTTCTGTCGTGGGGGTAATATGTGAGGAAAGAGAATTTCTCCGCCTTTGCTAAGGTCACATTCTTGATACAAATATGAAGACCATATGTACTCACGAAATTTATGTATATTTTATCTTCTTATAGATTACACCCCTGTAGAATTTTACGTCAACTTTCTTGATTTACGGAGCCAAAGAAATTTTTTAAAATTCTCTGTACATCAATTTGCGAATATTTCTTTAAAATATTGCAAATATCGCTTTCCCAACTTCTTTATATTCTAATTTTGTTTTACGCATTTCGTTTCTCTCAGCTTGTACTTCTACATTCAATGTGAGTTTAGCCTGTTTATTTAAAAAATAGGTTGAAACGGAATTACGCTTGATCGCTTTCACGGTTAATTCTTATGGGGTACCCCATTTTTCTCCATTTTCGGGTAGGTTTGAATCCTGGAAACGAGGGTTTAAATATATTCATATTAAACCAGTGTATGTTCACGGCGCCGGTACTTGTTCGGAAGAACACAAATCCCGGGTTTTCGGTTACAAAACCTTCGTGAGACCGACTAACTCACTTGGGTCGAAAGAGACCAAATGAATGTTCTTCACGTCAATGTCGGGAATAAAATCCATGTCTTTCCGACCAAACCTCCTCATCTATACCGAATGAGCAACAGAGGATCTAGTAGTTTTAAGAAGTGTTTCCTATACGAATTGCTGATTTTGAATGGAAAATCAAACCATATCTTAATTAGTTTCTTCTCATTTGTAGTCCGTTTAAGTTTGCATAATGCAAAATAGAAAGCACGTCTGTTTCATTTCAGAATTAAATCATAAATTTCTGAATAAGTTTATTCGATTATAAACTTATAGTTTTTTATTTTCATGTAAAATCTGGAAAAATATTCGATCAATTATAATAGCCTCAGAAAACTCTCCAGAGTAAGACTCATCATCATCAATTAGCGACCACCAGTATGGAATCTGCTATTTCCATTCTACAGCAAACCTCCTCGCAAACCTTACCTTGGTGAGTGCTCATTAAATCATTTCCGAATCCCATGTGAGCTCAGACATTTCAAAGGCAATAGATCGTGTCTAGTATTGAGTCCGTATTAAAAGGTTACCATCACATTACACAGGCAGGTAGTTGTCGATTCAATCACAAAGGCCAGGAGGGAGGCCGTCTTGTGGTCTCCGTCCTGTTTATTACAGTCTAGTATTTGTCTCATGTCGTAGTATATGTTCTCCTCTCAACAGATTTCTTTATCTGTCCAAGAGTATCCCAGGGTTCTGTCTTCTCACCTACTTTTTGCGCCCTTCAGCTCAGTATCGTTAAACTACAATTTTTCTATTCCTCTTCTTTATCCTGTAAACGCTGCCGTACAATCTAAGACACAAGATCACCCATAACCAACGAATTAAATACTGATCTAATCTCCTCGCCATTCTCAATTTTCGCGGAGCCAAATTCATGAATTTCAGTGCTATTAAGATTCTCTCCTGTCTGCGAATATGCAAGGAACATTCTACTTCACTCCCACTTAATTTGGATAATATTCTGATATTGTTTTTGGCCTGTTTTACTTTCTTAGGATGTCTGTTACATCCACTTTTCCTGCAACAGGATATTACATCAAGAGCCTATCAAGGCCTTGGCGTTTTTTTTCGTTGAAATAATACTAGGCCATTGCTCGTAAGACTTTTTCGGAACCAACCATCCTTCGAATATTGTTCTCATATTTAGGGTGCTTCATCGAATACCTCATTAAGACCTGTTTGCGAATTATAAAAGAAGGCAATAACTTAATATGTTGCCTTAACAGGTGTTTGATGACACCTAAACAGGTGTTATCCAACACCGTTTGATGACATTGTTCGTGCGATGACACCTAAACAGGTGCCATCGCATGAAGAGATTCTTATTTCCCAGTAATTCGTAATTAAAAAAATTTTTGATTTTTCGCCTCCTTATTTTAATATCTTGGAAAATTTGAATTACCTTGAAATATCACGAAGCTATCGATCACTGTTTCCTTTTTCTCGATGAACAAATGAAGACATTATTATTCAAGCAATTTAGACATATTTTACTTGTTACAGAATGCACTTTTCGCGTCAACATTCTTGATTCACTGATCCAAGGAAATGTTTTAAAAATGCTCTGTACATCAACTTCCGAATATTTCTTTGTAATATTGGTAATAACGCTTTCCCAATTTCTTTGTATTCTAACTTTGATTTTCGCATTTCGTTCTTCTCTCTTTTACTTCTACATTCAACGTGAGTTGAATGTAGAAATAAAATCTTGTTTATCGAAAAACTTGGTTGAAACGGAATTACACTTGATCGCTTTCGAATTCTACTCTCGGGTACAGCTTGACGCAATGAGGCCTGCTTCCGCTGTTTCGTAGTCCTTTTAATGACATAAATATTTCACCATTCACTTTAGGCTGATATCAAACTTGAAATAATAAATAAAAATCTCTCTCTCTCTCTCTCTCTCACGTAACAGCAGCTGTTTCATTTATCAATTCGTATGGAGTACTCCCCTATTTCTCCACTATGCCCTTTCGGCAGTGCCGGATTAAGTAGCGTGCTGACCGAGAAACTACCCACTGCGTAACCTACACACACTCGCTTTCTGTTGGACTCGCTTCTTTAGCCGAACCCATCCTTGGTTCAGTAGCCCCATCCCACTTCTCACAGTCCTCGGGCGACAGAACTGCGCGTCACTTACGGGGGACGCCCTAGCCGTGGTCCTCTCTCTGTTATCCATCATTTCATCAATGGTTTTGGCATGGTTATTTTATGGCCGGGTGCTCTTCCAGACGCCAACTCTACCCGTTTATCCGGGTTTGGGACCGGCATTGAGAAGACTAATTTGCCCTCCCGAGTAGCTGGGTTACGTGGTAACCCTAATATATATATATATATATATATATATATATATATTAGGGTTAATAACACTCTAGAGCTATACAATTATAAAGTTATAATAATATTCGACTGTGAATTACAGTTATTATGAACTTGAGCTATAGTCCGTGTTAAAGTTCTATTGTTGTACACTAGTGCGTGTATGGAACTATGCGATTTCCAGTATCTGATAGTATATATATATATATATATATTACGTTTTCTCATGTTAATTATGTACTGCAATTTTTCTTGTGTGTTTGTCAGTTTTTTTAAACTTGATTTTTTTTATTCCTGTTTGCTATTTTTTAAAAGACACCTGAAGAAGTTTCTCAAAAGCAGAAACCTGTTGTATTTCAGTCATTAAATTCGCTTTATACATATATGTGTATGTATATATATATATATATATATATATATATATATATATATATATATATATACATACATCGGTGGAATCTTGAATCTCGGTCATAAAGCATTAATGACAGTAGAATCAAGGTTTGAAGGCAGGTCATGGGGGGGTGGGGGGTGGAAACCTGTTTCAACATATCCCAAACAAAGACAGCAGGTGTTGTGAGATCAGGAGACGTTATGGGTACCGGAATTCTTTGTTCCTCGAAACGAGCCTGCCAGGAAGGTGTTCCGATAAATATAGGTCCTAGATCCACGTGATGTGTATCAGGTTTCTCCATCCTGTTTGAATACCTGTGCAAATGGAAGGTTTTTGCGCGACATGTCCCATGCAAATCCCGAGTGAAGGGAACCAACACACATTCTTGATAAAACTTTTGCTATTCAAGGTCAAGGTTACCCCATCCTCGTCAATAAAGTAGGGCCCATTTATGCCATGGCCGGAAATCGCACACTATGTGGTCACAGTCTCACTGCGAAGAGCTGTTGGGAAAATTTAGGTCTCAAGAAATCAGGAAGCCTAGATTCGTCTGTTTACATGACCGCTTAGATGGAAATGTCCTTCCTCCGAGAAATTGACATTATGGAGGAATGACGGATCATCATAGATATTGGCCAACATGCTTGCGCAGTATACCCACCCAGTAGCGTAATCCGTTGCTGGTAAACATTGACTCACTTGTGTGACATAAGAAAAAGCACCCAGCTCTTAGAGCATTCCCGGTACTTTATTTATTTATTTATTCATATGGAGTTTCCTCCCTTTTCTCCTCCGACCCTATTGGGACGAATTGAGCCCCCTCATGGGGGGTTAAGTGTTCAAGGGACCGGTTTGCCTGCTTGCAAGATGAAAACCCCAGATAAACTGGGGGGAAAAACCCTGCTGTCCACGCCCAAGACCGGCTAACTTGGTTTGGGCTGAAGAAGATCCCTAAGCTCCTTACGTCGGCAACGGGAATAGAATCCAGGACACTCCTTCCACAGGCATATGGTTACGAAGCGCAAAGCCACTATGCTAACCGTGTGGACATTCCCTGCTGACCGCTTCGGTATCCCAATTTCTACCACTGTTTGCCTTTGACTATGTTTCGGAGACTGTAACACATGTTACAGCACACGCCCGTGATTCTCGTTTGTGTCAATAATTGACCATACCACCAACCGCTGATTTTGAATGCTCCAGTTGAGCTGCAATGGCTCGTATGGAGATGCCACCAATGTAAAAGATCACGATGACACCTTTTTCAAACTTCTTATGCTACCTCTTTTGACAGCAGAAATAAATAGATACTATTATTGTTATTTCGCCGAATAGTAACTTAGGTAGTATAATTTATGTTAACTTTCTATTTCAAAGTTCCAAACGTTTAGAAATTTACACTATAGTGTTACCTTTAATCATGACTAATATCCGCTCTTTTGCTCTTTATGTGGGAATCGTCTGTAGTCGTAATGACATTTTTTCTTTCATGTTCACATTTTCTATAATAATTAACTATTCCTATTGGTTTGGATTTTCTATTCTAATCCGATGGACACATCTAATATAGTAACAAAATTGTCAACTATTTAATTCATTTTGTACTTTATTCATTATATACAAAACTCACAATTACGTTATTTGTAATGTTCCTCAAAAGTTCCAAACATTTAAAACTTTAGACTCTAGTGATATGTTTAGATGAGTTTAACCACGCTACCGGCCAAGACGTCTATAGACGTTCACTTTATCATGGATGCGAAGTGCTTATTAAAATTGTAATACCATTGTTATAACAATGAAATATATGATGGATACGAAGCGTATGCGGATGCGTATTTGATCCATAACGGCCGGTAAGGTGGTTAAACTCAATGTGTCTAATTATGACTTAGATTCTCCCTTCCCTCACCCGAAAATTCGCATCTCTCGATGCAGACTTTTGATATGGTTCTATATAAATTTTTTCAATCTGATTGGTTGTTTTTCTATATTTCACTTTTAAAAATTCTAAACATGTTTTTAAAAATCTAGTGTTTATATCTCCTTCTTTGGCATACACAAACTGCTTTTGTTTCCAAAACTATGATGAATTGTTGTCCTTCTCTGGCTATTAATTTAAATTTGATTCCTTGTGCTTCAATCGTACTTCTATAACTGAAATTTTATTTTATATTATTTTATTTTTTCTTTAGCATTAGTAGGTTTAAATAAAGGAAATGAAAGAAACAAGGTTTGTAACTCTCCGCCAGGGATTTCTTATTAGAACCTTCTTTTGCCATCACAACTAAATAGTTATTTCTTATTATTTCAAATGAATATTAGCTCTGTAGTATACTTTGTTAATTTCTGTGTTACAAAGTTCCAAATATTTAAAACTTTAGACTTTTAAATGTTTTAAATAGTGATTTTAAAAGACTTTTAAATAGTGATATGTTTAGGTGAGCGTAAAACTCAACGTGTCTTATAATGAATCATATCCTCCGTTTTGATGTTTATGTGCTGTCCTTCTGTGTTCTGATGACACGAACATTCTGTTTAAGATTATCAGTTCGGATTTTCGAGTATGCGAACAGACTGTTTACTGATAACTCAAACAATGTCAATAGGTAGCATTAGACAATTTTCTAAAATAATTAATTACAGGTTGTCTGTTTTCTCCCCTTTTTTCCCCCATTCCCGGTATTTCACAGTAGTGATTTTTTTTCTTCGAATATTTTTTTCAAAAAATTCTCACGATGTTTTTCTTCTTCCAAAGATAAAAACTCCCGTCCTGGCTTTTGGTGATGTTCCTTGTGGCTCATCGTTCTTACTTCTGAGAAACTGGTTGCTCAGTAGAGAGGAGAATACAAAACGACAATCTTACAGTAGCAACAAGAAACCTGATAAATCTGGCATGGCATAGCAAGGAATATATACAGACTACAATACCAATTAAGTTACTCCCTAACAGTTGACTCATTTAGCTGTGCAAAAAAAGCTAAATGTGTCAACTGTTAGGGAGATTATTCACGGCTTATTCTCATGCATGTCAGAAATGGAAAGACGAAAAAGAAATACAAAGAATGAAAACAGAACAAAATATAACATATCAGGATGCAAAAATAAGACAAGGTGCACATTAACTCCACTCCTACTCATCATCTATATCGATCACATTATGAAAGTAGCATCAAGCCTGATATTAGAGATTTAGATGTCAAACTTAGTGCTTTGCTTTATGCAGATGATGTCGTACTCCTAAACACATCTATTGCAAGTCTCCATGATTCTCTAACTAAAATGAATAATAGCTGTAACAAATATGGCTTGAAAATCAGCGATAAAAAGACCAAAATTATGAAAATAGGCAGGAGCACAGAAAACTTCAACTGCATTCTGAATGGAGATCCTATAGAACAAGTAAAATATTTCAGCTATTTAGGCACAGTTTTTGGTGAAGGTGGAAGGTTAAATCTGGAAATAGACAACGAAATAAACGAAGCTGGTATGGTGGGTAGCTAGATGAATAAATGTATATAGAATAAGAGAGAAATCAGCCAATACACCAAACTAGTAATATACATGACAATGTTCAAACTAGTTTTTTAAATTATGTATCTGAGAGTTGGGTTAGAAATAAAGTTCTTGATCAAAGACTAGAGACCACAAATATGAGTATTCTGAGAAGAATTAGAGGAGTTAACCAATGACATCAATGGCAGAATCATATTAGAAATGAACTTGTATTTACTAGCATTCAAGAATGTGTCAGAAAAGCTAATCTAAGGTGATGAGCCAATGAAATAGAATGGATGAGGAAAGATTAGCAAAATAAGTGTTTGATTCCAAGATGGCAGGAAGGAGACCGAGAGGATGACCAAGGTCTAGGTGCACTGATTCAGTTAGAGGTGCCTTAGAAGCACAAAATATTAGGTATGAGAATAATGGGGTGTTCATAAGTAATAGATTGATTTAGAGGAAAATTGTTGATAGGAGATTAATAAAAATGTAAATTTAATCATATAGTGCTGTCATAGTAACCTAAGCACTCCTTAATGATACATATCATACAAGTCGTAAAATACCTTCATGGCTATTTCAATATTTTCATTTTGGAGACTATCCAAAAGATACTGTATATAGAAGCCCCACATTCTGTCTAAAGAAAAAAAAAGTTTTAATACAAACAAAAAAATGCCAACACAAATATGATTCAAATAAATTAAAAATCATTTGTTTTATATATATATATATATATATATATATATATATATATATATATATATATATATATATATATATATATATATATATATATATATATATATATATATATATATATATATATATATATATATATATATATATATATATATATATATATATATATATATATATATATATATATATATATATATATATATATATATATATATATATACAGTGGTGCTTCGTACTTCGAACGCTTCTAACTTCGAACGTTCCAGAGTTCAAACGCTTGAGAAAGCAAGAAATTTGATTCACAATTTGAGCGGTGTTTCTAAATTCGAACTATAGTCCAGGAACTCAGAATCATACAGCATTATACAGTTTCGGCACGCCATTGTGCATGCTTCTTCCCCACTAATTTCCCTCACTCACTCACTTCCCCATGCCCGTGCATTGTGTGTGTGTGTGTGTGTGTGTGTGTGTGTCTGTCTCAGTCCGCTGTGCATTGTCCCTTACTTTACACAGCCTAGTCATTGCGCGATACATTTGTGTAGAGAATTTTTAACTGTTTTTGGCATTTTTCTTTATTACCCATGGCATCCAAGATTGTAGAAGGAACAAAACCTAAATGAAAAGTTGTAGTATTGACAACTGAGATGAAGAAAGAAATTATCATGAAACAGGAAAGCGGTACACATTTGACGGATCTGGCGACGATGTTTAAAATATCAAATCAACGATAACTAGCATTTTTAAGAATAAGGAAGCAATAAAAGCAGCAAATGACTAAAGTGTGACAACATTGACCTCCAGGAGATCACATGTTATTGAAGAGTTTTTCTAACTTTCTAACTGAATTTTAACAGTCTGTATGCAAGGATATAATGTTTTAACATTGCACACATTAAAGTTAGCGTATTCACGTTTTCTATCCGTATGCATTTACAACTTTGATTTCTTTTATAATTCCAGTTACTTACAACTACACGGTTGAAAAATTGATTCAGCTTACATGTGCATTTCTGAATTTAAAAATGATGAATTTTATTGTTTCAGAATGACGGTAATTTATTCGCATGGAACCAGTTTCACGATCTTTTCAGGTTTGCGGTGACGATGTTTCGGAATTGAGGAAGAATTTACAGTGATTATGAATGCGCTGTCATCAGAAAAGTGTTTACAATATTTCTTAAATGTTCATCACAGCCGGCCTGGATGGGCGAGTGGTCACCGTATCCGGTCTGTAGCTAAGAGACTACTGATTGGGATACTGCAAATGTATTGGATGTTTATGCTTTTCCTATTTACCGATTACAATCTGCACTGCTGAAATCTGTGTCCTAGCATAGTATTAAACCTTAATGGGTTTTTGCAATTAAAATAAAAATCAAATTAAAGCGATCACAGAATTCGTTGAAGTAAAGAATACTGGAAATATGAATGTTTTTTTAATTTTTATAATGCGTGTGAATTACTTGTAAGCTGACAGAAAAAGATAATCGAATTGAATCTATGGGAAACGACCCTGGAATGGAAAAGGGAAAACGAAAATGGAAACGACAAATATATGATACACATAGCAGACTGGAATTTAAGAGGAATAGCATATAAAGAAATAGAATTAGACCAGTTATTAAATGAAAGAAATTTTAAAATAGCAGTAATCACCGAAACAAAAAAGAAATTAAAAGGAACTATGAGAACTGAAAATTTTAATGTGATATACAGTAGAGTCGACAGAGACCAAAGAGCACAAGCAGGTGTCATGATTTGGATTCATAACTCCCTTTAAAAACAGTTAAAACATTATAAATTATGGAATGAAAGAATAATAGAAGCTAGAATAAAAATAGATAGAAGCTATTTAACAATAATTGGTTTATATGCCCCAGAAGAAGGAAGAGAACAGGATAATATTGATTTTTATAATCAGCTACAAAACATATATAATAAAATAAAATAAAAATAATTACATGATTTTAGCAGGAGACTTAAATGCAAGAATTGGAAACACGAAAATTAATAATAATATTGGAATACAAGGAGAACACACTCTAAACAGAAATGGTAAAAAATTGATTGACTTTGTAGTTTATTGGGGGGGGGGGGGGGTGGGGGGGGGGGGGGGTGGGGGGGGGGGGGGGTGGGGGGGGGGGGGGGTGGGGGGGGGGGGGGGTGGGGGGGGGGGGGGGTGGGGGGGGGGGGGGGTGGGGGGGGGGGGGGGTGGGGGGGGGGGGGGGTGGGGGGGGGGGGGGGTGGGGGGGGGGGGGGGTGGGGGGGGGGGGGGGTGGGGGGGGGGGGGGGTGGGGGGGGGGGGGGGTGGGGGGGGGGGGGGGTGGGGGGGGGGGGGGGTGGGGGGGGGGGGGGGTGGGGGGGGGGGGGGGTGGGGGGGGGGGGGGGTGGGGGGGGGGGGGGGTGGGGGGGGGGGGGGGTGGGGGGGGGGGGGGGTGGGGGGGGGGGGGGGTGGGGGGGGGGGGGGGTGGGGGGGGGGGGGGGTGGGGGGGGGGGGGGGTGGGGGGGGGGGGGGGTGGGGGGGGGGGGGGGTGGGGGGGGGGGGGGGTGGGGGGGGGGGGGGGTGGGGGGGGGGGGGGGTGGAGTAACCTTGACCTTGAATAGCAAAACCTACATCAACAATGTGTTGGTTCCCTTCACCCAGGATTCGCATGGGATATGTCGCGCAAAAACCTTCCATTTCGTGCACAGGTATTCAAACAGGACGGAGAAACCTGATACACATCACGTGGTTCTAGCGTATATTTATAGGAACACCTTCCTGGCAGGCTCATTTCGAGGAACAAAGAATTACGGTACCCATCACGTTCGTCTGATCTCGCTACACTTGATGTCTTTGTTTGGGATATGTTCAAACAGGTATCCCCCCATGACCTGCCTTCAAACCTCGATGAGCTAAGGGAAAAATGTACACGATATCGCTACCCTTGTTCAGAGAATCTTCGCATGTGCTATGAAATCTGTCTTAAAAGACATGTGACCATTTCGAGCCGTAATCTACCGTCATTAATGCTTTATTCGACCAAGATTCAAGATTCTACCGATATATATATATATATATATATATATATATATATATATATATATATATATATATATATATGAAGAAGGCTTTCGACAGCCTTCTTCAGGTGTCTTTTAAAAAATAGCACACATCAACAAAAACACTGAAGTTAAAAAAACTGAGAATTACAGGAACAAATTGCAGTACATAATTAACACGAGAAAATGATATATATATATATATATATATATATATATATATATATATGTAGGAAGTATTTTTACCTTGGGTATAAATATGTTAAAGATACCAAGCAATTTTAAACCTGGTTTTTACTCCATTTCCCAAGTAAGCAAACAGACTAAAAGTCAAGTTTGCGCCTGCAATTGATGCAAGTCTAACTGATCCCACAGGTAGTGCAGGACCAGGGCAACTCGTGGCAAAGGTGGAACAAGCTCCGATCACTAATCTTAATATTTACCCTTAATGCCAAAACTCATCTCCAAGAAGGGGATGTATGATGTTTTGTATTAAAGGCAAGGGGCCACTACCCAGACCGGTTTCGACCTTTACCCAAGGTAAAAATACTTCCTACATTTATATCTCCTCCAGAGATTTTTATTTAATTTAATAAGGTTAAAACACCTTATGGTAACTTGTTTTGGCGAATTACTTACAAGCTCTGTATTACTAAATCTTGGTATTATTTCTAGCCTAGCTCCCACTGACGAGACCTCAATAAAGGTCGAAACCGGTCTGGGTAGTGGCCCCTTGCCTTTAATACAAAACATCATACATCCCCTTCTTGGAGATGAGTTTTGGCATTAAGGGTAAATATTAAGATTAGTGATCGGAGCTTGTTCCACCTTTGCCACGAGTTACCCTGGTCCTGCACTACCTGTGGGATCAGTTAGACTTGCATCAATTGCAGGCGCAAACTTGACTTTTAGTCTGTTTGCTTACTTGGGAAATGGAGTAAAATCAGGTTTAAAATTGCTTGGTATCTTTAACATATATATATATATATATATATGCGTATATTTTTTGATGGATGGATATTTTTTATTTATTTAATTTGATAAAATATACATCGGAAGATAGGCAACAAAAATACTTTACATATTATAAGAATATATAAGGGAGAGAAGAAGAATTTTCGTTTTTGTTATACAGAAGAAAGTGGCAAATGATACATGTGTGGTAGAGATGAAATTTTCTTTTTGGTAAAAGCGTCAATATTACATCTCAGTATCACTCTTAGCTATCTTTCAGTTGAAGTGTATCCTCGTCGCAATTCAGAACGGATACTAGTGGGGTTCAACTCCTTAATGAATTTGGCTACAGTTTTTGTTTCTTTGTAATAATCATATTCCAGCAAAAGCTTGCTTTGTAGATTCCCACGTAGGTTCCACATGAGCGTTTGCTCTGCTTCGGTGATTGATGAGTGCTGTTTATTTCTTGTGTGTTTGACGTAGATGCTTTAGATGACAGTCTTGGTGCATATGAAAAGGAAGTTGCATATTCTGTGTCTGTTCTCTTCTCTGTGGACTAAACACCAGTAGGGTTCTTGGGTGCCTGTTTAGTTACAGGTGCGAGAGGCAGTACTCTGGGCATACGTAATCATCGCATTGTTAGATATGTGCATTTCAAGGTACCTGAAACTTCGCAGAAGAGAAGTATCAGGTACTAAGATGGGCGACTTGAAGAGGCGTCTATCTTAGCATCGCATGATGCATAGCATTATGCATATCTGCAAGGACATGTGCTTTGCATCATGGGATACTAAGGCAAGTGATGTTAAGTTATACCACCTTTACCACGAGTTGCCATAGTCTTGAAAATACTTCAGGCGCAAAATTTGTTTGCTTACACTTGGATAAAGGATTAAACCAAGTATATAATTTCTTGGTATCTTTAATTTACTTTAATCTTAGTTTTAATGTACCTAAAACGTTACATTACGTTTTAGGTACACTTCATAATTATTTAATCCTGCATATTTACGTAACCAGAATTAATTGGCAAGATTATTTAGAAGATCATAATCAGACAATAATATATTGTGGTAGGGTAAAGGACCACAGAATGGTTTCGGTTGTCTGCTAAACTTTTCTTACCAGATGTCATTTTAAAATCATTGATAGATTGGACCAATTTTCTGCAATTGGCTAACGGTGGAGTAGATAAGACCATATGGTCGCATTCATTTACTTTAGTTACCAAGTAAACTTTTCTGTTTTCTCTTGGCTTGTCCACATTCTGGCCGCTTCGATTCGTATGCTCAAAGTGGAGGAAGCATGAAAAGCATGAATGTGTTAATCTAGAGACACTAGAAACGTAAAAGTTAGATGGTGAAGTGTACATGTTTTGGCGATTTTTTTTTTTTTGTATATCATCGTAATATATATGCTGACAACCAAGAATATGAATGCTTTATTACCATTATCGTAATTGTACTTATAATAGAAATTACAATAGAAACATAACAAAAACATCAGTTGATAAATCCATATATGTTGCATCAAATTTTTGTGCTTCCTGTTATGACACACAGATGGCAGCAGCAGATTAGGCTAATCTGAAATTGTATTTATATCAGCATTTCGCATTGATTCCTCTGGAAGTCGAAGAGAGATCGAGTCATTGCTCTTGAAAAAGGATAGTCCCAGTCTTTTCTTTTAATCTTCTGTCTGCCAACGTATTTACCAGGTGCATAAATGAAAGAGTAATAAACAAAGTGTGCAGGACCTTCTATTCTGATTTCAGGAATATACGGAAACAGTTAAGAAGTAAGTTTTTTTTCTTTACATGATATCACATTTATTTATTTTTTACATTTTTATAAAGTTCTAGAGTTAATTAGTATTAGATTTTCATAGAATCATAAAAATGGTATAAATGAATCTATGGACTAAAAGTATAATTTTCTGCTTAAAGTTCCAACGATTGTTAAAATTGTTGAGAGGTGTGACTTTAGTGTATGGATTCTGGAATAACAAAGGAGCAAGCGGTAATTCATCTTGAATGCACCGGATTTGGTAAGGGATTATCCAGCTGCATAGGGAACTGAAAGGACGGAAAGAGGAACCAGAGTATGTTATTGGGGATGTCTTTGGAGAGTAGGAGTAAATAAAGGAAAGGTGAAGACATAATTTCCGATTACCGCAATGACGATGATTTAAAAATTGTTAAATACATAAGAATTATTTCATTTGATCAGACTATATTATGTAGACATTCGGATGTACTGAAAGGAGTCCACAGAAGATTCATTGAGGTCTCTGAAATGCTAAAAATAAAGGACTGTGGCGATTTAATTTCAAGAGAATTATAAGAAGAGAAAAAAGATGTCCTATTTGCAGTAGCGAACAAAATAATCCGAACACTCACATGTTAAAGAAAATTAATTTTGACAAGAACATAAGTAAAAAAAATAAACACCAATTTTATTTTTGCTGCTCTGTTCCTAATAAGTTCTTTAATTCGCGTAGGCATGGACTCTATCAACGTAGAACACATTGTCTTATTTCTGCATCTCGAAACTATACTTTTAGAATGGATTGTATTAATTTATCCTTTGAATCACAGTTGAATTTTTTCAACTATGGATTTCACTCTATGGACCACAAAGTTTCTATTGGATTAATGTTAGGAGAGTTATCAGCCACTGAGGCAATTAGATGTTGTGCTTGTAGAGAAATGTTTCACTTTTTTAAAGTGTGTCATGGAAAGAGATCCTGTTGGAAGATGAGCTCTTTGTCTTTCTGAATCTGTGGGACCACTCGTTTCTCCAATATGTTTTATGTACTGATCCCTTTTCATCATACCATCAACAAGGACAAGTAATTCTAGACCGACTTCTGTAAAACAACAGAACATCTTTCTTTTTTATATGGGTTTTTAGAAGCTTGTTGAAGGTGGCGGGAGATCTTCTCAGTTGCTGATTTGCAAGCATAGGGTAATCACTCTCCTTGGACGAAGAAATGGCTCTTACCTGCAAAAATGACCTTCCCTAATTTCTCAACAGTCCAATAGTTGTACAACTGATGCGTCTTTGTCTGCATAGCCTTCGTCAACAGATGTTTCTTTTTTGATCTCTGGGCAGTCCTCTCTGTTTCCAGTAATCTTCGACGGACTGTACTGTTAGAAACATCAATCCTACTAGTTCTGTAAACTCTATTTAAGTGTACAGAATACAATTTTGGATTCATTGTGATTTTTCTAACTACTAAACGATCTTGAGTAAGTGTAGTTTTTATTTTCCGCCCACATATTTTTGTTTTCTCTCAGGAGAAAATGCACAGTCTCCTTAAGCCTTTTTAAAGTCGCATTATCAGTACCCAAACCTGCAGAATACTCATTAACAATTTATCGTTGAATCAGAGATGTGTGCTGAGAAATATTACATATTCTCGAACGCTTTATTGGAGTGATATCGATTCTATTGCTACACAAAATGAATAAAACACTAACAATGTCAACCTTTTACACTATTAAAAACCACAACCCTATTATTTAACATCATAGCGACAGGTACAACGTGCTACAGTAAACTAAAGTGAACTAAACCCAAAACCGGAAATAGTAAACCAAAGTTATTTTGAAGTGAAAAAAAACCCAAACGGAAAAAAAAAAAAAGACGAAAATTCAGCTTGTTTGGATGAATTTGTTCGCTACTGATATAAGTTTAATAAAAATAATATACACATAAATGACATATCTACCTGGTTACGTTCACAACTGATAGATTAGTGTGAAAAGTTATACATGCACAGATATATGTCAGTACTGTTTGAGGCAGAAGAAAAATTGAGCCTTCATGATATTACTTGTAAGAAAATTATGTAAGAACAAAATATATAGTTGACTGCTTCTGTAGATTAGAAGATGAAAAGGGCGGTGCGTATTGCATTCATCTGCAAATAAGCTCAAGGAGTTGATGGGATAGATTGCATGAACGAAAGGGCTTATCGGAGGCATTAAATGGAATTCATACAGTTACTAACAATAATTATCTGAGGCATCATGTGATGGAATGTACTAGGAATTCGAGAGTGCAACCATTAACTGCATCGGAGGACTGCTCTGTAACCGATGGCTCCAATGTCGCTATTTTGTGTATATTGGTCTTGGTCTCGGAGATGGCTAATATGAATAATATAACGATTGACTTAGAGAAATACTGAAATAAATCAAGGAATAATCCACGTTGTTCACCACTGGTCACCCTAACTCATTCATACCCAAACCCTTTAACCACACTTTTGATATTGATATTAGTCAACCTTCCTCATATCAAAGCTACAAATTTAAAATCTGTAGTATATCCTCCAAATTATGCAATAGCTTTTGGTTCTGAACCCTGTCAAACATCTTAGGAAAGTTCTAAAAATATAATTTCATATCCATTCCTCATGTCTAACGTAACCATAGTTAATTAAAAAATATGAGCGGTTTGTTCAAACATGACCTTCCCATAGTAAACCCTACCCGTTCCTTTCAAATTATACATTTATTGTCTATCCGCTTCTGCATGCAAGCTGATGCGAACTTTTCAAAATCTTCACCACCACTCGAGAGAGACGCTGATAGTTAGATACTTATCATTCTTTGCATCAATTCTGCTCAATGGATTATCATATTTTCTTGACGCTCTGCAATCTTCCTTGCTCCAAGACTGAGACTGTACAGCCTTGTCAATGGTTCAGCCAGTTCAGATGAACAGGTTTATCATCTTTTTAAACACCCCATCAGTTACTATTGACGAATTCCAATTCAGTTTAATCAACAGCTCTAGTGCCATCTCCTCATGCACCTCAAATTCTTCATCCTTTTAGGAAGTGACATTGAGTTTAATTTTGCATGTACTTTATAATTTTCATAACTGACATCAACTTTGGCAAATGGGTTCTTTCTACAATCATGTGTTTCTTAAGAATATCTTACTTAATAATACTGTATTTACTTTTCACTTCTGCGTTGGAATCGTGGGAAATGTTCCTAAAATATACGAACTTCATTGTGTTCATTAGATTTGTATGAAGTGGTTCAGAGAAATAATGAAGTACGTTTTCGAATAAAAATATTTTCATAAGATTTTTCAGGACATGACCGGTGTTGGGAAAAATTAGAGGACATCCATGGAACCCATGTAAGAATATAGTTATCAAGAACGTGACGATAATATTTGCTTGAAGAGAGAGAGCGTAGTGAGTAATGGATTGTCAGAGTTAATAATAGAGCAGTTTGTCCGGAAATGAGTTCATAGCAAAATATGATAGATATTGTTAAGGTAGTGATGAATGTAGTTGGTATTAATGGACCTCCCATGATGAGTCTAAGGAAATCTTCTTATAAATATAATAATAAGAGCAACAAGGTGAACCGGATCTCGTAATTGAGAATTGAGTTTATCCTTAAGAATATATGGATAGTTTTTTGAAGTATATTGTTCCAAATGCATTTGAATCAATTACTCAAAACATTTTGCAAAATGTGTTCAAAATATACTGCAATAGTTGTTCAATATGTATTTGAAAATATTTAAAATGTTTTACAAAACGTATTGAATAGGTACTTAAATATTTGTTCAAAATGGATTAGAAATCTTTGCGATTTTTTTCACATAATTATATACTCGTGATATTATACCTTATCTAGAATATTATGGGATAAATGAATTAGGATTAGTAATCCACGTATATTAACATGATATAAATGATTTAGAATTGAATAAGTGATTATTCTGAAAGTTAGGAAAGCTATGAAAAATCAAAGAATGCAATTTCACTGGTACCCAAAACGTAAGGACGAACTCTGTTTCTGAAGATCACAACCGCAAATTCCGAATGGTCTCTTAGTGACAATGTGTATAATTGAAGATTTGTAGAAAAAAGCGGGCACACATTTAAATTTTTTACTCGCGAGCAAAGGGGGGTAGCACACATCAGGATAAAAAGCAAAAGGCTGAGATAAGAGGAACTTTGAATTTCTTTTCGTGAAGGAATCAAGTTACAAACTCCAATGTCTACAAATGTCTCAAAAACATATTCTGGATGATTTCACGCGAGGAAATTATTGGAAATCTTCAAGACGACCGAAGAATTACGGATATTGCCAAAGAGTTTAGAATCTCGCATAGCATTGTGTCTGCTCTTTGGACAGCGTTTCAAACCAATGAAATGTGTTCGAGACCTTTCGTAACAGCTCGCCCTTGCTCCACCACGGAGAAGCAAGACAGATGTTTGGTTTTAATGGCAAAACGTTTTTTGCCATTAAAACCAAAACATTTTGCACCACCGCAGGTCGGCTCAATTCAATAATATATTCGTGGATATCTCGACAAACTCTGATAACACTTCTGCGAGAAGTAGGCCTATAAGTCCGAAGGCCTCTAGTCTTCTTCACTTTATTCACTGCCCATCGTAGACATCGTGTTCCGTAGTGTTTTATCCATATAATTTGATCAAGAGACCAATGGCCTAATGTACTCTTTACGATGAGATGCATTTTAGTTTTTCCTCCGATTCTACACGACACTTGATCTGGTGTGAAAGTGCTGTAGCTTACCACCGCGAGTAAATTATTGAAAAGTACAGATACCGCGGTGCACAGGTCATGTTGTGGAAAATGATTACGCTTATGGACGCACCGATCTACAAGTGCAGAATAGGATATGACTGGTGATAGATATTGCAAAGAAGTTCTTCATCGTCATGTTCGATTGTTTTGTGGTGCTGTAACAAAGAGTTTATTTTTACGGATGACAATGTCACACCACACTGTACGCGAGAAGTGGAGATACTTCTGGAGACCGAGGATATTAGTCGAATCTCGTTGCCAGTAAGCTCCCCAGATCTCAACCGCATAGAACACGTTCGGAGACGCATTGCTGCCTGAAACTCTCCTCCAAAAACAAACAAGACCAAAACAAACAAATCCTTTCTCGGAAGGATTAGTGGGCTAATTTGCCTCAGCAAATCTTTAATCACTTGGTGCTAAGAGTGGTACGACGTGGTGAGAGCTGAATCGCAGTTCGGAATTGACATATTCCCTACAGTCTTTCCGCAAAGTTTTCTGTAAGCACTGTACATTAATTCCATAACTACGCCCTTAAGAAATTTGTAACTTTTACAAAAAAAGTATCGAAATTTAATTTATATGATATTTACGTCACGTTTTGGTAATATAATTTATTATAATGCTAGCAATAAATTTATGTTTACATTTGGCTGTCGTCATGAAACTGGTTTCTGATACAAGTTTAAATGTTGTTCGTCCTTAGCTTTGCACATTAGTGCATGCAATTTATATAGATTTACATAAATCTGAATAATTAACAATGTTGGAAATTAGAATAGATTTTAAATGGAGTGATAGCGGTATGGATTAATGAATATTCCAGATGATAGAGAAATGGGATATATTTTACAATGAATTTTGAATATTTAGAAAGATTTATATATGATAAGCATAAGAGTTTACTTGAATTTGTAGAAAAAAATTATTTAGAATTGATATCCAGTGTACATAACAAAGACAAATATGCGGTATATTACAGAAATCTTAAGATATATTTAGAACTAGGATTAGAGTAACCAAAATACGCGGAGTAATTGAATTTAAACAGTTCACTTAGATGAATCTTATTATTGACTTTAACCACCTTACCGGCCGTTATGGATCAAATACGCATCCGCATATGCTTCGTATCCATCATATATTTCATTGTTATAACAATGGTATTACAATTTTAATAAGCACTTCGCATCCATGATAACGTGAACGTCTATAGACGTCTTGGCCGGTAGCGTGGTTTTAATATAGAAAGAGAAGCCATTTAAAATGCTTTTATAGATTATTTTTATAAATATGTGAATAATTTAGTAGTTTCTGGATTTCTTTGGTCGCGCTGTGGAATATGTTGATCCTCATTTTTATCGTTTTGAAAAGTGGTTAAATAAATCCTCACCAGTGAAAGCGCAGCAGCAATTCTTAAACGGATTAATACCACTGAGAAACCAGTAAGAAGTCTTGAAGTGTTCAATGACAGTCTTTTATCGGCAACACCTTCAGACGGCCACCTTCCGCAGAATTTTAGACGACAGAGTGTTTCTTTCGAATTTAGCTGAGCGCATCCGGCCAGCACCGATAAAACTAACGACACTCTCAAGAATCTCAGCTGTAGACAAGTCGTCACATATTAAAAATGATCAGGAACGAGATTTTTACTGCCAATGAAAGCGTGCTCATTGCATAAAAATCTGCGAATCGACATTTAAACTTCTCGTGAATTAGAATCAGCCTCTGTTACGCCATTGTGCCTTCCTCAGTAAAAATGTTCCTGAACTCACAGAACGCGCCGAATGCTTGGACCAACGCCTCATTTCAATTGACTTGATCGATAGCGAAGAAATTATACGAAGACCAGATTCGAAGTAAAATTCCCCACCACCCCAGTCGTTCCTTAGCCTCATCGAGTCGATATTGCACGACTGGATCGAGTAGTACAATATCGACGGAAAAGAAAAAAGAACAAGGCTTTTTTACTCACCCAACACACCGAAAGCGACGATACGCTGATGGAAGACCTCCTCCAACTAATCGCCGAAAACTCACGCGATGCCACCTCTTTAAACCTACAAACAAATGAACGGACGGGACGAACTTCGCTCGGTGAATGTAAACCCGGGAGACACCGGAAAATGCATCAGAACTAATAATGGCTGTGAACAACTTCAAAGTCAGTTATCCCAAGTCACATATGCGAGCGCAGCCCGAACGTAACTTCAGCTAGCGTAAATAAAGCCAACAACTTGAAAAAAAAAAAACAAAGTTCCGACAAAACATGGAACATGGACTACACAAGAGGAATTCTAGTGAAGAAATCGAGCCGTATTAATAGGATGCATAGGAAACGTGTATGACTTACTAGGTCAAAAAGAACCCCCATAGAGGCTTCCAGATCCGCTACAAATACAGTATGTATTCTCAGCTTCATTCTCAATAATATCCAATTTTTTTATTTTGTCCAAAAATCCCCATGTGCTGTTCTTAAGAATAATCCAAATTTCTGCCTCTCCAAACAATACCCACGTCAACTTCCCGAACACTCACTATTCAACCCCTATCTTCTGAAGGGAGGGGAGATATTATCGATGTTATTCCTGGCGATTTTATCGTACCTTGGGTAATAAAATCGCCAGGAATAAAATAGATAATATTGTATCAAAGGTACGATAAAATCTACAGTACCAACTGGCTTTCCACATCCAATTTCACAGATCAATGGTAGAGATGCTGAGAGATTTGTCATCACAAATGATGGCAAATTGTGCAAATTGTTCACATGCCCACTAGAGTACAAGATAACTCCAACACATTTACAAACACTCTGAACCTCCTGTTGGCTGGTATTTCCTCTGAACAAACGGTGAATTTTGTGTATTTCTTAGGTAATTTTGACCATAACTGTGTGCTTCGCACTTTCCCCACTGAGCAAAACCCACACCGCCATTCGCAAACAATAGTCATCTATTATTACAAGAACGGTAAGTTGGATGACCTCTGATATTTGTGTGCTTCATTCCCTTGGTCGAACTATTGTTTTCGGCCTTCAGGCCCACGCATCGCTGAAGTAATCTAGGGAATGGAAGTATATATTCCCCATTCCTCTCTAAATCTCAATCTCCTGAGTAAGGCTTGGTTCTCCAAAGGCTGCAAAAATAACGAACAAAGCATAAGGCAACTGGCTACAATGAATAACTTCTCACAGCCTTCTCATACTGCTTATATCAAAGTGCGAAACAACTGCAAGAAAATTATCAATATAACAAAAAACGATTTCCAAAGAGCCAAAAGCAGGAAACTTGCAACGTGCCCAAATTGGAGCCGCGTGTTTTGTTCTCTTGCCCAAACAGTTGTCCACAAATTTCATCAGCACTACACTCACAACCCCTTCACTCGAGTTGACCTATTGCTTTGTCACCATACAAAAAGAGGCAGTCTCCATTATAAGAACTGACCCACTCTGTATTCTCCAAATGTTCTGAGGATTGGTGCTCCAGAGTTGACTTCAATTCTATGTCACCTTTATATGCATTCTTACTAATCTGACATATACCTTACAACGTGGGGAGTGACCAATTTACAGCCTATTCTAAAAAGGGTGACATATCTTTACCATCGAACTTCTGCACAATCTCTCTCACATCATTTTTCTCTAAAGTAAGAGAGATCCATCAATACCCAGCTCCTACGCTACTTGAAATAATCAACTAATAAATCACTGCCATTATTGATTACCGCAATGACGTCACCCAAATCCGGATACGTAAAAGTCTGGCTATTCCCAAGTGGTTGCACATCATTAATCCAAGGGTTTCGACTGCATCAGGAACAAAGGCCTATTAAGTAAATGCCCATCATTCGGTCTCTCCAGTGATTTCAGAAACTGGGTTGCTTGTTTTTCACCCAAATGCACATTTCTTGTGATGTTGAACAGTTCCTTATCTTTTATGCAACTAATGCTGGTGTTCTGCAAGGTTATCTGGTGTTACGCATCCTCTTTCTTCTATATATCAATGACCTATTCCAATTGACCGTCATTCCGATACTCATTTTCGCCGACGACAGTACATTACGCTCCATGCTCGCTATTGACAAACTTTTCAATAAACTAACAGCCACGATCCACAGATTAAAAAATTTTGAAATCTGATTGCACGAGAAATTTTATCGGAGTACAAAGTTTCTTTTGAGCCACTTACCTTCTCTATTAGTCATTCTGTTTTTATGGCTCCAGGGCTCAGGTAAGATGTAACAGCCGCACACCCCCTCTCGTGGGGGCCCTGATGTACAACCATTAGACAATGGGGCTCGGATAAACTTGTCAATTTCAATGCCTGCTAAATATACTACTGCCTTATTTACCACAAAAAAGATCCATAATCTCTGAGCCAAACCTTTGACAAGACCGAATCTCTAAGAAAAATTAGAGTTCTTCCAAGATTCTTCTGGCATAGACACGTTTCGACCATTGTCTCCTCTGTGAAAAAAATAGGATTTCTCTTTTGTCCAAAGCGAAATATTTTTTCTAAACAGCTATTAACTTGTAAAATCAGAAATTCGTCCGTCTATCGAGTATTGCTCACACATCAAGGGCGGTGCCCCCAATATTCCCTAAAAATGTGGATGCATTATGGAAAACAGTAGACTGTAAGAGATTTTAATGAGTTTGTAGAGATGAATGATTCATCGCTTAAAAATCTCACTCCACATATTTTAGTACAGGTGTTTATTATCTTCTGCATTAATCTTCTATAATTATATCCATGGTAAACGTTCAGCAGAACTGACATAAATAATTTAACCCCCTTTCTTCCTCTTTCATTCCTGCTGTACTCTGGAACATCCTCTCCTCCCATGTGTTTCCCAAGGAATACAATGCACAGGCCTTCAAATATAAGGCGAACAAGTTCTTACTTTCTGAAAACTCTTTCCATTCAAGGTACCAATGTGCTTTAGATTGACATGCTAAGTTGTCGCGTACGGGCCCAAAATAAAAACATACTTGGAAAAATAACAGAACCAGTTAGGAAAAGAAGTAGATAAAAATTATGTCGTGATAATGAAAAAATTGAAAATTTCATAACTAAGTCGGAGTTAAAAACTGTACTGATATCCTTATAATATTTCAAATATTTTAGTTCCTTCTTTTTCAAGTATTTTTGTTAGTATAAAAATAATTGTCTACTCGAAACACACTTGTAGTTAAGGACAATCGTAAAACAGTTGTACTTATGGTAAACAATTCTGGGCGAACAGCTGAAATTTCTTCAAGCAATACATTCGCAAATTGGACTCAGGGCAGCTGAACGAACAAACGTAATGTAAGTAAAAAACTAAATTTAGCAGTTCTTCAGAAAATTTAAAAGAAATTAGTGAAAACTCTTACCAGGAAGGCATTTCTGAAAAGAAAAACATTGGGAACATTAGTTTCTAATAACCACATGAAACTGTAATTTGTTAATAAAAGATTACATGATTGTTCAAATGTTATATATATATATATATATATATATATATATATATATATATACATATATATATACATATATATATATATATACACACACACATACACAAATATTTCAAACGCAGGTACAATTTTTAAACTATAATTCATACGTAGACATGCTTATGGGTAAACTGAGTACTAATCGCTGCTGTGTTCCCTCTTGTTAATAACGGGTAAACAATTCTGCTAATGAAAGCAAGAAAAGCATATTCCTTAAAATATAGCATGAATTCCTCATACAGATGTTTGGTAGTCAAAAACATAAACAACTGAATTCCGTATTTCTAGATTTATAGATGTTTATCTATAAATATACGTTTTCATAATGGCTGGGAAAAATAAAAGATTCTCCCTAAACTTAGGACGTTTCTCTTATTTGAAAATTTTCTCAGATTTTAAATTTAAAATTTTTAAGATTTGAAGATTGGATGTTTAAGATTTAATTTTCCAATTGACATTAGAAATTAAACATTAGTTATGGGGAAAATATTTTATTCAGAAAAAGTAAATAATGAATAAAATAATAATAAAAAACGAAGCTGAAATTCCATTCGGAATGGGGAATTATTAACTTCTTCAAAATAATGCTTACATGAAACGAGTGTGTTCATACAAAGGAAACGGTCATTCGTTCATATTTGGTTAAGAATTTTTTTTATTCTTTTATATAATTTTCCGGTTGTAAATATAAAATGCATTTAATTTCTGAAAATAATTTAAGTTAACAAATATATCGAATTGCCAACGATAACTATTACTTGTGCTTTTACGGAAAACTTTACTATTTCATAGTCCAAACTTACTTTGGTTTGTTAATTCACTAAATGAAAAAAGATGGAAGTCATCTTTTTTTCCATTTAATTAGTTTTTATGTGCACATTTTGTATTAATTAAAAAAAAAAAATTACCCTCTTAAAAACAAAATTATAGTAACGCGTCTTTTTTATTTCATTTTTTCGTCAAGCATTTCTTTTTTCTGCATTAATTAAAAATTAATATATTTTTACTTATTATCAAATTCTTGATGTAATCTAAAGCAGTAGTATTATAATGACGGAATTGACATATCCGACAAACGATGGCGCCACTTTAGCATGCTCGTGTATCGCGTAAATAATTCTAGTAAAGCGCTAAAGGTCATCTCACGGAGAAGTTTTAATTTATATTAAGTCTTCAAAAATTATTTAAACTCACCTCACAATGCAAAACAAGTACTTGCAGAAGATCTGCATTTTTTTTTTATAAAGATGTGCATCGCTATAAGTCAGCAGAATTTCCATCAAATGATTAGTGATGTTCTATTTTCTTAAAGTTTGAGATTTTGTTTCAAAAAGTTATTTTTTATTAAATAAAAATATTCAGCTTTGTCTAGTGTCCAGCTATTTGACAACTGCCAAAAACTGTTCGCATTTGTATGTGGACAAGAATAATTTATTAAACCGTGATACTTCTTAGCATTAATGCAATTAATGCTAAGAAGTATCACGGCATAAAGTATTAGCAGATAAATACCTAAGATATTACGCAATTATGCTAAATATTGAATAAATAGAACTAAGTGCCGTGGTATGCGATCTGGATGAAACAAAAAATGAGTATTTATAACAACCAGTTGCATGAGAAATACAAAGAGCAGGCGAGGAAGGTGACCAGCTTGATAAGGGTGGAGAAAATGCAGTATGAGCAGCAGTTAGTTAAAGCGGCCAAAAAAATCCTCAGGAGTGGTTTCGATATGTGGTCAGTAGAAGAAAGAATGATTATGGTAGGATGGGATTGATTGGTTAAAATGGAGGAATGATAACCACTGCGCAGGATGTAGTTGAGATATTTAGTGAGCAATTTATAAAGGTATTTCATTCTTGTGAATGAGATATCATTCAGAACTTGAAAGCAGTGGGAAAGGAGGGGGAACTGTTAGTATGTGAACAGGAGGTATATGAGGAATTGAATAGACTTGATGTAAATAAGGATGTGTGACTTGATGCTATTTCACCACGAGTTTCGAGGGAATGTGCCAGAGAGTTAACAGCTTTTGCATATCTCTTCGACATGAGTCTCTCATTGGGTCAAGTTCCAAAAGAGTGGAAAGAGGGTAAAGCTGTTCCAATTCATAAGGGAGGTGATAAAAGTAAGTCTTTGAATTATAGACCAGTTTCTGTGTCTCCAATTATGTTAAAGGTATTAGAGAAGTTAGTTAGGGATAAGATTCAGAATTGGGTTCACAACTGAAAATTACCATTTGGTGGCCAGCATGGATTTACTAAAGGAAGATCGTGCTTTAGCAATCTGCTTACTTTTTATAATAAAGTGATAGATGCGTTGGATAAAGGTGGTGCATATACAGTGGCATATTTAGATTTTGCAAAGACGTTTGATAAATTGCCACATGACAAGCTGGTAATTAAATTGGAACGGACGGGGCTGAACAGTAGATTAGTTCGCTGGATTGGAGATTGGCTGTCTGATAGGCATCAGCGAATTGTCTATGGAGGAGTGACGTCACAGAAGAGGAACGTTATTAGTGATGTGCGCCAACGGTCACTTTTGGGTTCAGTGCTGCTTAATGTTTATGAAAATGATATTGGGAGTGGTCTGAATGGCGATATGCAGATGTTTTCAGATTATGCAAAGTTGGGGAGAGCAATCAGAATTAGAGCTGATGCTGTAGCTTTTCCAAGAGGACTTGAATACACTGGCTGAATGGGTATACAAGGGGATGTCAATTCAATGTTTCAAAATGTAAGGTTTTGAATGGGGAGCAGAGATGGGATGTAAAATACACAATCGGTGCAAATATCTTGGAAGAGGTAGAGGAAGGAGAGATATGGGAGTGATTGTAGACAAGGACTTAAAATTTCAGGGACATGTTACTTAAATTGTAAAAACAACACAGCAGATAATGGGGATGATACGGATTATATCGACTTGTAGAAGTAAGGATGTTATGGTTCCTTTGAATAAGACTTTGTATAGGCCACATATGGATTACTGTGCACAGATGTGGTCACCTGGTTTTCAAAAAGATGAAGATGCTTTGAAAAAAAGTTCAGAGCCGATTGTCTAAGGTGGTTTCTGGTTTCTAGAATGTAGTGTATGAAGAAAGAATCACAGAATGCAATTTGCAGAAATTGGTGGATAGAACGAGGAGCGGGGATATGATCGAGACATATAAGCTGTTAAGAGGTTATTACCAGATTAATGTCGGTGAGATTTTGCACAGAATGGGTGAAGATAGCAGGAGAACAAAAGGTCATCCTTGGAAGCTTTATTAGGAGGGTGTGAGAAAGGGAGTGAGGAACAGTGAGGTTTTTTGCATGAAGAGTGGTGAGTGATTGAAAAGCATTGCCCTAGAGTCTGGTGAGCTCAAAGACAGTGAATATATTTAAGGCGGTATGATAAACTGTGTATATAACAGTGGACCTCCCACGATGAGTCTTTGATTGGATGGAAGTTTCATAATAATAATAATAATAATAATAACAACAAAACATTAGACAATACAGCATGTAAATGCAAAATTCATTAAGGAAAAGCCATCCGGAATTTTTATATTGAAGATACGATAAACACAGTCATTTGAATACAAACACTTTGTAAATTACATTATTCTGAATCGATTCCGATGGTTGCACTATGAAAGAAAAACACTCACGCTGTACAATCTACAGAATGAATGCAAAGCACTATACTAAGGGGCTTCCAGCTTAGCAGTGCATCCTTAAATTCCTGGGTAATGCGTTCGCGTGCGCGTGTGCGTTCTTGCTTCTCTGTGCTGCGGTATTTATCGGAATAACTGCGAATATAGCAACAAATTAATATGAAATGGATGATCAACGTCATTCCCTGGAATATTTAGCACAAACTTTGAGGATGTATGCAATTGCATTGTACTTCGCGTAGAATTTTTGTTATGGAAGATCTCACTTATTGCAAAAGTAATAAATATCATTTTGCAATTATTGCATTGGAAAAATTGTTATTGTCATTTATATATGTTTATACCAAATTATTTTTTAGAATTTTCGGTGAATCCTTGGAATGAATAGAAAATGCAATAATAATATTTGTTATTATACGACGAATATACGATGATGATAAAAAACTAATTATTTTAAAAAATTAAAATAACAAAATTATTATTATCATTATTATTATTACTTTAATACCTATTATAGGATTTTCATTAGTTGAACTGTTTTACAATAAATGTTTGCCAATTTTTCTCGAAACAATAAAAAAGTATAGTTTTATATTATCTTTTAGTTATTTTCCATGATTCGTATTATCATCACTAACCACATAAACGGAATTGAAGTTCAAGGAATCACTATGAGAGAGAATAACACACACACACACACACACACACACACACACACACACACACACACACACACACACACACACAATCCACCGTCTATATTACTTACACTCAGTCATCATAATGTGCGGGTCACCCACACATTACCCGAAAAAATCAACTACTAAGGTAGTTTTGTTAATTTTGTAATTTCTGGGGCCTATTTTCATGTATACGAGTTGAAAATTTCGACCTTCAGCATAAAAGAAATATTTTCTTGCATTATAATGTATTACATTATATGTACATTATATACAATAATAATAATATATATATTATTATACGTTTAATATATCTTATCATTGATGAAAAATAAAAGGTCCATTTACACTTTAAATACTGTCATATATTACGTACATTAATAAAATCTAAACAGATCTCTTTTTACCTTTATGGAGTTAGATATTTCCGTTATAACCTGCTTAAATTCATTATAGTCAATTGCTAGATGAAACCCAGCGGCGTATATATAGTGTGGTAATGCCTGAAAAATATTTTCATCATACTTGTTTTCAGTAATAGTTTACATACAAGTCTCATCAGATTTATTTTAATTTAAATCATACTTTCTTATTTCGAAATAATAACAATCAAAATATTATTCTTTTCGTTATTATTATTATTTTATTAAACTCTAAATAATCACCCATAATGGTAGACTAATAAAGAAATAAACACCAACTCGGTGTTTTTTATTTCCATCATTACCTAACTAAATTTTTTGAGTCTTCGTAGCTCATTAGGTATAGACGAAGCCCGTTTGGGCAGAATGACCTGGGTTCGATTCCCGTCAGTGACGTGATGAACCTTTTTCTGGTCACTTTCGACGAAAAGCGAGTTAGCCAGTCTCGAACGGAGGTAGGAGGGGTTTATTCACCAGGAAACTCGGGTTTTTCGTCCCACACACACGCGGGTATAGAGTCATAAATACTTAACCCTCCGTGAGAGCTCAACTTGTCCCGATAGGGACGGGGAGAAAAGGGAGGAAACTCCATACCAAAAAAAAATAATAAACAAACAAACTTTAGAAGGTGATTGCACCGAAATCCATCCTTCACCATCAACGAAATTATGAGCTCAAGTCAATCAATGATTCAGAGCTTTCAGGGAAGATAGTCGCCTATTAGGGGGTCTTAAATTCTAATAAGTAAATTAGAATCAAAATGTATATTAGAAGGCTAGAAACTGTGTATTTTACAGTTTAATTATTTTTGAGTGATGAGTTTAAAAATCAAACTCTTTGCACGTAAAGGCTGGAAAGCCTTTCTCTATTTGGCAAATAGAATTGTCTTTCTTCTTGAGGTTTAATGCTGTGGAAGGAAAGGTTCTTTCCACAGGGTTACACAAAAGGCGCTCCGTTGCAGAAATAGAAAGAAATAATCAAATGTAAAGTAACAAGAATTTCTTTAGGAAAACCCAAGTGGTTGCTCTTGATATCTTTGACGCATTTCATCAAATTAGTTAAAAAGTCTTCTCACGCTATCATAATGTTTATTAACGTATTAGACAGAATCGCCAGTAATGGCAGCTTTCTCTCTGAAAATAAATAAAAGTGGAAGCATCAAAATACTTACCGTCATATCTTTGCATACATCGGAAAACAGCACGTCGTTGGAAACATTTACTTCTCTACATTCTGAATACCTTTTGATAAATCTTTGCATTACCTGCAGAAGAAAGAAGGAAATCATTTGAATTCCTTGGCATTGCATAACGTTGATATGAACACGGAGTAAATAAAATAAATCGTGTTCTATCAGTTAGATGGAATCACAAACACGTCAAACACGAGTTCTTCCTATTAGTCAACACTGAATCGATAAACGCTACTGAAATGTGTTTAGTATGTCGCGGAAAAACGAAACTGTATTTATTATGTTTGAAAAATTGGTTAGGAAATGTATAGTCACTATTCTGAACTCTCGGGATTTATTAACTGACTTTCTCTCTCTCTCTCTCTCTCTCTGCTATACTTTGCTTTGAGATCGTTCACCGTCACAACACTCAAAAATTACTGCAGAAATGCATTCCACACATTCATGACTGTCCATGATAAAAAAGCTAGTCCTACCTCCCCTCCCTTGATAACTAAACGTTTCCTTGATTTTCAGCGATAACCACATAGTTCTCCCTATTCTAGCCATGAACTGAAAAATTCTGAATCAATCCGATAGCAAACCATGTTCCCCTTTTCCTTTTATCTGTCAATTTCCGTAACCCACAAATCACCAATCTATCCTCATAAGGAGCATCCCATAGATGGCCACATCTTGGCCACTTTCTTCTGGAGATTCTTCTTACCTATTCTGCGTCTACAAGGAACCCAGGAGAAAGATTTAATGGTGCGGAGTAGACACGATTGGACCTATGACGACCTTATAAAGGGGTATGACGACCACTTTATATCTAGTTGTTGGTGTCTTCAATACCCAAGTAATCCAATGAGATAGTTAATCAGTTTTGCAATATAGCCTCTGAACTTTAACCCGAAGTTCGATAGCATCATAAAATCCTTAACCCGGATACTATTTTGCAATTGTTCCTTCAGTTTAATATTCAGCTCGTAATCGTTTCCTCTCAACCTGTATAACAGTTTCCCACATTAAACTGAAGCTTCTTCACCGTTACTGTTAGCACGCACCTATACGAGTATATCATCCTGCAAGATCTTCTCGTGATCCTTATTGACTACTGCCCTTCTTAGTTTTACATTAATAGCAATTAACTGAATATATCCTCCTAAATCATTTCCTGTACATTAATGTACAAATTAAATAGCAGTGGCTGAGTAAAGAGCCTTGTAGCACACCACTAGTCCCACGCCTTCGTCTGGCTCAACCCATCTATAAACTCTTAGTCTATCCATTATCCACTCCACCAGATTCATATCCAACCGCAGTTGTTCCAATTTATATAACAGAGTTCCGTGCGTTACCTACTTAAATGATTTTTCAATGTCTAGCTGTATTATCACGTAGCCATTCCCTTTATCCAACTGGGCTGTTGTTACGTTATTATGAATTCGAAGTATATTACTGATGCATGGCCTACCTTTCAAAAACGATGTTTCACTGCATACACTTTCCTATTTCTATCGGTCCATTCATAAACTTTGCGTTTAATCAACCTCCCCTGTACCTTTACCATCATTCCTGAGATAATGATCAGCAGAAAATTAGCTACTGTTTCTCACCTGAGATTTAAATGAAACAATCTCGTCAAAGACGCTGCCAGTTCCCGAGCACCTTTTGATAATCTGAAGCTGATATCCAATCTAATTCCATAGCTGTATTTATATAAAGGTTCTGTGGTTCAGTAATACTGTATTCTGCTCTGTTTCAATATCATCTCCTTTCACATTAACAGATGTAAGAACAGCAGAATTATTAAAATAATGAGATATGTCTTACCTGTTACTTAAATATCTCCAACTGGATGATACACCTTAAAGTGATTATCCAGTAATTCAACTATTTCATTTGCTTCGGTCATCTCCATCCCATCAGAATTCATCAAAATTATTGTATTGCAAAATTACAGTAATCGTCCTTTTACTTGCCACATTCTGAAAGAACTCTTTAGGATTACTTTTCTCTCTCTCTCTTTGTTAGTTTTCTCGCGTACTCTTACCATTTTCCCTATTTTGGTGAAAAGAAAAACGCAAACTATTCTTGACTAACTAGATAGACCCATCTCCTCAGTTTCCTTCACAGAATACGCCAATAGTTGGTATTTTTCTTGAGTAGGTTTGCATAAAAATAAATAAATAAATAAACCTACCTGCGATTGCTGATCGTTCGAGTTCAGGCCACAAACACTGTTACCTAATTTTTTGAGCTTTTCTGCAAGTAATAAAATAAACACAATCAGTTTCATATATTATACTTGTTCATTTGAAATATAAATTTATCGTTTTAAACGTGTTGCGCGATATTTGCTTAGATTATCATGTTGATGTCGAAAAGACAACTGATTATAGTACTTTACTACAACAGAGACAATCAGATATAATTTTGCAACTTTTTATTTGTCTTTTAGAGAACGGTCCTCTCTTGAGGGGGGAATTCCATGAATGGTGTGGAATTCCAATGGAATTTCTAATCCATAGAGGAAATCATCCAAACAAGTTTTATCATATGATTAAAGAACATATGAAACAAAGAAATATGTCTCACTGAAGACATTGTGAACATATTATATGAAAGAAAAATACAAAACCTGTACACATAAAGAAAGCGAGAAGATATGTAAATAAATAAAACAGGAGCAATAGGAGGAACAAATAAGCGAAAGACCAATGGCATATAGGGAAGTGCAAGAAATAGATTTAAGCAAGATTGAAGGACTCAATGAAGCATATAACATAATTATTAGTTATAACAGTTCAGATTATGCCATCCGAAAGAAGAAACCAGCGACATCGGATCAGTGGTACCCTAAAGCAAGATGGCTCATACTGATTAAAATAACGCCTTGATCAAGGGATTATTACTATTATGTAAAGATATGGATGCTCCATGGAGTCAAAAGACTCATCACGGGAGATCCACATTATTCATTAATACAATACCTTTCATACATCTTAGTCACTGTTGGGTCGCTCACTACCCCCTCTGGAAATCCATTCTACTCATTCCTCACTCTCTATGGGGTTGGAGAGTATGCTGGCCACTCGATTCGATTAATATCCTCGGTGTCCAAAACTATCTCCACTGCTCTTGTACCAGGTGGTGGGGCATACTCCATAAAAATTCATTCTTTGCATACAAAACCATGTAACAATCGAACATGAAGTGGAAGAAATTCGTTGCAATATTATTCGCCACTCATAGTCCATTTTTCCAGCACTTGTAACTCGGTACGTCCATGAATCGTAACGTCTCCGCACACCATAACCCCAGCATCGCTGTATATATACCTTTAAAAATTTTCTCGCAATGGTAAGCAGGCCAGATCAAGTGCCGTCTAGAATCGGAGGAAAGACTAAAACGACTTTCACCTGTAAAGAGTACATTAGCCCATGTAGTGTTGTTCTTGTTCAAGTTTTATGTATACGACACCAACGTCCTTTATCCACAACTCATCGCTGTGGATAAAGGACGTAGAATACGGGACTTCGTGCTTGAATGAAGCCGAATTGAAAGCTGAAATGCTGTGATACGTCGATTACGTTTAGCTGTTATAACGAAAACCCTTTCTTCATGCTCAGTAGTAAAGCGAAGGCGAACTTTCAAAACATCTGTAACACATTCCATTGGTTTGAAACGCTGCCCAGAGCTTAGATTACAACGGTATGCGAGATCCCAAACTCTCGGATAATATCAGTAATTCTGGGCCATCAGGAAACTTTCCTGTAATTTTTCTCTGTATGAAATCATCTAGTGATGTCTTCGAGACATTACAAGTCATTCAAGGTTACAACCTTATTCCTTCACGAAAATTCCTTCCTTCAAACACAATTCTCTTAATGCATTCTTTTTCCTTTTATCATTTTCATTACGTGCTACCACGTGACCCCTAAAGAGGCGATTACAAAATTTGCATGTCTACCTGCTTGCTGATGGAAATCGTCAGCTGTGCAAATAGCCACAAGCTGATTCGTTTAAATCTCCGATTGTAATCTTCAGTAATATTGTTCGTCCTTAGGTTTATACTACAGTGTGCATAGTGATTTGGATTACAGTCGAAGCATTCTGGACAACAAGACTCTCAGAAACTTGAGCAATACGGTACACTCATAATAACAACTGTCCTCGGTATAACGGGAATGCTGATGATTTCCATCTGCAAAATTAACAGGTTCTTCAATTGGCCAAATGTAGAGTTCTTCAAAAGCGGAGTTCACAGGGATCAGTGTTCGAACGGTCTGATGTGACCTATTTTTGTGGAATAATAGTTGAAATATATATATTTGTTTTCACTAGCTGATGATGAAACTAAACTTATTTGTCCAGTTTTGTATCTGTTAATGTCAGTGCTCGAAAGGTCTCATTTGACCTGTTTTATGGAATAAAAACCCCAATTTTCTTGCTTCAAAACTCTGACATATCTTACATGAGAACGGCTGTATCATTTTGACTTTTAAACCTCTCATATAGATTCATTTTATCAAGAACGTAGGTGGCATAAAATTAATGAAAACTAAATACTAAGAATCAAGCTGGCCAACAATCAACAGTTGGTGACCAAAGAAATGGAGAAATATTCCAAGTGGTAAAGGGACGAAAGTCCGCACCTGCTATTTCTCAAGATGGAAAGTAGCGGAGAGGACAACAAGATATTGGCGGAATGTTGAAGACATCAAAAAAACGATATGTTCATATTTGATTTAAAAACATCTTTTGAATTGTATTCTTTGAGCAACACAGAAGAGGGGAGACTGTCATAAAAGGCAACAGTAGAAGGAACGGACTCAATCAGAGGTGTAGTTCTGCGGGTTCGTATTTCCTTTTTTTCTGTAATCTATTAATATTAGTTACTTTAGTTGGTAATTTATAGTTGGGGTAATTCGCATTACATTTTTACAGCATTTATACAATAAGAATGAGTAACATATATTTACAATTTTTAATTTGATGTATTTACGCGCTGTAACTAAAGCACTTAAATGAAACATATGGATTTGTTTCCTTTCTGTTGATCTCAGTTGAGATGTAGTCTCATTTTGCTCGAAGCCTTTTTTTTTTTTTTTACTAAGCTTATCTGAGGATTCCACCAGTTAGTTATTGTTTATTGGTTTGATTTCTGTGTTGGAAGTAGGCTGATGTTTGATAGGTCTCAAATCCACTACAGCCGTAGGTAGAGAAATTCATTCACATGCAAACATACACGATAATTTGAAATGTCATGACGCGCGTGTGAACTGGAAAGCCTGAATTAATATTATGCTTCATTAAATTTATAGGGTGCATGTTTCTTGTTCATTGTATGTCCTTTTCGTATCTCCACGTGTCCCAAGGGCACAAAGTTCTGCCATACGTTAGACTACAGGCCGAAGTCAAACCTGTGAGAATGGCCAGTCCTCAGTACAGTGCAGTGCCAACAGTATCGAACGATTAAAGCCCTTCCTGGGGTGGGGGGGGGGGGGGGTGGGGGGGGGGGGGGGTGGGGGGGGGGGGGGGTGGGGGGGGGGGGGGGTGGGGGGGGGGGGGGGTGGGGGGGGGGGGGGGTGGGGGGGGGGGGGGGTGGGGGGGGGGGGGGGTGGGGGGGGGGGGGGGTGGGGGGGGGGGGGGGTGGGGGGGGGGGGGGGTGGGGGGGGGGGGGGGTGGGGGGGGGGGGGGGTGGGGGGGGGGGGGGGTGGGGGGGGGGGGGGGTGGGGGGGGGGGGGGGTGGGGGGGGGGGGGGGTGGGGGGGGGGGGGGGTGGGGGGGGGGGGGGGTGGGGGGGGGGGGGGGTGGGGGGGGGGGGGGGTGGGGGGGGGGGGGGGTGGGGGGGGGGGGGGGTGGGGGGGGGGGGGGGTGGGGGGGGGGGGGGGTGGGGGGGGGGGGGGGTGGGGGGGGGGGGGGGTGGGGGGGGGGGGGGGTGGGGGGGGGGGGGGGTGGGGGGGGGGGGGGGTGGGGGGGGGGGGGGACATTTCACGAATCTTCCTTCACCCCTCCCCACCTTTGCCCATATTAAAGTACAAGAGTTTTGTACTTTAATATGGGCAAGCTTGAAACATATCAGATGCATAGTCGATTTGTGTATGATGATTTAAATGTGCATGTGTGTAATTTAAGATGATTTCTTACCTAATTTCTTCTTTCGTAAACAGACCAACTCTTTGCATTTGTTCCAGCTCATTTATAGTTCTTTCTGTGTGTAAATGGACAATTTCAGCCATTTTTTTTTTCTTTACAACTTTTTCTTTTTAAATCAACAGATAGTAAATAACTTCAAAATCCCAAATCACACGTGCACTTTTCATTAGATTACACAAGCGCCATCTTTGTGTACATAAATTTCATTTATTACGAAAATAAATAAAAATTCGTAATGTATACAGGAGGCGAGTAAAGAAAAATTTTAGATGCAGATAAATAATAATAATAATAATAATAATACCTAAATTTATAAAGCCAGAGATAATGGGTGGCTGATAGGGAACTGAAGTTCAGAGGTCATATTGGATTCATATTGGATTGGATTCTCAAAATTGCGCTGACTAGTAGGGAGAGAAAGGTGATTATTCCTCTTCATAAACTGATACGTCCACATCAGGACTACTGTGCTCAGATTTGGGCGGCTGAGTTTCTTGTAGAAATGGAGATGGTTGAGAGGATTGAAAGGCAGGTAAAGATTGTTTCGTACCCAGTACCGGTTTTATCATTAGGCGAACCTAGATAATCGCCTAGGGATGTTAAGACTTCGGGGCGCCAGATTTTGCTACATAGTTCGGGAAAAAATTACAACCTTCAAAAAAAAATTAGTAAAACCTTGATTAATAATAAAAAAAAACTGAAATAAGTCAAGCCGTCCTGGTGCTCGCTGATGATCCTATATTATTTTTGCCTTACTCTATTTCTTCCACTGTCCTGCTCTTTGTATACTTAAATTCAAGTGCAGAGATTTTTCTTCCTTCTGGCATCTTTGTATTTAAGATGAAATAATTATCTTGCTATACAGATATTAGGAGTAATCATGTATTGGTTTTGATTAATAAAAATTTTTAATGTTCATAATGATATTATTTTTATAAATATCCACATGTGTAGGTGTATGTGCGCTTGTGTGAGTATGACAAAATATATTTAGAGAGACAATGTATAGGAATTCCTAAATTTTCTTTGCCTAGGGGCATCAGATACTCACGGACTGGCCCTGTTCGTACCTGTGGAATATTCTGTACGAGGATAGATTCGGGATTTTTAAGTTACCAAAATTGGCATAAAGAAGGAAAAGAGGTGCATGATTGAAACATTCAAGCTGTTGAAAGGGTTTTATATAATGAAAGTAGGGGAACTTCTTCAGTATATGGAAAATGGTGACAGAACAGAAGAGATCATCATTGGCAAGAAGAAAAAAAAGATAATTAGCTAACGCCTTTTCGTTCCCGTATAGGAAGTAGGCGAGACCGTTTTAGCACTATCTAACTTTTGGAGACTAGGCAGTTGAATCTCTACTGGTAGCCAATCAGAGACAGCTGACCGAAGGCTATCACTAATTAATCAGTACGCAGTGAAGGTGGCGGCTAACAAGTGCCGCCATCTCGTGGTCCCTGACCCTAACACAATATTTTTAATGTCTGAATGAAAATAGTGTGCGGGTTCGACAGCCGATTTTCTTGAGTTTAAGGGACGAAAAATAAGAGTTTACAGGAGAAAAAACCAGCTTGCCCGCGCCATAGATCGATAACTCGGGAACCGGTCGAAAAAAAAGGATTAGAAAAAGTTCCTCGATGGCAACAACTACATTCGAACCTTTTGTAGTGCGGTCAAGCGTCGTAGGGTACAAACGCCACTTCTACTGAGTTACACAGGCTCTCGTTTAGCAAGGATGTATGAACTAATTTTTTTTTCTACAAGAGTGATGAAAAGATGGAATCCTTTGCCTGAGGTCGTTGTCAGTTCTTCGTCAGTGAATCAGCTTAAGGAGGGATATTATTATTATTATTATTATTATTATTATTATTATTATTATTATTATTATTATTATTTTAACGGTGTCTCCATGGAGTCAAAAGACTCATCGCTGGAGACCCGACATTGACACACTAACCATTATTTACACAATACCTGTCATACCTCTTCTTAAATTCATTCACAGTTAAAGCATTCACAACCAGTTCTGGCAAAGCATTCCACCCATTCACAACCCTCCAAGTAAAAAATCTAGTCCTAACACCCTTGTTAACCACACTCTTACACAATCTCCAGGGATGGCCCCTCGTTCTCTCACATCCTGTATTGGTCTTAAGAATATCATCAGTATCAATCCTGTAAAATCCCTTTAAAAATTTAAATACCTCTATCATATCTCCTCTCCTACGTCTATCAGCTAGTTTTTGGAGCCCACAGATAATCAATCTATCCTCATAGGGAACATCCCACAGACCTGCAACAATCTTTGTAACCCACCTCTGAATCCTCTCTACCACTTCCGCCTCACCAAGAAATCCTGGCGACCAGATCTGTGCACAATAGTCCAAATGCGGCCTTATTAATGCCTTATAGAGTGGAATAATAACTTCCCTATCCCTGCTTGTTAGTGTGTTCCTCAACAACCATGTAATTTGATGTGATGTTTTGGCAATCTTAGCAATATGCCCTTTAAACTTAAGTTCTCTGTCCACAATAACTCCCAAGTCTCTTGTCTCATCAACTTCCTGCAGTTCAGTTCCGTTAATATAGTAAACAGCATGCGATGTCATCCTCCCGAAGTGCATCACCTTACACTTAGCCACGTTGAACTGACAGCCATTTACCTCAGTCCATAGCGTCAGCCTATTTAAGTCATCCTGTAAAATATCCACATCATTTGAATTGATTATCGCTCTTCCCAATTTTGCATCATCAGCAAACAAGTGGATATTTCCATTCAAGGTATTTCCAATATCATTGATGTACAAATTAAACAATAGAGGACCAAGAACTGAGCCCTGAGGTACACCACTAGTCACTTGCCTTTTCCTGGACTCAGCTCCTCCATAAACCACTCTTTGATATCTGTCCGCCAGCCATCCTTTAATCCAAATCACCATCTTCGGATCCAAACCCATTTGCTCTAATTTATGTAACAGAGTTCCATGTGGAATCCTGTCAAAAGCCTTTGCAAAGTCAAGCAGTATCACTGAGTAAGGATTTCCTTTATCCAACTCCACTGTTACTTTATTATAGAACGTAAGTAAATTACTTAGGCAAGACCTACCTTTCACAAAACCATGTTGCCCCTTATAAAGTATCATATTGCTGTCCACCCAGTCCTGAATTCTAATTTTAACTAATTTCTCCAAAATCTTAACCACCACTCCAGATATATTGATTGGTCTATAATTTGCAACATCAGTCTTAGAGCCTCCCTTGTGCAATGGAACTATTTTCCCCTCTTTCCACTCTATTGGCACTTTACCAGAACTGAGGCTTAAATTAAACATCCTGGTTAGAGGAGTTGCTAATTCTCTTGCACATTCTCGTAACACATGGGCCGATATGCCATCTAACCCAATGGCAGTGTTAGCATTAAGGTTCTTTAATATATTAAGCACCTCAATTTCATCTATCTCTATACTCTCATCAGTCAATGGCACATCTGACACTGCACTATCACTACGAAGATGGTACACTTTTGCGAAATGATCACTAAGCAACTCAACTATTTGATTAGCTTCAGTAATTTCCTTACCATCAACACTTTTTAAAGTAATCTTTCCATGGATATTCTTCCTTTTACTAGCCACATAGCGAAAGAACTCTTTAGGGTTTCTTTTGGATTCATCAGCTAGCTTCCTCTCATAATTAGCTTTGGCTTTCCTTACCATACAGGTTACTCTCTTTGCCTGTACCTTATATTGCTCATTGGAACGCTCATCACCTTTTTATTTATATGTCTTCCACAACCTTTTCTTTATCTGCAACTCTTGTTTAATAGTATTAGTCATCCATTTTATTCCTACTTGATTTCTCCTTCTGACTCTGGGAATACAGTCTGATACAGCTTTCTTCAAATACTCCTTGAGAATCTCCCACGCACCATCAACATCTCTCCCCTTGAATTTCTCATGCCATAATACAGCTGAAAGCTGACTTCTCAGCTTGCCATAATCACCAGCCTTGTAATTCCACATATACCCATTCTTAATAGAATATTCAGTACGTCTTTCAATCTCCCAGGTCAAGACCACATGATCGCTTTCCCCAAGTGGAGACATTGTAACTAAATTACTTATTGATATGTTCTCCGATGTTATGACCAGATCTAACACTCTAGAATCTCTTGTCCCTTCCATCACCTGCTGTCTCAGGTAATTATCTCTTAACAATTGTATAAACTCCATTTCCTTTGTTCCTTGTGACCATTCCTTCCCCCAATCTATGTCCCCAAAGTTAAAATCCCCCATAATAATTACTTGACCTTTACTCATCGTGCTAATTTGCCAATACATGCTATCTATATTCTCCCAATACATGCTATCTATATGATAGCTACCGTTAGAGTTTCGTAATTTCATGGTGAAATTTTGGTTGCACTCTGAGATGTATGATAGTATTTGGTGAACAACATTTATAGGTTTCTTTCCTCAACGTTTATGTGAAACCATGAGGCCCATAAACGTTGTTTATGGGCCTCACGGTTTCCAAAGACTCTTGCCAACGAGTCTTTGGAAATCATGGAGATACTTGTTAATAATAATAATAATAATAATAATAATAATAATAATAATAATAATAATAATAATAATAATAATAATAATAATAATAACAATAACAATAATAATAATTAGATATATGAAGAGCCAAAGGCTTCAATTCGGCGACATATGACTTGTTTAAGTTACGGGATATTACATTTCATGTCGTCTCTTAGCCGAATAAGAAACTCAAAGAGTTTCATGCGGAATATAGTAGAAACTATATAAAGTTCGGCGATTCCAAGCGTAAGCAAATACCTAGATACTGACCCTTAAGATAGTGCAAGCTGATGAAGTTCAGCTTGCACTACCTTAAGGGTCAGTTGCTGCAGTATCCAGGTATTTGCTTACGCTTGGAATCGCCGACTTTATATAGTTTCTACTATATTCAGCATGAAACTCTTTGAGTTTCTTATTCGGCTAAGAAACGATATGGGATGTAATATCCCGAAACTTAAACAAATAATAATAATAATAATAATAATAAATAAATAAATCTGATAAAAATTAATGATAGATTTGAGCCAGCTATCTCCCGTTGGCTACAAATGGAGAATAAAATTTCGCCTTTCAGTCCACAAATAGTTATATAGAGCTAAAACGGTTCTTTCTACTCACTATAAGGGGAAGAAAAAGTGTTAGCTGATTTGTTTGCTTATTTGTATTTATTAAAATTCGACTTCTTTTATCTGCATCTACTCCAAAGGTAGTAGATGCAGATAATTTCAAATGAAATTTTAATAATAATTACAAGTGAAATAAATTACTTTCTTCATAAAAATAAATAGTGGGATTGTCATGTGCCTTCTATGGCGCTAGATCGACGAAGAGAGAGCGTCATCAGTTCAATTCTAGTCGCCGACTAAAGGAACTTTTACTAAGCTTTTTTTGACCAATTCCCGACTTATTCGATGCCTGCACGGGCAAGTGAGTTTTTTTCTCCCGGATACCCGACTTTTTCGTCTCGTAAACTCAAGAAAATTGACTGTAGAACCAACACTATTTTCACACAGTAAACATGGTGTTAGGATTAGGGAACACGAAATGGCGGCACTTGTCAGTTGTGTCTCTTTACCGGACGCCATGTAAAATTAGTGATAGTCTTGGACCAGCTATCTCTAAGTGGCTACCAGTGGAGATTGAACTGATCACCTTAGTATCCTAAAGTTAGATAGGACTAAAACGGCCTTGCCTACTCTCCATACAGGAATAAAAACCTTAACTATTTACCTGTTTTTTGCATCAAGCTTTCAAAAGTTAAAGTCGGGAGTTAAGAACTGGTTCCTGTAATTCTAGTGAGAGTACTAGAGAAAGACGTGTTTGGTTATGACAGTAAGAGGTACTGAATACTCATCGAACAAATTGTACAGTTAATTTGAACTCTATGACTAACCTCACAATGAAAGTACAGAAACGTTGTGGATCGATGAAAATAAATCCAGTGAAACCGTTTTAATTAAACTTAGAATTTTTGAAATCAGAATGTCTGTTCGACAAAGAAGAATATCATGGCAGATATATTCACTAAATCAGCTAATAACTTTTATTTCCTGATATAGAGTAGGCGAGGCACTTTTTGGCTATTTATAACTTTTAGAGACTGAGGGGACTATTCAGTCTTCACCCGTCAATTTGAGATGACTGGCCAATGACGATCACTAATTATGAACGGCATCCGGTGAGGAATCTGGAAGGCTGATATGTGCTGCCATCTCATAGTCCTTAATCCTAACACTATATTTATTGTCTGAAATAGCATATGTTCTATCCTCGATTTTCTTTTACACTTTATGCTACTTACAGAATGTGGTATTTGCAGCATGCCTCCTGCCATCGCCAACAATAGCGAACGCATAACATATCGAACATACTTTCTCAGCCTTTGTCTCCTAGAATAACAACAAACTCCTTTCTCTCCGTAAACTGCACAAAGAGGGTAGCATAATAATCACCAGAGCCGATAAGGTTAACGCTACTGTGATCATCAATGCATATGAATGTAATTGAAAAATGAACGTATTGCTTAAAGACTGCACTACTTAAAAATCACTAGATTATGATTCCAGCAATTCACAAAAGAAAACAGTAAAAATGCTTCTAAAATGTCACATCTTGGCCTCCTGAAGTACTAAAACCATTTTGTTTCCACCATATCAAATAGACCGACTGTTGATGATTTATGAACCCCAAAACTCTCACTCCATCCCATAGTAAATGCTACCGACTCCCCCTCTTTTAACTTACCTAGACAGTTAGCTAAATCCTTAACCCCGATTACTGGTCCTTCTTTATTTTTTAAAAAATTCCACTAATTTCAAATCTTTTGAAAATTAGATAATTTATTAAAAATTAGAATAAAAATGAGAAGATTAGATAATAATGATATCAAAGTACGGTTTGATGCACCTCTCTTTTTACAGGTATCCCTGTTTCTGACACTTCACTTCTACTAAAATAATTTCCTTCATGATATCATTAATCTTTATAATTTTACTATTCATTCTAGTCACTAAGAAAGATACCATCTTTAACAGATGGAGGATATAGCCAATGGTTCTTTCCTTTAGACTTTTGTTGGCTCAGACACATTAGGTTCCTCCATCTCAACAGACAGTATCTCAGATCCGGTTCACTATAGAAAAAGAAAACAATAATTCAATCTAAATCGTACTTACCGGGTGCGAAATTTAAGGATGTAAGTGAGAGCATTAGAGTGCAAAAACAGAGGATGAAAGAAATAACAATTGTGGCTGGTACGAATGAATTGAAAGGTGATAAATTTTTTATGAGAGAGGACTTGAAAGTATTGTTAAAAGTAGCGAAAGAAAAGAGTGACAGAGTTAGAATGGTGAGTCTGTTACCACGGTATGACAGAGAGGAGTTTAGAAGGAGGGCCATAATCGCAAATGATATTATGCGCAGGTTATGCGGACGGTGTGGTGTGGAATTTGTGGACCTGTGGAATGAGTTTGATGGGCGAAAGGACTTATACAAGATGGATGGCCTGCATTTGAATGGACTTGGTGTGCGGAGACTGGAAAACGTGTTGCTGAATGAAGTGAAAATGGATGTGCAGAACCAGGGAAACTAGAACTACCAAGGAGGGGGGGGAAGTGGATATCCAGACATCAGTGAGATAGTTGAGTGTAAAAATGTATATAATGTACCTGAGCCAGCAATAAGGACAAGAAATGGGAATGGGATATTTAGAATAACGCATCAAGATAGGGGTGGGACAAAGGGAACACTACAATTCATGTATACTAATGCCAGGAGTATTAGGAACAAGAAGGAAGAATTTTTGGCCTTGATTGGCTCTTCCTGGCCACAGGTTATTGGCATTAGTGAAACATGGCTGACAGAAGATGATATAGTTAGTGGGATAGAATGTGTAGGTTATAGTATGTTTAGGAGGGACAGAGAGAACAAAATTGGGGGAGGGGTGTTATTGATGATAGCTGATGAACTGCAGCCAAGGAGAATTGAAGTATTGCAGGATAGTGAAAGGAGCTCATTTGAGGCTATTTGGTGTGAGATTGATACTGACAGAATAAAATATACAGTTGGGTGCTGCTATAGACCAGGTGATGGAATAGATGGTGGAGATGGTATGCATAAACAAATTGATGAAATGAGTGGAAGGAGGGTAATTATTATGGGGGATTTCAACTATGGTAACATTGATTGGGAGGAGGAGAGGACACATGTGAGGAAGGAAATGGGTTTTATTCAATTATTAAGGGATAACTATCTGAAACAGCATGTAATTGAAAATACTAGGGGTGTGAGAGTGCTTGACCTGGTAATAGTATCTGAGAATTTGACTGTAATGAATATGACCATGTTGCCACCTATTGGTGAGAGCGATCATAAGGTCTTGACCTGGGAGGTGGCTAAAGGTGTGAAATTTGTGATTAAGACGGGGTATATGTGGAATTACCGTGCTGGCAAGTATGACAAGCTTAGGAGATTGCTTGGATCAGTGCCATGGCATGTACAACTGCAAGGGTTGGATGTCGATAGAGCATGGGAAGTGATCAAAGAGCATTTACAGGAGGTTATGGCTGATTGTATATCTAAGGTCCGAATAGTGAAACAAGGAGGGGGTTAAATGGATGAATAACACCATTAAGCTTGAGCTGCAAAAAAAGAAACAACTATGGAGGGAATTTAAAGAAAGGGGTGACCTGCAGGCACAAGAACGGTATAAAGTACAGGCCAGAAGGGTAACGAGTGTGGTAAAAACAGCAAAAGCCGATTATGAAAGGAAACTAGCTAGACAAGCAAAAGAGAATCCCAAACAGTTCTTTCAATATGCTGCAAGCAAGAAAAAACTGTACATGGCAAAATGATTTTAAGGAATGACGATGGTAAAGAGTTCACTGAACCAGTCGATATAGTGGAGTTACTGAGCGCGCACTTTGCAAAAGTATATCATCCAGGTGGTGACGTTGAAAAAATGAAGGAACCATTAGTTTATATGGGAATTGTGATGAATGAAGTGGAGGTGAATAATCTATTACAGAACCTTAATGTGAATACATCTGTGGGATTGGATGGTATACGGGCACGGGTCTTGCATGAAGCGGCTAATGAATTATCAGTGCCCTTGACCACGTTGTTTAATCTGAGTCTCAGGTCTGGCTTAGTCCCGAAGGCGTGGAAAGAGGAGAAAATAGTTTCACTGCTTAAAGGAGGATCCAAGACTATGGTTGCAAATTACCGACCGATCAGCATATCAGGAGTCGTTGTCAAGGTCTTGGAGAAAGTAGTCAAGGGAAAAATACAGGAATGGATTGATGAAAATGAGATACTGTACAGAGGACAGCATGGCTTTGTGAAGGGTAGATCATGCCTCAGTAACTTGCTCAAGTTTTATAACAAGGTGACGGCTGAACTGGATAAGGGAAATGGGTTTACAGTGATACTGCTGGACCTGGCAAAGGCGTTTGGCAGGATACCACATGGAATTCTAATCCGTAAACTACAACATATGGGAATGGATATAGGGTTGGTGAGATGGATAGCTGGGTGGTTGATGGAGAGATATCAAAGAGTAGTTTATTCAGGAGTAGAGTACAAAAAACGGCCTGTGACTAGTGGTGTGCCACAGGGTTCTGTTCTTGGACCACTGCTGTTTAATCTGTTCATTAACGATATAGGGAAGGTCTAAGTGGGACAGTTCATTTGTTCGCTGATGATGCAAAGTTGGGTAGGGCGATAGTGAATGCAGAAGATGTCAAAGTCTTGCAAGATGACTTAGATAGATTGGAGTTCTGGACTAAGGAGAATGGATGTCAATTTAATGTGACAAAATGTAAGGTTATGCATTTCTGAGTGAAAAGATTAGCAGCAGTATACCATATTGGTGGAACTGTACTCCAAGAGATTGATGAGGCCAGGGACTTGGGAGTGTTGGTGGATAGGGAGATGAAGTTTAGGGGGCACATTGCGAAAGTAGCTAAATCAGCTCATCAACTCACTTGGTTGTTGAAAAATACCTTGACGAGCAGAGAAAAACAAGTTATTGTACCTCTGTACCGAGCCCTGATAAGACCTCATCTCGATTACTGTGCCCAGATTTGGTCACCTCGGTTCCTTCTTGATGGGGAGGAGGTGGAGAGGATCCAGAGGCGAGTGACTAAGATGATAGCAGGTCTATGGAATGAAACATATGAGAACAGGTTGAAGATTTGTGGGTTGCAGAAACTAGTTGATAGGCGGAAAAGGGGAGACATGATTGAGACATTCAAATTGCTAAAAGGATTCTATAGGATTAATTCAGATGATATTTTTGAGATCAGGACTGGTGGTGGGAGAACTAGGGGACACCCATGGAAACTGGGCAAGAGCGTGGTCAGCAGGGGTGTTAGAGCTGGATTCTTTACTTTTAGAGTGGTAAATGAGTGGAATAAGCTGCCAGAGTCTGTTGTGGGTGCTATGACAGTGAGCGAGTTCAAGGCAAGGTATGATAGATACTGTGAGAATGTTGAACAGCTGCGTGAACATGATGTTTAGGGCCTCCCTCGATGAGTCTAAGGACTCCTGGAGTAACCCGTGGTAATAATAATAATAATAATAATAATAATAATAATAATAATAATAATAATAATAATAATAATAATAATAATAATAATAATAGCATGCCTTTTGTAGATATTCTAATCACATGTCTTTACAACGGCACCCCTTTCTTTCTCAGTTTTCTTTCTCAGAAACCCCACCTACACAGGTAGCACTGATAGATACATTCACAAACTGTATCATCATACCCCTGCTCAACAATATGGTGTTATCATAACCCTTGTTGATAGAGCCTCCAATCTCTGTTCTAACAGGCTGAACTTACATTTGAACTCTGCTTTATTCAACAGACCTTCTTGTTCAATGATTACAATGCCAAGAATGTCAACAAATTATTTTCCCCTCCTATCTCACATTCCTCTCAATAAGTCGACTATCAGTAGCGGATTATTTTCCTTTGAGGCCCTAAGCGCTATTTTGTTATAAGATCCGTTATGTAAAAGTGTTTATATATATATATATATATATATATATTAAAAAGACAACAAAATCTTTAAATAATAACACGTTTTTTCTTTATTTATAATTATTCATTTAATTTGTCTAGTATTACAACTAACAATGTTACATTTCATGCATTTAAATTATGGAGAGATCATTTAAATGTGTCTGGCCTAAACTATTTCTTAAATAATTTTTTCTTCTTTTTAATACCTAAAAAGAGCATTCGCCACTAGCATTGCTTATTCGTAAAGTCAAAAAAATTTTTAAGATTGTTTCTACGTTAGGAAATGTAATTTTTGAGGGTACTCGAGACGACGAGGCCTCAGGCGCGCGTGTAGTGCGCGTATTGGCTATTCTGCCACTGCCGACTATAACATTAGAATTTTAAGCGAAATGGATGTGAAAATGATTTTTTATTGTGGAGATTCCGACATGGTTTATAAGTTGTACTTGGTTGTATTGTGATGTTTTACTTTTGATTAATTTTTGAGTGAGATTCCTTTTTGCTGCAGTGTCAATGTCCTTATCTGTAAGATTCGTGATTAGTTCATAAGTTATATGGAAGTGCAGACATTGAGTCATGAAGGGAGAGGAGATAGACTCTTGGACATGACATCCATACACAGAATAATCAGTCTCCTTGCTATAACGTGGCCTCGACAGTGTATCCCATATACGACTAATCAGATTCCCTCTCACGTCCGTGCAGAGCAGTAGGATTATCCTCTAGTTCATCGGGAAGCCACCTGACTCGTTACTGACATGCTGGGGCCTAAATGACATGCATTACATGTCGACCGGATTTTGTCAACACGATTTTAACTAATGAAACCTCAAAATAGAGACGTGTTTCGGGTCTCTAAGTATGTTTTGCATTATTTCAAAGGCTATTATTCACATTGCAGAAAGTGAAAAAGAACAGAAATTGGAAAATCCGCTCTACAATCAAAACATGGTACATGCTCCTCAAAGGCCTCCAATAAATCGGAATGTGTTTCACCAGATGATAAAGGTCGTTTACCAATTCGTAGTCTACCTCTAACTAGGAAGGTATTTCTATAATTATAGGTGGAATATTCTCTGATTTCGTCAGATCTTTAGTGGTAAAAGGCCAAGCCACTGGAAGGAAGGGTTACTTTGTGGGGAAGAGCTTTGCATATTGTGCATCAGCTGCCCATTAGAGGCTCAAAATGTCATCTTACCAAGCTTAACCTTGCAATTAACGGGACATGGAAAATTAAGACACTGCCTAGATAGATTCCATGTTCTGGATTAACCAGTATGTTATCCACATGTAAAGCAGACTGTCTATCCCTTACTTTTAATTGTCTGTTACTGGATTCCAAACAAACACGACACATTATCACTTCAGGAGTCAAATAGCCAGTGTCAATACAGAGAATTATACAAAATTATTATTCCAAATTGTGACATTTTTTAATGTGGTTACCACCCAACATTCCAACCAGCCATGACGTCTATAGACGTCCAGCAAAATCTGGATAGGATTCTGTAACACCTATTGAATAACATGGATAAAAAGTGAAATATGAACTCACTACATCATGCACCACGGCTGGTTGAGAGGTAAAAAGTAGTGCGGTTAACCTAGTGGCTGTGCGTTTTGCAACTATATGCCTGGGGAAGGAGTGTCCCAGGTTCGATTCCCATCGAAGATGTGAGGAACTTGAGGATCTTCCTCAGCCATAGCCAAGATAGCCAGTCTTGGGCGCTGGGAGTAGGTTTTTTCCCGCCAGTTTATCTGGCGTTTTTCATCCCGCAAGCAGGCAAACCGGCCCCGTGAACACACGGATCTACAGCCATAAATACTTAACCCCCCCATGAAGGGGCTCAACTCGTCCCAATAGAGATGGGGGAGGAAACTCCCTACGAATAAATAAATAAATTAAACCTATAGTACACTTGTGCTGTGGCTGGGATGAGGATTGTGTGTGTGTGTGTGTGATTTTTAGAAAAAAAGTCTGGAAACCCTACTCTAGAGACCAAACATGGAACCTTTTCAGCCACTTCAGTCCTCCAATAAGTGGGGTGGTAGTCTCACAAACAGCCATTCGTGAGTGGGATTTACAAGACACTGTTAAATTAATGGCTAAAAAGGGTGAGCAAATTATCAATGCAATGTTTTATGATAGGCTTCCTGTGTAACTCAGTGGAAGTGGCATTTGCATCACCTGTAATAGGTCGCCCAAAGACATACTTCACTTGAAGTCTAGTCACGACTGGAGAAACTTTTTAAAAGCCTTTCTTCGACTGGTCCGGATTCAGTCGAACTCTGGTACGGGAAACCGGGTTTTTTCTCCCAGAAACTGTGGTTTTTCTATCCACAAACTCTAGAAAATCGACCGAAGCTACATTATTTCAGACAACATATCTTCTTAGAGTTCGGTCCGAAGAGATGGCAGCACTTGTTTTGCCAGTCTCTTCATCAGTTGCAGATTATAATTAGTGAAAGTCTTGGACCAGCTATCTCTGATTGGCTACCCATGGAAATTGACTGTCCCTCAGTATCTAAAAGCTAGATAGGATTAAAAGGCCTCACCTACTCCCTATAAAGGAATTTTTTTATAATAAAAAAAATTATTGGGTTATTTCGTGTAGCTCAGTAGAAGTGGCGTTTGCACTCTATGGCGGTTGACCGCCCGCACAAAGAAAGGATTTGGTGGTTCAAATCTAGTCGCCGACTAGAGGAAATTTTTCTAAGCCTTCTTACGACCGGTTCCTGATTAGCCGATCTCTGGCATGGGCTAGCGGGTTTTTTCTCCCGAAAACTCGGGTTTTTCTCCCCGTAATCTCAAGAAGATCGACTGTCGAACCCACACTATTTTCAGACATTAAAAATACTGTGTTAGTGTTAGGGACCACGAGATGGCGGCACTATCTTGCTGCCTTCTTCACTGCATACCAATGAATCAGTGATAGCCTTGGGCCAGCTGTCTCTCTGATTGGCTACCAGTGGAGATTGAACTGCCCACTCAGCCTCTAAACGTTAGATAGGGTAAACGGCCCCACCTACTCCCTATACAGGAACAAATAGGCGTTAGCTGATTTATTTTATATTTTTTTATTTCCTTTCAAGAACTCGGGTATTCTATTCTGTAAAATAGAGAAAGTGTTTCAGAATATATGCAGTTTAGGGATGTTAATACATAACCCCATTGCCTTAGTTGCTATTAGTTATTTCAAAACACCAATAAGCAATATCATCAATATCATCAGGTTACATTAAAGAGAGAGAGAAAAGAGAGAACTTCATGAGACAATAATTTCAATTTGTGCTTTAAACGTATACAAACTGTTAAGGGTGAGATTTTATAATATATGCTACATGTTATATTTTATAAAAGTATGTTAATATTATAAAACGTGGTCCTACATGAGGCAGGTGTAGCTCACTGGAAGTGGCGCTTGCATCCTCTGCGCTTGTTCGCTCGAAGTTAGATTTAAGTTCAAGTTTAGTCGTCGACTGGAGGAACTTTTTCTAAGCCTTTCTTCGTCCGGTTTCCGATTTAGTCGATCTCTAGCACGAGCAAGCAGGTTTTTCCTCCCAGAAACCCTAGTTTTTCATCCATAAACTCAAGAAAATCGATTTTGTACCCACATTATTTCAGACAGTAACATGTCATGTTAGGATTACGTACCAAGAGAAGGCAGCACTTGCTTGCCAGCATCTTCATCGGTGGCTGCTATAATTAGTGATAGACATGGACCAGCTATCTCTGATTGGCTACCAGTGAAGATTGAGCTGCCTGCTCAGTCTCCAAAAGCTGGATAGGATATAAAGGCCTCGCCTACTCCCTATAAGTGAATAAAAGGCATCAGCTGATTTATTTATTTTTATAACGTGGTCCTAGTAAATTCAGCTTTAATTTTTTAACCAGAATGACTATTACTGTTCTTAATTACAAACACATACTATTTTAAATATTACATAATATTTTTTCAAACCAATTTTTATTTTATTTACTTACTTATTTTCTGCAATTATTCGTCATATCATTATCATTTTACTCTTTGCATCAACTTTACTGTATTATTATTTGATGTAAATTCCACCTTAAAAAATTATCAGTACTTCGAATAAAGTGATGAGATGGATAATCTCCTACTCGAGAGACACAAACATGGAGGCACTAAAAGCAGGGCGTAATCTTACACTTGGTGATGAAATTCATATATCACCTGCTCATCTAGAGTAGGTGATAGATGAATTCAACATGCTCATGGTGGAATTTTAAATCAGAAATTATTAGTTGGAAATTCGGTACCCTATCCACTCAACCAATCAGGCGTATGCATCTTGTGTTATTAGCACTTACACCGTAACAGTTAAAGTGCATAAACAAAGAGAGATATAAAAATATTTATAATATCTCATATTTCTATTAATGCTCTTATATTTTGTTATATTTATACACTGCTTGAAAGAAGCTAACGGACACTCCCACGAGAACGGTGCATCATGCCATGTAACGAGTCACGTGTTTGTGGCCGGTATAAATTGGAAGAATATGCCGCTCCCAAGTCATTGCAACTGTGTCTGTTAAACTCTTGCAAAGGCCTAGTACTCACGCAGAGAAATATATATATATATATATATATATATAATATATATATATTCATTTTTTAAATTAACTGACTTAAACCCGAGAATTATAACACAATGACATTTATTTGAAAAAAACGCAACATGTTTCGTCAAAAATGACTTCTTCAGGCGATAAGAACATAGAAAGACAATAAAAGACACTTAAATTAACATTGACACACTCTAAAGCTATACAACTATAAAGCCATAATATTCGACTGTAAATTACAGTTATGAGCTTGAACTACAGTCCGAGTTAATGTTCTATTGTTGTACACCTGTGCGTGTGTGGAATCACGCGATCTCCAGTATCTAATAGTAGAGTTGAAAGAGTCTGACAAATTATAGCTAAGATTATTATTCAAATGAAAAGGATCTAAGGTGATTTCCCTTGACTCGACAATGCGGCGCTCTATTTCATCATGGCTGATGTGTAGGTTTGAAGTCAATGTCCAATCTATTTCATGTTGGTGGCCTTCGTTGTTCGTGTTTATTGAAAGCAGGACATGGCCCGACAGAGCAGTAGCTCTGGTTCTCTTATAAGCATTGTCTCTCTGATGCTCTTCGAGACGTAGTAAGATAGATTTTTCTGTCTGTCCATAGTAAGGCTTTCCGCATTCACAAGTGACCTTGTATACACCTGGGAATTGTAGAAGGTTGTGAGGTTGTTTATAGTTGTTGAAGCGTGATCTTATTTTTGGCAGAGTCGAGAAGCACGTTTTTATGTTAAACTTCTTTAGAATTCTGCTCAGCTTTTTGGATAGTGTGCTGATATATGGCAAGACGATATGACCTTTGGAGTCGTCCTGTGTCTCTACGTTGTTACGTTGGTGGCGGGATAATTGGTTGTTAATACTTTTTAGAGAGTAGCCATTGTTTTTAAAGGTCCATTTAAGATGTTGTAGTTCCTTTTTTAGTTCTTCTTCATCTGACAGTACAGATCTTGCACGATTCGCTAGAGTTGCTATAATACCCAACTTTTGCGCTGGATGGTGATGGGAGGACGCATGCAAATATCTGTCTGTGTGTGTTGGCTTTCTAAAAATAGAGACTTTAATTGATTCAGGCGTCTTGGTGAGTTTAACATCTAGGAAGCAGATGGAACTATTTTCTTCAATCTCCATAGTCAATTTTATATCTTGATGGCGGTTGTTTAAGTGGTCGAGGAACTTGTTAAGATTCTCAGTACCATGCTCCCATATGTGGAATATATCGTCCACATATCTAAGCCAAATTTTTGGTTTTAAAGTAAAAGAGGAGATCGCCTTTTCTTCAAAGTCCTCGAAAAAAATGTTGGCTAACACAGGAGAGAGAGGGCTTCCCATAACTAATCCTTTGACCTGTTTGTATAGTTTACCTTCGAATTCAAAATAGCCAGAGTTTACACAGTGAGATAACAGAGAGAACATTTTATTTGAAATCTTGTTTTTTAAAATATGGAGAACGTCCTGTGTCGGAACGTTGGTAAAGAGTGCTACCACGTCAAAGCTCACCATGATATCAGAAGATTTTAGTTTTAGGTCCTTTATTTTAGAGACAAAATCTGTTGAGTTTTTAATATAAGAAGAAGATTTCCCGCATAAGCTTTTAACGATGACGCCAAATATTTGGATAACCTGTATGTGGGTGAGTCAATGCTGTCTACTATAGGTATCAGTGGATAGTTTTCTTTGTGTACCTTCGGGAGTCCATATAACCTTGGAATGAGGGGGTGTAAAGAGCGGATGGAGAGCCGTGTATTCCGTGGAATTTCTGTGGTCTTTTGTAGGAGATTATTTGTTCTACTGTGTATTACTCTTGTTGGGACTCTCTCAATTTCCAAATAACAACCAAGTATTAACAACCAATTATCCCGCCACCAACGTAACAACGTAGAGACACAGGACGACTCCAAAGGTCATATCGTCTTGCCATATATCAGCACACTATCCAAAAAGCTGAGCAGAATTCTAAAGAAGTTTAACATAAAAACGTGCTTCTCGACTCTGCCAAAAATAAGATCACGCTTCAACAACTATAAACAACCTCACAACCTTCTACAATTCCCAGGTGTATACAAGGTCACTTGTGAATGCGGAAAGCCTTACTATGGACAGACAGAAAAATCTATCTTACTACGTCTCGAAAAGCATCAGAGAGACATGGCTTATAAGAGAACCAGAACTACTGCTCTGTCGGGCCATGTCTTGCTTTCAATAAACACGAACAACGAAGGCCACCAACATGAAATAGATTGGACATTGACTTCAAACCTACACATCAGCCATGATGAAATAGAGCGCCGCATTGTCGAGTCAAGGGAAATCACCTTAGACCCTTTTCATTTGAATAATAATCTTAGCTATAATTTGGCAGACTCTTTCAACTCTACTATTAGATACTGGAGATCGCGTGATTCCACACACGCACAGGTGTACAGCAATAGAACTTTAACTCGGACTGTAGTTCAAGCTCATAACTGTAATTTACAGTCGAATATTATGGCTTTATAGTTGTATAGCTTTAGAGTGTGTCAATGTTAATTTAAGTGTCTTTTATTGTCTTTCTATGTTCTTATCGCCTGAAGAAGTCATTTTTGACGAAACATGTTGCGTTTTTTTCAAATAAATGTCATTGTGTTATAATTCTCGGGTTTAAGTCAGTTAATTAAAAAAATGAACATATCCCAATATTTTCTATATATATATATATATATATATATATATATATATATGTGTGTGTGTAGAAAATATTTTACCTTGGGTATGATAAATGTTAAAAATACCAAGCAATTTTAAACCTGGTTTTACTCCATTTCCCAAGTAAGCAAACAGACAAACAAGTCAAGTTTGCACCTGCAAGTCTAGCTGATCCTACAGGTAGTGCAAGACCAAGGAAACTCGTGGTAAAGGTGGAATAAGCTCTGATCACTAATCTTAATATTTACCCTTAATGCCAAAACACATCTCCAAGAAATGGATGTATGATGTTTTGCATTAAAGGAAAGGGGCCACTACCCAGACTGGTTTCGACCTTTATTGAGGTCTCATCAGTGGGAGCCAGGCTAGAAATACTAAGATTTAGTAATACAGAGCTAATAAGTATTTTACCAGAACAAGTTACCATAAGGTGTTTTAACCTTATTAAATGAAAATCTCTGGAGGAGATATAAATGTAGAAAGTATTTTACCTTGGGTATAATAAATGTTAAAATTGCTTGGTTAAAATAAATATGTTTAAAATTGCTTGGTATTTTTAACATTTATTATACCCAAGGTAAAATACTTTCTACATTTATATCTCCTCCAGAGATTTTCATTTAATAAGGTTAAAACACCTTATGGTAACTTGTTCTGGTAAAATACTTATAAGCTCTGTATTACTAAATCTTAGTATTTGGAAATTCTGAGTTTTGATCTGATTATGAAGATCTTGAGTTTTGGTTTTGGTTTCATTCAGTACAGACGTGTTTATCAGCGCTCTTCATAGTATTACAGCAGTGATTAAGTTTTGCTTTTAATGATTAGTTGAGATTTCTTTTCAACATTAAAATAGTGATTGTTTGATGTTCTCCTATAGCGTCATCAGCGTGCTCGATCTTCAGAGCAGGCAAGACTTTTATTTTCATCTTCAAAAACATTTTCCAGGCCCTCTCCTGTTACCCACCCTGTGCAGCACTTGGTGGTTGAAGGGACAAGGCAGGTCCTTCCCCCGCTTCAAGTCTAGATTTAATTATGGATTCACCATATGAGGATCTCTCTTTCAAAGAACTTCTAGCTATCTTTCGGCAAATTGGTAACATTTTACACACAAAATGGCCAGGAAAGGTAGAAGTTCATCAGATTATGGAGGTCGAGACAGAAGACCCTCAAACCTCCGAACTTTCTCCTCACCTTACACATGACAGCGTCATTTCCTCCGCTACATCAACTGATATAGATTCTAATGATTACCAGGAAGTCAGCAGAAAGAAGAGAAAGAAAGAGTCTCTTGCTGCAGAACCTGAATTTGCACCTCAAATGGACACATCAGCACAATCTAGTGCAAGAACAGAGACAAATATACCGACACAGCCAAAAGAGAGGATCCCACCAGTAGTCTTGCGATCTAAGGAAAAATGGTCGTTGCTTGCAGAGACGATGAAGAAAAATAACATCAAGTTCTTATCAGCCCAAAACACAGATTATGGAGTCGCATACAGCCTGAAGGAACAACGGACTACCGCCAGCTCACCAGACTTATGGACGATCATAAATTTCCATACCGTACTTACCAACTTAAAACTGAAAAGAACCTTAAGGTAGTGATCAGAGGTTTGGTAGAAAACATAACATCAGAAGAAATAGCTACTGACCTTAGATCACAAGGCTTGGAGCCGATCAAGATTTCTCGAATGTATCGAGCAGACAAGCGCCCCATGCCTCTGGTCTTAGTAGAGATCAGAGAGAAATTTATGATCTTAGAATAGTCTGCAACTTGGTCATCAAGTCCGAGCCACTGAGAAGAAAGGCGTTGGCTGGTCAATGCCATCGCTGCCAAAAATTTGGGCATGCGCAAATGTTATGCAGAGCAGACTACAAGTGTGTGAAGCGCGGTGGCAACCATCCCTCGCACACTTGCGTCAAGCCAAAGACCACACCTGCTAAATGTGCGAACTGCAGTGGCCCACATCCTGCTAATTACAAGGGTTGTTCTCTCCACCCATCCAACCTTCAAAAGCTTAGACAGGAGTTAATCCAGCCCACTTAGAAAAATATTGTGAGATCTGTGCCTGAAATCCAAGCGCGAAAAGTTACACCAGATAAATCTTATGCTTCCGTGGTTTCCTCGAGTAACACTGAGGTACTCCCTGCAACTAGCAGTCAAAATTCTTCAGCAATTCTCGCTGCCTCACTAGGGGAGATGCTAATGGCCTTCAGCAAAACAAATCCACGCCAGGCCGACACCAACAAATTCCACAGGAATACTCAAGTCATCTTCTCCGTGATTAATGACTAATCCGGCTTCAACATCAAATTCTATGCAGATAATATTCTGGAATGCAAACGGTCTCAACAGCAAAATTTTGGAATTACAGATCATTTACAAATTGATATTCTCCTCATTAACGAGACTCACCTACGTCCCTGCGATAATCCCAAACTCAGAAACTACTCGTTACTTAGAAATGACAGACTTAATGCCAGAGGTGGAGGCACTGCCATCTTTGTCAGAAAAAACATTCTCTATAATGAGATTAAGAAGAATAATACATCTAACCTCGAGGAGACAGGCATAAAAATTCATACCAACAATGTAGGCAGCTTAAAGATTTATTCTGTATACAACCCCCCTGGCAAACCTCTACTCCCCTCTGATCTCTCTCAGCTATTAGATACAAATGAAGCAATAGTTGTAGCAGGAGATCTTAATTCCAAGCATACTTTATGAAACAGCAAGAGTTTTAACAACAACAGAGTGATCCTCTACAACTTTGCCTTGAAGAGAAATATTGTTATTGCAGGCCCGATCGAGCCAACACATTACGGAGCGATCGGCAGACCTGATGTTTTGGATATTGCTATTTTTAACAATATTTCTCATCAATTCCAACTTCAAGTGGTTGACGAGCTAAGCTCAGATCACAATCCAGTACTCTTAAGTGTAGGGGAGGAGCTTGAGCTCATTCCCAGCCTATCCCACACTAACTTTGCAAAATTCAAGGCTAAAATTAACACTATCATAGACTCAGTACCTACTATCTCCACCCGTGAAGAAATTGATATGGCAGTCAACAATCTTGAATGTAAAATACACGCTGGCTTATCCGCAGCTTGCTCTATTTCCACCCCAGCTCAAGTTAACTTCCTTCCTGAAGAAATCCTTGCTCTGATCAGGAACAAAAATAGGCTCAGACGCCGCTATCACAACACTCTATCTCTGCAAGACCGTTGAGAACTAAATAGAGCGTCCAACCTAGTCCGTTACACTTTAAATGATCACAGAAACCAGCAATGGGAAAGAAAACTCTGTTCTCTCAAAACTGAAGATAATTCTCTGTGGAAGTTGACTAAATCTGTATGACTCTCCATACAGATCGCTCTAACATCCAGCCCATTCACGGAGAAAGAGGTCTTGTTTACAGAGATAACGAAAAAGCAGAAGCTTTCGTTGATGCTCTCCAACTTCAGTGCCGTCCTAATTATGCACAAGCGGATCTAGTCTTCATAGAAAAAATACATCGTCGGGTACGCTCTGTGCTTCGGCAACCTTGTAGCTGTGAAAATACAGTATATGTCACACCTCACCTAAAGAGGTCTATTCAATCATTAAGAAGCTTAAAAACAAAAAAAGCCACTGGTCCAGACGAAATTACCAATAAAACAATTAATGCCCTCCCACACAAAGCTGTCATGCATTTAGTAACCATTATTAATGCAATTCTGAGAATAAATTATTTCCCCTCAAGATTGAAACAAGCTGATATAGTCCTTATTCTCAAGCCTGGTAAGGCACCTCAAATGCCACAGAGCTATAGACCTATCAGTCTTTTATCATGCCTAGGAAAAATCGCAGAAAGAGTCATTCTCAACCGACGTAATGAGGAGGTGAATAAAAATAACATAATTCCGAAAGAACAATTTCGTTTCCATACCGGACATAGCACTACACAGCAAATTCACAGACTGACTGAGTTCATCACTACAGGCTTTAACTGGAAACAGCACACAGGAGCTATCTTTCTAGATGTTGCAAAAGCTTTCGATAAGGTGTGGCACAAAGGTCTCATCTATAAATTAATTGCAGCCAACATTCCTCTTTATCTTACCAAAATTATTAACTCCTTTCTACAGGACCGTAAAATCCAGGTCAAGTTGCGTGGAATTAGATCCTCACTGAAAAAAATCACTGCTGGTGTCCCTCAAGGCTCGCTGCTCTCACTGCTGCTTTTTAACATCTTTGTTTCTGATGTTCCTAGCACATCACTAACCACTATAGCTAGTTATGCGGATGATATGGCAATTCTTAGCAGATCTCTCAGGCTTAATATAGCTACTCAGTGCTTACAAACTGCAGCAACAAATTTAGAGGACTGGTTCAGAAAATGGAGAATATCTGTAAATGCTGATAAAAGCACTGCCATTCTCTTCACAAGAAGACAAACATCTCACTTTGGAGAAGTTAAACTTTTTAACTCAGCTATCCCATGGAGATCTAGCACCAAATATCTAGGCTTTCAACTTGATAACCATTTAAACTTTAATTCCCACATAGTTTATGCATGCAAAAAAGCAAACTCTGCAATTGTACAACTCTATTCTCTCCTCAATAGAAGAAGTCAAGTCAGCACTGAAAACAAACTACGGATCTACAAAACAATTATCAGACCATCGTTAACTTACGGATCGCCAGCCTTGGGTCACACTAACATCAAAAAGGTACAAGCTATTCAAAACAAGTGCCTCCGTATGATTTTCAACGCTCCGTAGTTTGTCAGAAATGCTCTCTTACATCGCGATGCCGATATTCCCACTCTCCCGATATAACAGTGCCACTGCTTATTTGCCAAAGCAGCTGTTCATCCAAATCAACTCATTCAAGAGTCATCTAATTATGACGAACACGATAGGTGGAAATAAGCGCCCGAAAGCGGCTTTGCGTATCGGTTCTGATGCCTCCTTACAGCCCTAAATAGGGTGAGCCAGGTGCTCGCTAACCTTTAATACAAGACTATTTCATACCGATTAAGGGATCGAAGTCCATGGGACTGTTATCCATCAAGCCACATCAGGTTATCAAATCTTAGTATTTCTAGCCTGTCTCCCACTGATGAGACCTGTTTTCAGCGGCCCCGAGAGAAAGCTCCATGTTCCAGTCCTTCTTCAAACCTGTTCCAGCTGATTCCAGCAACAGTTTAGGAGAACCGAAAAGAGAGCTCTGATTGAAGTCCTTCCTTGGTAGGATTCCTTTGTTCTTTTTGTGTTTTTTTAGGCCTATACACGGAATAGACTATCCTTGGAAAGTCTTCTTCTTCCTTTCTTTCGTTAAATAATGTCTTCAGTTTTACCGAGGGTAAGAACCCTCGTGTTCGAAATAGATACAGAGATCGAGAAGAGGACGTTTGCTAGAACCATTATTGATAAAGTAGGGCAGACAAAATTTCCGGTTTCACACATTATGGGGGTAGAAGATTTCAGGTTGTTTGCATGGACGTTGCAACACGGGAGAAACTGCTGAATGGAGTAGAATGCAAAGGAAAACTTTATCATCCTTTTGTGGTGGGAAGCGTTTCCAAAACAGTTAAAATTGATCGATTCCCGCTCGAATATTTAGAAGAAGACAGGGATGTAATAGTAAAAGTCTTCTCGAAATGGGAAGCCGTCCGGGATATAAAAATTGGCACGGACGCTGATTTTCCTCAGTGGAAGTCAGGAGAAGTTTCGTTCTCGATCATGATTAAGGCAGAAATCCCAAACTTTGTCATGATCGGGTCAGCCAGGGTAATGGTCAGTAACCCGGGCGTAAAAAGTCAATGCATTCGGTGTGGATCACTGGAACACTTAGGCGCGGACTGCCCCAAGAACAAGTGCAGTAACTGCATGGGGGCAGGACATGCACTAGTCCAGTGTGAAGCACCCTGTCTGAAATGCAATGATACTACCCACAAAGTCAACGTTTGTCCTAGCAGGACACACGCCGAGAGAATAGGAGGCGCCATTTCGCCAATCCCTGCAAATATTTCAACCAAGAGTTCAGAGCCTACAAGTCATGACTACCGGACTGCAGATAAGACAGTGACAGAAACTACCACTATAGATCCTGACGTTTTCCCAGCACTTAAAACCCCAGTTATGGTGATAACAAATGACAAAATTCAACCACCTACTGCAACAAGACAGAAGGAAAAACAGAGAAAAAAGAAAAACGAAATGCTAGAAAAATCATCGAAACCGAGGATGAAATGGAAACGGAGACTAACACCAATGCCACCAAACGACCTATCACACCAGAAGAAGAAGAAGAAAATAAAAGAACCAAACCAAATTACGATAGCCCAGCAGAAACGTCAAGTTCAGAGGAGGAGGAAGAAAAAGGAAATAAAACAGACACCCATTTAGAAACAGATGAACAGGAACAAAGAGACGATCTAAGACCCATAGGAGAATCCCACAATTCTGGAAAAAAATCTCATAGAGGAATTCCAGGCAAAGTTGAAACAAAGGCAATATCAGAACCGACAAAGTTCCCTCACGCAAAGGCCAATGCACCTATATTGCATCTGTTAAAGGACTTCCCCGAGGAGGAGGCGATACTACGAACAGCAATAGAAACATTCGGAGACATTCAACTGATAATCACAGGACAAAATGGGCCAAGAGTCGTCAGTGCAGAATGGAACGACGTCTTTGTCGATAATATAGATGAAATCACTCAAGAAGAAATCAATGATTTTATCGATGCAGAGGACGACGTGGGACTAGCACTGCACAGAGGCCTCTACATGCTAAACCACGTCCGTGGAGACAAATTAGCAGATTTCATCATTAAAACCCACAACAATAGACAGAAGGAGGATTTAAACCTCGCCTAACAAGTCAGTCGACTCCTAGTATCGATCTGCCAGGGAAGGGGGAAAAAAAAACCTTTCCTTTCAGTTTTGTTTCGTTTAAATTTTGTCCACACAGGAAGGGGTATCCTGAGAACCTGGGCTGCGAAGGCTTACACCGAGGCGGTGCAGCTCCTTCTGGGCTGCATCATCCAGGCCAGGCTCTTCCCCCACTCTCCTCAGTTTAAATTGGTCTTTCATGTCACCCAGTTGTTTTTTTTTTTTTTGGTTCTGTCTTTGCTATTTGATATGTAACTTCTTGTGTCCTTTCTCAGTTCTTCTTTTTAAGTGTCCTCTTTCATTTGTTTTTCACTCCTTTCGCCGGCCAGACATCTGAAGAGATGACTGGCCGTCGAGAGCTGAAAAGAACGGATGGAGGGAGGAAATATCTGAGATCTGCTTGGCGATGACTCTTGAGTGTGGCCAAGTAGATCGACTAAGGCCTCTTTAACTACCTACTACTATCAACTCTATCTTTTCTACTCCTCTCTTACTATCAAAGCTGGCTCTCAGCACAACATTTTGACTCTAAAGAGGCTAATGATGATGAGATATGAACTCCCATTCTACCTCAATAAAGGTCGAAACCGGTCTGGGTAGTGGCCCCTTACCTTTAATACAAAACATCATACATCCCCTTCTTGGAGATGAATTACTTGTAACAAATAGCAATACAGTATCACAAAGGAGGTTAAACCAAATGTTTAACCTCCTTTGATGTATATGATGTATATATCTACTTATGATGCGTTTATTTTTCCTACCATATTTATTTGTTATGATCTGGTAAGAGTAGTACAAATGTATTAAGAGTTAAACCTGAATGTAATCTGTATGTATATATCTATTTATGATGTAAATATTTTACTACTATGTATTTACTTTTTATCGTTTTAATAAAATATACTCAGTGGAAGTGGTGCTTAAACTCCTCATCGCTAAACCGCCCGAAGAAAATGCGCTACGAGTTCGATTCTGGTCGCCGACTAGAGGAACTTTTACTAAGCCTTTTTGTCAAGCGATTCCCGAGTTAGTCGATCTGTGGCACGGTAAGCGGGTTTTTTCTTTCCGTAAACTTAAGAAAATCGACTGTAGAATCCACACTCGTTTCAGACATTACAAATATTGTGGCAGGGTTAGGTACCAGGAGATGGCGGCACTTGTTAGCTGTCTCTTCACTGCGTGTCGCTTAATTAGTGATAGCCTTGGGCCAGCTATCTCTGATTGGCTACCAGTGGAAATTGAACTCTCTGTCCACTCAGTCGCCCAAAGTAAGGGCTAAAAAGGTCTCGCTTACTCTCTATACAGGAGATAAAAGCGGTTGGCTGATTTTTTTTTTACTAACAAATTTGTTGCAAATTAAACTACTAACACTACTGTTACTAATAACACTGTTATTGTAATTAGTACGGGAATACCCTTTTTACATTTTTTTATGGTAGTTATCATAAAATGATCACACAGGATATTCTTTCTTAGAAGATTTAAAGATAAAAGTACAGAATAAAAATGAGTTCTTTTATTGCAAGGGGAAAAAAACATAGATTTTTAAATTAAACAGTTGAATGAGCCCAGGGAAGTAGCACAAATACTAATAGATAAGGTAGGAATTGACAGAATTTATGGGTTTACTCCATACAATAATGGATGATACCAGATAGTCACAAAGGATATTTAGACTACATATCTATTACTAGAAGGATTTGTGTTCAAGAACGAGACAGTCAAGCCCTTCATAATGGGGAGCTCCATTAAGGCAATAGCAATAGACCCCTTTCCATTAAAATTTCCTGATGATATGATAAGAACAACTTTAGCAAAATACGGAACAATCAAGGAAATTCAGAATGGGTAACTTCCACGACCTCACCTGGAAATCGGGCTAAGTAACAACAGTCGTGGATACGAGAACCCAGTCCCAAATCTAGTACATATGGGAGGATCAGGTATAATTCTCAACAATCCAGAGGTGAGAAGGCAGTGCCTGAGATGTGGACTCACAAACCACCTGATTTCGCCCTGTGATAAAAGAAAATGTGAAAATTGTAACCACCCGGGTCACAGCATCCCACAGTGCTCATTGCTGTGCAAAAGATGTAACAGCACGCAGCACAAGGTAAACATGTGTCTTCTTGGAAAAGCAGCCGAAAGACTAGGCGCCACAGTCCAGCCGCTGGGCGCAAATAACAAAGATTTTCCACAGTTGGCAGGTGTCAGTCAAGAAGGTAACACCAGCAAACCAACTCAGAACAACAATAGGAGAATACAAAGAGAGAGAGCAGCCACTACCTAAAAATAGGATAGCAGTTCCATCCCTGACAGAGGAAGATATAGACGACATTATCAGCAGCATAGGCCTTCCCCCATCGGACTGCTCTGGAGAAGAAGCAAGGGAAGTAGACAAGCTGCAAGTTGAAAATGCTGTTATCTCCCCCATCACACAAACTCAGATTCCTTGGTAGAGGAAATGAAATATATAAGCAGCTCGGCCAAAAGATCGGCACTCGAAAAGTGCACAAAGTAACAAAAAAAGTAAGAAAAAAAAAGCAAAACAGACAACACTAACAAGCAGAAATTAACTTCCTGCTTATTAGTGTTGTCTGTTATGCTCTTTTTGTCTTACTTTTTTAGCTTATTCAGCCATTTTCCAGACACAATCCAGCCGCAGTCAGAAGACAGTTCAGAGCTGTTATCTCGGGCTCTTTTACTTTCTGAATTCATACAATCTGTTCTTCAGAGTGTAACAGAGCCCGAGATAACAGCTCAGGGGTGGAAATCAGAGGTGACTCATATTGGCCCACGAAAGCTGATATTCGTTCGTGATAGCGAATAAAAGAAACTGATAGTTTGAATGAGGGAAATTAGAGTATCAATATCTATCTGAACTATTGATATGCACACTTGAAATCAAGCTAGATAGCATAGGCTCAACATTGCAAGAAGCAGAGCAAGCAGCCCTTTTTCAGGTACTACAAGAACTAGCTCAAAAACACTAATTTAAAGTGAGTGCCTTTATTAACATTGCCACTCTAAACATCAGATGTTTATTAGCGCCCAAAAAAGCAAGGTGAGATCTCGAAATTTATGCTCTGGTATAATATTGAGATCTTAATTATATAGGAAACACATTTTTCCAGATATAACATTTGACAGTTCATGGCGCATTACCCGTCATTTTCTTTTTGGAGTTTATTTGATGCAGAAGTAGAGGGGGATACTGATTAGGCCACCAATTCTGGGGGCCTAATTAGGAAATGGGGAAAATATTTATTTTCCAGTCTACCACCGAGAATTGGTGGTGGACTGGAAATACGGCCAACAAACTATCAGATTGCTAGGAATTTTTGCGCTAAACAGCGGTGCGACTCAATCTGCCTTTTCGCCTACCCTTAAGAACTACCTATATAGAGCCCCAGCACATCATCGCTTCCAACAACTGGAACTGTTTGGTAGACGGTGTGTTGGACAGAATGAGTTGCAATGCAGCAGCCGGAACAAGGGGAATATAAGAGCTTAGAACATTCCTCTCAAACCATCAATTAATAGACGCTTGGAGAGCCAAGGACCTCAACACATGATTCGGTTATCAGAACGGTTTAACGTTGGATCGAATCTGCATGTCATCTAACATCGGTGACCGAGTGCTTGACATTAGGTATGCACTAATCCCGGATCAGAGAGAAGGTTCAGACCTTGCCTAGAGCTCTTCTGATTCAACCTGTCCAGCTAAACAGAGAGAAAGCCAGTCCCCGTGGAGATTGAACTCCAACTATCTAAAACTATTTCAAGCCAAGCTGGAAAAATTCTTGGAACAGCAGTCAGGTAAAATCAATGGCTTTGCCTCTTACAGAGACACTTTAAAACATGAGAGACAGAAATGAAGTTTCAGCAAAGAAAAAAGCTGAAACAACTATTAAAGGAACTGAGATGATGCCTTAACAACAAAAGATAAGGAGTTCCTTATTCCGGTTTGATACACCAGGTACACTCAGGGATCAACCGGAAAAGGAAGAAGATGAAGAAGGAAGAATGCAAAGGAAGAAGCAGAGGAACAAAACTTCAAGATCTGGTTACAGTTCAAAAGCACGGACGCTCCATCCAAAGTACTCCGTAGGAAGGCTTCATGGAAACCAGTAGAAGACAAAAAAAAATTAATAATCGTAACAATGGAAAGAAGCTGGAAAACACCCCAGACATACTAATATTACAAAGAGGCTTTCACTAAACACCCAAGTCAGACTCAGCCAAGGGATTAGAGTATTCCAACAATACCATGCTATCTCAGTGCTGTACATAATACAGAAGTTTCAGATGCCGAGCTCACACAGACTATGAAAGTCTTAACAACAATAGGGAATAGGAGAGCCAGTTTCACTCGTCAACATCGATTACAAACTTCTAACAAAAGCCATCAAAAACAGGCTGAAAATCACAATTCCACGCATAATCATCAGTACTCGGACTTACGGTATCCACAGTAGAGAAATGAGCTTCAACGTTTTCCTGCTGTGGGATGTCTTGCGGTTAGCTATGTTCAAGCAATATTTCGTGATGCTAATGGCCTTAGACGTGGAAAAGCCTTTGATTAGGTATGTCATCAATACCCTGAAACTGGCGGGGGTGGGTGAGATGCTAAAGAAAATAATAGAAAGCATTAATGCAACGTCAGAAACCAGATTAATAATAAATGGGCACATATCAGATCCTATAAAGCTAGGAAAAGGAGTCCGGCTCATCGCAATGGCATTAGAACCTCTGTTACTAAGAATAAGTGAAATCAGAGCGATTCCCCTACCGATACATCAACAGAGTGCACTACTATCGCATATGCAGATAACTTAATCTGTACATTAAGAGACCACTGAACAATGCAACTGCATATAATAATATTTGGTTAACCGATCAAGTGTTGATCAATATTTTATTAATTAACTGGACCAACTAGTTTCGCCACACTTATCTGTTGGCTTCTTCAGGGCACTAACATATAGGTTTAAACACTCTCATAATATTCAATGCTCATGTGGCTCTAATTACATCGGACAGACTTCGAGAAGCCTCGAAATCAGGCAAAAGGAGCACATTGGCTATGTCAAAAACAACAGACAGGACATTTCTGGGCTATCGTCTCATTTCTCCACAACTAACCATGTCATCGAGTGGGACAAAAGCTGTTCCCCCTACTTAGAGGAAGATCACCATTCAAGAATGTTCAAAGAAGCAGCCACAGTCGCCCGTTCTACTGTGAACCTTAACAGAAATCAAGGCCTAATACTGCCAGAGATATGAAAAACCCTAATCAGAGCCTTAAAAACGGAAGAAATGAACTTTAATACAAACTACAGAAGGTTCCTCAGCAACAGCTAGCTGATCTTGTACACGCGATACGTGTTTCACTCACGTTCGATACTATTTCATTTGTAATTATTCTAGTCAGTTTTTATCCTTGTCAGTTTTGCAGTTACGCATAATTGTGAGAGTGTTTAAACCTATATGTTAGTGCCCTGAAGAAGCCAACAGATAAGTGTGGCGAAACTAGTTGGTCCAGTTAATTAATAAAATATTGATCAACACTTGATCGGTTAACCAAATATTATTATTTACTATTTATGATCAAGAAAACAACCTTCATGATGAATGCAACCGTATGTTGCATTATTCTGACTGCTGCACCAGGTTGGAGAGGTCAGCGGGCTCGATGTTAATACGGACAAGACCTGTTTAATAATCATTGGAAACTGGAACAAGAGTGGCCTTCCTAAGATACTAATACTCCGTGAAAATCCCATCAACATCTTGGGAAGATCCTTTCAAGAAATGCCTCGCATACAACAGATGAATTGCTACAAGAAACCAAAGCGATACTCAGTGACAGGGATGTAGGTCACCTTTCCTTTCGGACTAAAACTATTGTCATGAAAGTAGTGACATTGTGGCAGGTGATTTAAATGCCAAGTATTCTACCTGGAATAGCCATTCCACTAACAAAAATGGACAGATACTGCAGAAATATGCTGATTTCAACAACCTTCATGTAATAGGCCCTGCTGATCCCACCCATCACAACACTTATGGTAGGGCTGATGTATTGGACATAGCCATACTGCAGCACATCAGACTCCAATACAATTTAATGACAATCAATGATTTATCATCAGATCATAACCCAATACGGTTAAAATTAGGAAATCTTGAAAAATTATCCCCCCCCCCCACTCATTTATTCCTTGGGAAAGGCTCTCCAAGGTACTTCCAAAATATATTGGTCCTGTTTCCATCATTAAATCAAAAGAGGAAATTGAAATAGCTGTCAAAAATCTAACAGAACAGATTACAGCAGCCTGTGCAGCAGTTACTACCCCTGCAACTACCCACAAATCCAACCACCTGCCTGAAGATATTATGAATCTGATTAGGGAGAAAAATAGGGCTAGAAAAAGATACCATAACACTAGGGCGCCGCAAGACAAGCGGATCTTAAATAGGTTAAATTCTGCAGTGAGAGATGCACTCGCAGCTCATAGAACTCAACTCTGGGAAGAAAAACTGACTTCCACCTCCACTGACAACCACGCTGTATGGAATCTTATCCGAAAGATCAAGAACAAAAATAAACCTCTTCCCCCTCTGCAAAGAGATTCAGGTCTCATCCACACTGATGCTGATAAAGCTGAGGCAATAGCGAATCATCTTGAAAAACAATGCAAACCCGCATACGACCACCTTGACATTAGTCATATCTACAAGATACACCGTAATGTCAGATATTCGCTCAATTCTGCTCCCACACATTCTACTCAAATTACACCCACCTCACCTGCTGAAATATATGCTATTATTCAGAAATTCAAAAATAAAAAGGCTCCTGGACCCGACGGTATCTCCAACAAAGTTATAAAACTTCTACCTCGCAAAGCTATTGTTCATTTAGCAAACATAATCAACTCCATACTTCACTACAAGTATTTCCCTTCCTACTGGAAATTGGCGTACATAAAACCAATTCATAAATCTGGAAAGGATCCCACTTTGCCACAAAATTACAGACCAATCAGTCTCATCTCTAATCTCGGAAAAATTGCTGAGAAGGTAATTCTTACTAGGCTTCAAGATTCAGTACTCGGGTTAAACATCCTGCCTGAGGAGCAGTTTGGCTTCAGACAGATGCATAGCACCACACAACAAATACACAGATTGGTGGAACATATCATTACAGGTTTTAACTGGCGTCAATGCACTGGGGCTGTTTTCCTAGACTTAGCCAGTGCATTTGACAAGGTTTGGCATTATAGTTTGCTATAAAAGCTTATATCATCCGGTGTTCCAATCGGAATCATTCAACTCATCAAAGACATACCTCTGCGATAGGCGCATGCAAGTGAGATTAAGTGGAGTAGTATCTTCACAGAAACACATCTTGGCTGGAGTTCCACAAGGGTCCTTACTAGCACCAATCCTATTCTCCTTATACTTGCATGATATACCACACAACCCATTATCTTCAATTAAAGCTCTTTACGCTGATGACACAGCGATATTGGCCAGATCATTAAAGCCTCACCTAGCCATCAAGAAACTGCAAGAAAACCTACTGCAAATAGAACAATATTTTGCCAAATGGCGACTCCAGGTGAATCCTCAGAAGAGCGTAGCCGTCTTATTCTCTAGAAGATCAGTGCTTCCTAAAGAAGATATTCTCCTATTTAACACAAAAATTCAGTGGAAAACAGAGATCAAGTATCTCGGTGTGGTGATGGACAGAAAACTGACTTTCAACTCCCATATCAAGACTCTCTGTGCAAACACATCAAAAACCATAGCCCAGCTCTATCTGCTAATAAACAGAAACAGTAAACTGAGCACCAGAACCAAACTTCTCATATACAAACTGATGGTTCGTCCAATACTCACCTATGCCTCACCGGCCTGGAGCCATACTTCAAACTCAAATATCATTAAATTACAACGCATTCAGAACAAGTGTCTTAGAATGATCCTGGGCGCTCCATGGTTCATCCGAACTGTCCAACTGCACCGGGACACGGAGGTCCCCTATATCTACACCTTCATGCAGACTATAGCAACCAAATTCTTTTCAAAAGCAACTGTGCATCCTAACAGACTGATCAAACTGGCTGCTGACTATGATGCAATGGACTATTCTAAGCACAAAAGACCTAAAGTCATCCTCAACCCCCTCACTGAGGATTAATCTCCTAGCCCACTCAGGGAGAGCAATTAGCTCATAAACTCTTTCTACTCACAGTCTCTATTAAGATAGCCGGGAATATGAAAAGCTTTTGCTTCACCCGTTAAGCCAGTAATGTTACTAGTTACTAGTAGTGACATTACCGGGAGTAATGCACATCACGCAATTAACCGGATCCACGGAAGTCATAGAAGAAGACATATATAAACCATTGCGCTCCTTCTTCTATAGTGATAGATGCCAAGAAGTTGAACGCCATCTCTATCTTCCAGCCAGCAAAGAAGGTGCAGAATTGCCGGTGCTCAAACATCGATACACTGCCAACAGCATCAGGGCACGAAGAAAATCTTGACCTCCAATCACTTAAGTAACAGCACCTTGCGATACCAATTGGGTTTATTGCTGCCGATTTTTGGAGTAGATAACTACAAAGGGCCTAAAGTTGAAACAGCCACCACATTACTACCAGGAAATTTGCGCTGCAATTGAAGAGATTATAAATAAAGGAATCAATGCCAAAGAAAAAGGAAGATATTCGCTGATCTTTGAATATCAAGATTATCAATTACCAGACCCAGACGCCAATGCAAATTCCTTCTTCACGAATTTAAATAAGATCCCGATATATCCATCTAGACAAGATCTTTCCTGACGAATGGGGCATGGCAAGATTCCAGTAAAATGCAATCCATTTAAGAATAGAAGGTTTGCAAAACATGCTGGAGGAGAGACACAGTAAAGCGTCTCTTCTACTACAGTGTGAGTGCAGAAGATTTGCAGAAGCATGACAACAGTACTACAGGAGGTAATATTTCTATTCTTCCCACCCAAGTTAATAGGAAAACTAAATTGTACATGTTTCTAATTGCAGAGTTAAAATATCACATTTGGAAAACTATGGCTTGACTCTTCAACTAAAATCACATTACCATCGTTGGAGCCTTCACTCATTCCCTGTTTACTTTCCTCGTATTGGACAAATCGTTGTTGGGAATAGCAGAATTCGCAAAACATGCATAGGATGGTGCGATCTGCCCATCCTATGCAAGTTAGACCAAGGTAAGATCAGTATTCAATTTGTTCTTCCTTTCACTTAAAGTACCAGCAATGTCATAGCTTTGAAGAGGAAGTGGGACATAAACCTAGGCTGCGCAAGTCAACTCGATGTGGGCTCCCTCGAAAGGCGGGACTATCCCAGGCGCCGAACACCTTCCTTACACGAACTGCGAACCAAGAGAAAAGAAGAAAAAAAAGTTCTCGAGTTGGGAACTGACGGAGTTTGAAAGAAACGTTGTTCAGCAAATTGTTGACAAATCCGGCCATTCCTGTAAAAATTGAGATACCATACTAAGATGAGAGCGCAGGGAGTAAACTGCAAGTGCTACCTGCAGTGGATGACCTCCACCATTAGTCGGTCGACACGTTGAATGTGGAATTTCAGGCATCGACTGGAACACGAATCTGCACAAAAGCATTCAGAACCGAGGCTTGCAACATGGTAGGACTGCAATAGGCAAGCCCCATATTACCCATACCAACATGCAGTGTCGTCTTCAGTGGTGCAAAGAACATACAGTGGGACGCGGAAGCTTGGAAAGCTGTGGTATGGAGCGAAAAATCACAATATACCCTCTACCGTGTAGATAGATGGGTGTGGCGGATATACGGTGAACGTCTTTTACCAGAGTGCGTAACACTAACTATGAAATTCTGGGGTGGCGGTGTGATGGAATGGTCCTGGTTTTTCCTGGTTTTGCCACAGATCTCTGTTTGTGGTGCCACGAACATTGAAATCCGAGAGGTATCTGTTCTTTGACAATGTTGATTATTCTCATAAATATACAATTCAAGTATAGTATCAACATTTTCTGTTGGTTTTTACAGTTATTTTGGGCTGATTATTCGTTCTAAATAAATAAAAACATTTTACTTATATATACAAATGGAGTAAAATATATTATCAGATAGTTTTCATAGTCTACACAAATGTTTAAAATATGTTAGTGAGTTTTTGCAATATTTTATTTATTTATTTTTATTTATTTATTTATTTATTTTTATGTGTAACCAAGGGCCGTAGCCATATTGGTTACTAGAAAATTACATTTGTGCGATACAGTCGCTGCAAAATCAAGTGACTGCATCTGTGGTTGCTCACATGATGGTACATACTTGTCATATATTCGAATCATAATTGGACATGATATGTAGGTTATAGTGATCTCTTATGATATACGAGTACGTTTAAAATAAAAGTCAACATTATTTAGTCCCATGAGGTAGTCTCTCAATCTTTTTCCGAGAGCATATTCTGAAGTTACTGATTTTATTTCATTTGTGAGTTTATTGTAGCTTCTTGCTGCTAGATGTTCAAAGGATTTATGAAAACTTCGTTTGCCTTGAGTACTACCAGCAAGTTCCGGACATAACGATTGTTGATTGAATGTGCGCAGTCAGTAATGGCTATAGCTCTATTTATTCTATTTTTTATTCTATCAAAGGAAGCAGATTGTTGTAGTAATCTCCACCCCAAAAGCTGATACCATATTGCAGAGAGAAATTTACCGAAGAATAGTATATGTATCTTAAGAATGCTGCATTAACAAATTTTTTAACATAAATATATTTTGCTAATTACGAACCTCAACTTATTTGTTAAAAATGTGATGTTGGTGTTCCATTTCAGATTGCTATCAATGTGGATATTACTACATTTCGTTTTATGGTTATATTGTGATCTTGCTTATCTGTTAACGTGAAGTACATATATCTCATTTTATCGGTATTAATTTTAAGACGATTATTGCTAAACTACTTATTTACTTTCAATATATCATGGTTAATCCGATTTTCTAGATCCTCAATGGTCGTTTCGGTGTACTGTATACTACTGTCCGACCACAGTTCCGAGATCCTCAGCTGGCAATATTCCAAGAAGAGTCAATACATGTTGAAGGGAAGAAAGGAATAAGGCGATGTACGAATTCGTTACAAACACGCGAAATCGTGTGCATAAACGTAAAATTTTCTAACTTTTGTACAAGCAAAATAGTTACCACTTTAAAAATTACAATGTTCATAAAAGAAAAGTTAATTTTCGACGTGTAATAATAAACAACTCATCCCACAAAACGGATTGATTACCCTATTATCGGAATGGATTCTCCTTCTTCTGACATGCCCAGAAGTGTCTAAGGGTCTCGCATCTGTGGGTGTACAGTAATGCCGCAACGTCAGCGAACGACATCATTTTGCCAAAAGTTTGTATTTACACAGATCATTAACATGTATTAAAAATAGGATGGGTCCTACCACCGAACCCTGCTGGCTCCGTATTTTATTATTTTCGTTGCGCCATTGAATGTGCCGTAGCTAGTATATTGTTTTGTATTATTCAGATAGGATCTGAACCAGTCATTAGTAACTCCTCTTTTTTTTTTCGCTGTAGAGTGCAAACGCCACTTCTACTGAGCTTTTTGTTTTTTTCGCTGTAGAATGCAAACGCCACTTCTACTGAGCTTTTTTTTAACAACTTTATTATCAATTTTTGCAATTATTTACATCATAATGAATTATATATACAATATATACAATTGTTATACAATTATTTCAATCGAAGTTTCATTTTATATTATATCATCATGTTATAATGTAGTTGTTACATTACTGTTCTCTTAAAATGGCTTGACTTCCTTTACTTATAAACAGGGAATCTCATAACTGGTAGTTACATACTGTTACACCTGATATCTCAAGAATATAGCATTCTCAGCTATCATGGTGTAACATGAAGAGTACATAAAATAGATTAAAATTCCCTGCACAAAAGATATTAGTTGAACTAATTAAAAGGTGAATTATTTAAAAGAAAGATTCTTGCACCCAATAAAATGTATAAAATGCAAGGGTTGTTGTTAAAGTAGCTGACAAAGGAAGGAATGTATTAATATTGTAATATGACTTAAAATGAGAGAATTTAACTAAATATGTAGCTAACAAAGGAAAGTATAGATTAATATTGTATTATGACTAAAATGAGAGAATTTAACTGAATATGTAGCTAACAAAGGAAAGTATAGATTAATATTGTAATACGATTAAAAATGAGAGAGTTAAGTAAATAAGTAGAAAGGGATGAATCATAAAAAACGCTATGTGAGAGGCTAAAGATTAAGTTATTAAGTGAATACATGGAAATAGTTTGAAAGGGGATTAAGTTAGAGGCTAGCGCAAGAAAAACAAAACAATTGCTTCGGGCCGAACCCCGGATTGAAACATCGAACACGCTTACCGATCAATTGACGCTTGGCATTAAAACGCCACCCTAATTGGTCGATGACGAAAAAACAAGTAGGAGGCGGCGAAAAGAAGTAAGAAAGAGTGCCGTTAGGAGAGCAGCTATAAAAGGGTTGGTAACCCCCACGAGACTTTTTTGGTTTTTGTTTGGTTTTCCAGAGGAGTTCACGGTGTTTTTCCTGAGTGGCGCGATAGGGGTTATGCGTTCACGTCACAACACGGAAACGAAGGTGAGCGGGATATCGATTCCCGTTTTCCCATGTAAGAAGCAAAGAATGCCATAGAGTCATAGGAAAGGAAACCTTGTGTTTCGACTCCAGCGATAACTACGTAAAACAGAGAGCTGTAAAGAAATCAATGTCCTCTTCACGAGTAGCACAGCCGATCATGCAGGTGATTTAATGTAGTCCTGAGTTACAAGAGGTTATACCAAGCTAGTTCGTTCAGAAAAAGGTAAAGGCCCACAAGAAAAGCTAAAGAAAGGTATTGTGAAATTTATCTAATGTTAACTGAGATTTGTTTGTGAAAAGTACCATTATCCTAATACGGAACTGTTGAAGTGATCAAGGAGAATTTATAATAGGACTTTAGAATCTGATAGAATATATTAAAAGTAAGCTGGCTAGTGTTAATGATTTGTGAATAATTAAGTGTCCTAAGAATTTTGAATGCCTATTATATTGTATAAGAAAGTTAAATGACATAGTTGTGTGTTAATGCAGAAAACGGAATAACGGAATAGTGTGAATTAAGTAATTACGTGTCCTGAGAAATTTGAATGCCTATTGTAATGTGTAGGAAAGTTGGAATGTCATGTATGTGTTAGAGTAGTAAATGATTTTGTTAATCTACTTAAGCTTGAATAATCAGATAGTGTGAATTAATCATATTTGTCCATGTCAAGTGAAATTATGTTTAGAATTGTATGGCGGCATGATCGTAATAACCATTTTTGAATCGTAGCCTAATTACTTGTAATATGCTAATGTTAGTCTGTAAGTATTTAGTTTAGCAATGAATTGTACCATGTTAAGTAATTTAATAAATCTTTTGTTCAATGATAAGAGTTGTCTGATGTTGCTAATTCAATGCACCGCTTAAAAATATCGTACCTAATCACGCGGGAAATTTAATGTTGAGGAAAGAGATTAAGTGTCACGACTGCAATAATATTTGTACACTAAGAGATATATTCGAGATTGACTTTCTCCCTATTTATGACAACATGAATGGTGCAGTTGATAACCTCTTGAAAATATTGTACTTAGTCAAGCGGAAAATTTAAGTTGAGAATCGAGTTAAGTGTCACGACTGCAATAGTTACACTTTCAGATATATTTGAGTTCTTTCTCCTTGTTTTATGTATGTAATATCCTAAACTAAATATCCCAAGAGGTGCAGTATAAATACAAATATTAGGGATACTACGGGGAGAAATAACTTAGATATTGGTATAAGTTTTGGTGAAACCTTGTGCATAGAAGTTAGAAGAACATAGATAAAAGGAATTTGTAAGATTAGAATAAAAATCGTAGAATGGGACACAACAATACACATTACTTTCTATCACATCAATTTAGGTATAATTCAGCTTTGTTAGCTTTTTTTTAAAGAATATACAGTTAATTATATTTACATTCCATATATATAATTATATATCACACTTATTATATATTTAACAATCTATATATTCTACAAGATAAATCATATATACATCTGTACAGCGAAATAACATTAACATGCAATGAAGTTGGAGAGCACTCTTTTTTCCTGCGGTAGGAGATCTGTTCCAAGTGACTCAAGTGCTGTTTCCTCTGATGGAGGTGGAGAGTTCGTATCCTTCCGAATTTACTTCCGATTTGCCCCATTTCCACTAGGAGTGATGAAGGTGTCGTTCTGTTGTTGGTTGGAAGGTTCGTAAGGTTGGAGGTTAAGTGTGTCCATTCTTCTATAGTCATTCTTCTAGACTGGACTGAATTGGTGATCTCCTCTTGGATGTAGTCATGTAATTTCGATATTGTTCCGGGACTTTCTTCTCTTCCATATGCTTAGTCGCACCTGTGAGCCCAAATTGCGTGCATCGTTAGGATTAGAACAATTGTTTGCACCCTGTTTATATGTTTTCCTTTTAGCCACAATAACATTTCTTCATTGATTACTTTGATTTCGGGAAGCCATCTTTTAACGGCATTCCAAGTTACTTCTGCTTCCTTGCAATATAACATTAGGTGGTATAGTGTTTCCGGTTCCTGGCAAAACTGACATGTTGCATGCCCTTCAAGGGGGTATACCTTTAGCCACTATCCACATCTTGGTTGGTAGGCAGGCATGGTGCACTTTAAAGAAGAAGCTTTTATACCTTGGATGTATTGGGAGCTTGAAGATATTGTTTAATACCGGACTGAGTGTGATTTGTCCTCTTTTTAATTCTCTATGTTGTGGTATGGGAATGGTTGTTCTGCTTAGTTTGTAGTATGTTGCTTTTGTTTTTTGACTTATTAAGGTTTCAGTGTTGATGCGCTCTGTTACAAATACGTATCCCTCCGCCATCTCTGTAAACATTCTGGGAACTCTTCCGTGAATCTCTGGCATTGTGCTGATTATTCTGTGTGGAAAGCATTTCTGTAGAATGCTATTGCATATCCGTGGTATGACTTAGTGTTTGCTGTTTCTGAAGTCTTCACTCTGTTTATAACTGTTTTTAAGTGGATATTAAGTAGACCTAGACCTCCGGCTTCTAATTCGTGAAAGAACGTTGTTCTCCTCATCGGTTCGTACCGGGATCCCCAGATGTAGGTGGCGCACAGCCTGTGGATCTTGTCTGCCCATTGCCCATGGTACGGGATGTTGTTCACTTTGTACCAGATGCGAGAGGATAAATATATGTTGCATATTCGCGCTTTTCCTCTTACAGATAGTTGTCTTGGGCGCATGGTATTTATTTTCCACGCAACAGCTGCGTGGAGTTCTTTCCACTGTTCTTCATACGTTTCTGGGCCGCCTATTTTAACTCCCAGAACCGGTAAGTATTCCCGAGCTGTTATGCCTTGAGGAATCTCAGGGTTCTTTTCCCATTTTCCTATTAGCATGTAATGAGATTTATTTAGGTTTATTTTCAGGGCAGAAGCTCTTGCAAAGGAGTCTAGTAATTTCATTGACTCTTCAATGGATGTTTCCGTCTCTAGGGTTAATGTGATGTCGTCAGCATATGCCAATATTTTTGCTTGGCTCTCCCCGTGAATGTTTGTTCCCTTGATTTCTTTGTTGGAGTTGATCGCTCTGATGACTGGTTCTAGTGCAAGGACGAAGAGGGCCATAGAGAGGGGGGTCTCCTTGTCTCACTGAGCATTTCATTTTAAAAGATGCGGATAGCTTCCTGTTCACGATTACTTGACTTTCTGTATTCTCATAGAAAGTTTGCAGCCAGTTCCTAAATTTTGGGCCAAATCCCATTTCCTCTACAACTTTGAATATATATATGTGGCTTATGGTATCAAATGCCTTTTCTATATCCAAGCCTAGTAGCACACAGGGTTTGTCAGTCAGATTGTAGTACTCATATACTGATCTTAAATGAGTAATTGTGTCTGCTATGTTTCTGCCCTTAATTGCACAAGTCTGTGCTGGAGATATTAATTTCTGTAGGTACTTCTGTATTCTACTGGATAGGATTTTTGAGATGATCTTGTAATCGGTGTTTAAAAGAGTTATCCCTCTCCATTGCTTTATGTCTTTTAATTTCTCTGTGTCTGAAGTTTTCGAGACAGGTGTGATGTACCATGTGCTGAATCTGTCTGGTTTTATTTGTGTTTGGTATATTTCTTGCGTCATTCTCATAAATAAATGCTCGAATTTTTGGAAGTAGTGCTTGTAAAATTCGTTTGTAAGACCGTCTTCTCCTGGGGATTTCTTGTCTGGTAAATGCCTTACTATTTGCCTGAATTCTGCTGCTGTTATCGGGATGTCAATTTCTTCCGCCTCTTGCTAGGTAATCTTAGGTATGAAGGGGAGGAATTTGTTTCTGTCCCGTTCCTCGCTTTGTTTTTCCGAAAACAGTGTTGCGAAGTATTCGTGAATAGCATGCAGTAGTTCCGCATCTTCTTGAATAATTTTCCCATCGTAGTGTAAACATTTTATTCTCTTTCTTTCATAATTCCGTTTTTCAAAAATCCAAGCTGTGGATATTTTGCTCTCATCATTTTCTATGGTTCTTAACCGGGAGCGGAGCCATGCTCCTTCTATTTCCTGAAGTTGTTGCGCTTTAATTTTTTCTCTAATTAGAGTTATTTCTTGTTTAATTTCTGGTTTGGTTCGATCCATATAGTACAGGCTGGATAGTTTCTTTAGATCTGTCTCTCTTTCTTGGTTTTGCTGGTGTTTTCTTTTAGTGCTAATTTTTATGGCTGAGTTTTTAATTTTTCTTTTGAAGGTTTCCCAGGCTATGATTGGATTGACTATTTTTTCTACGTCTGATATTATATTTTGTACTTCTTTGTTGAATTCTTCATCTTTCGTTAAGTTCTGATTAAATTTATACAGTGGGAAATTTCTGTTAACGAATTTTGTTCTTTTTTCCTTGTGAGGGGGTTGAAATTCTGCTGTTACCATGTAGTGATCGCTGAAAGTTACAGGGATATGTTCAGCACTACTCGCAGTGGAGCCTCTGTATTGGGACACGTAAATCCTGTCGATTCTTGAGGCGTTCCCAGGAACGAAATGTGTGAACTCCTTTTTTCTTGGATGCAAGAATCTGAAGGCATCTGTTAGCCCGCAATCTACAAAGGTCTTGATGTGTCCTTTCTGTGGCGCTTGTGACCCTTTCTCCTGATCAATGAAGGGCTATTCCACGAAGTTCATTACCAGAGTAATGATAAGTCGAGATGTATGTCAACTTCTAGGGTTCTGTGCCTGACAGAGACTTCGTGGGACAGCAGTTGCATGTGTGGTGCCTTTTTGATAAGGATAGCTACTCCACCGCTAGAACTACTGCTGGCAGGTTCATTGATTAGGATATAGTGATGAGCTAGTCTTTTTTCTAGTCGTGTTACTGGCTCTGGCGCGTGAATTCTTGTTTCCTGCAGCATTACGATGTCTGGCAATTTTTTGTGAATTTTATTGATCAGCAGGTTTTGGCATTCTTTGGTATTTATCCCGTTACAATTTAGGCTCATTAACTTCATTTTGGTTCTGATTTGTTCTGTTACAATTATTCGGGAAGTTGTTTTATGTTTTGCTTCTGGCTCTGGTAGTATTTGGCGTGACTTTAATTTTTGTTCTTCGCTGTGTTTTAGGAGCTACGTTTTGTGTTGCTGGCGACTTGCTACTTGTTTGCCCTTTTGATTTCGGATTAGAGGTTATTTGTGACTCATTTGAGGTTTCCTGCTTGTCACCTGTACAGTTCTTTCCGCTAATCTCTTCCCTCGGTAATAGCTCAGGGCGACTTTCTGGAATTTCACTTTCTCTGCTTTTCCCCCTCTTATCGTCTGATATAGACATTTCTGGAACAGTGGTTTTGTTGCCTTTTTGTAACGTGAAGTTTTTTTTTCTTCCCTGTCTGTTGATGAGTTGTTGCTTCCGTTGTTATTCTCCCTGTTTTCTTCTTTACCTTTGTTATGCCCATCTGTGCCTTGCACATCCTCTTCTCCGCCTTCTATGTTTGGGGACTCTTCGTTTTGCCTCAATATGGAAGCGTACGTGCTACCCTTGCATTGATCTGCTGTATGACCTATGCGGTTGCACTTTTCACATTTCGGCTCATTGCAGTGTCTGGGTAGATGTTCGATTTTTTTATAGCGGAAGCAGGATGGCGGTCTTCCTGGGACGACGATGATTCCCATAACCTTTTCACTCGTATAGTATATGGGATGTCGTCAATTTTTGCACCTTCGTTGAGTTCTATGACTAATTTGTTTTTGTTGCTTAGGACATGAGACCAGTCATCATTCTTAATTGTTGATATGTTTTCCAGAAATTCTATTTTTCCGAATCTTTCAAAGTGGAGAGCAACCAAGTGATTTGGTATGTGGGGTGGCATCCAGTGTATTAATATTTCTAATTTCCTACATGCATTTGTATTAATTTCACAGGTGCCATTCCTCACTTGGATGTTCCCCATGCTGGCAAATCGTTCTTTAACGGTCAGTTGTTTGAACGACAGTAGAAGAACATAATTGTATTTTAGATGACCTAAATGCCACACATCACTTCCTTTAACTTTGTTTTTCGTAAGGCTTTTCATTATGTCCTCCTCGGTGTAAGGACCGCATTTTGCGTCACATTTAAGAATAACAGTTTTAGACCAGTCTATTTCGAGTGGTAAGTTTAGCGATTTTAATAGGTCCTGCGAGTTCAGAGCGATTTTCTTGTTCACTATCTACTTTAGGTTCAATGTCGTTATTTCTATTCATTATGCTATTCATATCACGAGATGGTTGAAACCAAGAGGTACTTACAGTTCCTTCTTTGTTAACATGTTCATTGCCAATCACGCGATATCGCCCGACGAGAGTTCTCACCAAACGGCCGATCACGCGTTATCGCGTGGACGTCGCTAACTAAATAAAAAAATAAATAAAATTTGGCCACCACACGAAATTCCAATTTTCAGCTTGGCAATGAACGTGTTAACCTTAGCATTAGCCTGCGAAGCTACGGTTGATCTTCGGTCTTCCTCTGCGGCCTGCAGTTTGGGGGTCGGGGCAAGGGTCGCGCGGGTCACTAACAATAGGGAGCACTAGAAAACACGTCTGTACTCTATGAAAGCTAGAGGCACAAGGCCATTTTTTAGTTTCACCCACGTACCTAGTTTCAAAAACATTACCAAAAACCTGTACTAGACCAACTAGCAAGTATGGTAAATTACATCAAGTCAAGACCTTTAAAAGCACGCCTTTTATTAAAAAAACTTCGCATATCTATGGAAACCAAGTACATATCTTTGCTTTTTTGCACACTAAAATAAGATGGTTATCGAGGGGTAAAGTGCTATTCCGAATTCGAGAACTTAAGAATAAATTATTGTTCTTTTTTTCAAAATGAAGGTACAGATGCTTTTGTAAAATATCTTCAAAATGAATATTTGGTGTGCTAAAATGGTATATTTAGCCGATATTTTAATTACTTAAATAGCGTTAATACAAGTATCCAAGGCACATCCACTGACAAATTGTCAGCTTTTCAGAAAAAAGTATCTCTTTGGAAAAATCGCATATCAGAAAAAAATATAGTAGATAATGTTTCTTTCGCTCCATAATAAAATGTCGAGGGGATTATTTCCGATATAACAGAACATTTAACAATATTGGAAGAAAAGATTTCAAATTACTTTCCTTCCTTAAACACACACACACACACACACACACACACACACACACACACACACACACACACACACACACACACACACACACACACACACACACACACACACACACACACACACACACACACAATTATGACTGGATACGAAATCCATTTGGCACAATTTATACATCAAGTTGTGAATTTTCGTTACAAAAAGAAGAACAATTAGTTTCTTTGTCAACGGATCGTACTCTAAAAATGAAATTCTCTGAAATAAGTCTTGAGGAATTTTGGATTTTTGTCCAAACCGGGTACCCAGCTCTCTTCACAAAGGAACTGAAAATTTTGTTACAGTTTTCAACATCATATTTGTGTGAGCTCGGTTTCTCAACATTAACCAATATAAAAATTAAAAAGCGTGAAAGACTTACTAATATGGACAAAGAGATCAGGGTAGCTATATCACATATTAGCCTGATATTGCTGAAATCTGCAAAAGCCGACAAGCTCAAGTATCGCATTAAAATAAGTTCCATTTTTACAAAAGGCAAGTCCATGCATATTTCTATTGTTAGTTTTATGACCCTAATGTTTTTGGTGTTCTCTAAATTTTTCTTATAATCAAAATTGTTCCGTGACTTCGAAAAGGTTAAGAACCATTGGTATAGAGTGATGATCTGCTATTTTTCTAAAATAGATCAGAAGGTTGACAGGCCGTTTGGTTTCTTATGAATTCTTCTTCTTTCACTACGCGTTATTCCCGCTTCCTATGCAAGGTCCGATTGCTACTTAGATGTGACTTCTTGTTAGTACCACTCCCAACAGACCTGTCGCCTAGCTTGCCGCTGGGGGGGGGGGGATATATATATATTTTCCTGTAGTTGCGTATGTTCACGGGGCTGTTTACCTGCTTGCGGGATGAAAAATGCCAGATAAACTGGCGGAAAAAACACCTACTGCCCGCGCCCAAGACCGGCTAATTTGGCTATGCCAGAGGAAGATCCTCAAGTTCCTCACATCGTCAACGGGAATCGAACCTGGGACACTCCTTTCCCACGCATATGGTTGCGAAGCGCAAAGCCACTAGGCTAACCGCGCAGAAGTTTGATTTATGATGAATATATGATCAATACAACTTAGTGAGTTGTTCGCTTCTCTCGTATTTCCACTAATGTATGCAAGAAACCCATGTGTAGATAACATATTTTTATATTCTTCAATTCTGCAATTATTCTTATATAAATCCAAATTTATATCCCCTACTAGTATGTATCTTGTTTTAAGGTCTTTATTTAGCTCTGATAGAAATATATCAACTGGGCCATCATGTGCACAGCATATAACAAATATTAATATAAGTATATTCATTATTGTGTCATAAAAATCTTCACAGTTTCAGCACTGTGCATATTTAATTTTATGAAAATTAAAACTATTTTTCCTAACGTACAGAATTAATCCGCCTGCATGTCGTAATTAACCAGAGAATGAAGATCAAGTTCAGTTGTTTGATCCGTATTTCATTAAGACTAGTACATTAATTTCATTAAGACTAGTAAAATAATTTCATTAAGACTAGTACTTCATTAAGACTATATATGGTTCGATTTCTGAGAAAAGTAACATTAAATTATCAAAATTTGACCTTAACGACCTAATATCGGCATGATATAAGTTGGCGTTCTTGGATGAATTTGAAGTAGTATCAAAAAACTTTTTTACAGATTATATAGTTTTTTTACAGTTGACAATCGCACCAAGATCTAAGTTATTCGTATGCTCTCTTAAGTCCATTTAGTTCATCATTGTATCTTTATGTATGTAATTAGTGAAAATATCCTTCAAGATCAGTTTTAGAACAAGAAGTAGAGGGGGGGGAGTTGTTATGAAATACAGATAAGGTACCCCAAAACAAATAATTATATTTACAGACTCGTCAAATTATATAAAGATTAAATTTACATGTCATTTAAAATTTTATTTCTCAGATTTATCAAAAAATAAATTTTATCGCTTAAAATAAATGAAATATTTATTTATAAATCAACTATAAAAATAATATATATTAAAATAAAATTAATTCGTTTAATTTTCCAGAGATATCATGAATAAGTTTATGTAGCATTTATTATTCCATACTATTAATAGTATAGTACTTAATAAATTTCTAACTCAAGTGTTTAATAACAACTTATTAAATTTATTATATTAAATTTATTATATGCTGTACTATTTATAGAATGGTAATTGTTACATAAACTTGTTCATGATGGTTGTTGAAAAATCAAACACATTTCTTTTATTTTGTTATATATTGCATGTTATGTTTAATTTATTGTAATATGTAATATTTATTTTATTTAAAATTTTATTTTTAATTAATCTGAAAAATAAAATTTTATATTTGTAAATTTATTCTTTATATAATTTGCCAAATAAGTCTGTAAATATGTATATACTGTATATATATCGTATTTTATTATTAGTTTTACGATTTCTCAGTAGATGGCAGAACGTAAAGAAGCAGCCAATGGAATCATGCGCTTCCTCGCTTTTTTTTTTTTTTCGTCTCTCTTGAGTGTTATGTAAGAATAATTTATCTCCACTTCCTCTCTTTTAGAAAACTCCGGAGAAATCCATTTCATGATTAAATAAAATGGCTTTGGATATAGTTTCGTTCTTGCATTATCCGGTGCTAGCATACTGTAATTATCTTTGTTATTTTTATTTTTATGCATTTATTTTTTAAGCCATTTTGTTTAAAACAAAACTATTTACCTGTGCTTAACGCCGGACTGATCTTATAAAAAAAATCATTGCTAATCTAATTCGTTATCGCTATTGTAATGTTTGAACAAAATTTTCAACTTTTTTAAATTGGCAATTTTAAGTGTGAAAATCAAATCGATGAGTCCTTGACTCCCTGGAGGTCTCTGATAATAATAATAATAATAATTACACTGTCATTCTAGTTTTTTTCCCCAATGTTTGTGTTTGGCAGATGTACATCAATTACAAAATTAATAAAGCAAAATAACGTTTTACATGTAAAAATATAATGTTACTTTGGGCGATAGATGGCGTTGATGGTAGTAGTGTCGTAGTTGGAGAATTAAGTAGTAGTGGAGAGGATGAGATGTATCTAGCGAAGTACAGTAGTGTGCCCTCCCACGATGAGTCCTTGGACTCCCTGGAGGTGTCACGTAGTAATAATAATAATAATTTATTGTTATTTTAAATTGTTATTGTTATAAGATGTCGAGTTCTTTCAGAGCCAATTTCATTTTATTCGTCTTTATTTTTAAGAACGATATATAGAAGGAACCGATAAAATTTGCTATTTTGATTACAGTTGATTTTTCCCGAAAAATTCCTGAAAAATATCCAAAAGATCAGTTTAGCATAGCACGCTTATTTTAAATACCCAAAATATATTTTTTTTATTACTGTTTTATTATTAAAGAAGTGCTAGCCCTCACAGTAATCACCGCTTTTACTTCAGTAAAAGTACTTTTACTTCACTTTTACAGTGGCTACATGCATAATTCAGAAGACCAAGCAAGAAAGTCTCATCCCGGATGTTTTAAGAAGAGCTCTTACATTACCATCTATAAAAAGAGTAATAAAACTGAATGCGAAAATTACAGAGGAATTTCCGTACTGAGTGTTCCTGGTAAGCATTCTCGAGAAACGGATAAAAAAAAATGGAAGAGAAGAACAAACTGGATTCAGGCCAAACCGAAGTTGTCAAGATCAAATCTAAAAACGACAAGGTATCAGGGTATCAAAACGCAGCACTTATATAGTGTGAGTGGGACATATCGAGTACTATCATAGTCTATATCAGGTGGTAGATGTCCTTCATTACCCGATGACCCCCCCCCCCCACTTTGATTATTTGAGACCTGAAAAGGGCTGCAGCTATGTTTGGTCACTAGAAGAGTAAGGATTCCGGTTTCTGTTCCCCTTCCGTTCCATATGCAGTGACAGTGATACCCTCAATGACATAATAATCACGCTGTAGGGAACCCAGACCCCGTATTCAAAAGTTTAGCAAAAAACGGTTCTGCAGGCCGGCCCCTGATTAATGCACAGGACCGAACCAGTTAGTTACGAATCTGGATGCTTCCCAATCAGCCATTGTCAGATCTTGCAGCCACCTATTTTGTCAAGATCAAATCTGAAAACAACGGGGTATCAGGCGAAAAGTTAGTTTGTGACTAGACGGAAAAACCAACACTGTGGCTGTAGGGACAACTATCTAGACCACGTATAGATAGGCAGCAGACCGAGTCCCCTCTGTGTGGGTAGTACGTTGTGGGTCAGTCTTTCACCTCTCCCTGCATGCTCTACTTCCTTTTTACATCTTCCTCATCACATAAAGCAGATCATAACCCAATGAAATGCAAGTTTACTGGGATCACAACAATTCTCCTACAAAAAATAGTTTCAAAAAATCATAGAAAACAAAACAAAAAAAAAAATCCCCACACACAACCTACCAGCATTAATTCCTATCAAAAAAAAAAATTCCACATTCCACTTCACAAACATCTGTGGCCTAAACAGCAATATAAACGATGTGCATCTCCCACCTACAGTCATCTAATCTGGAATTATTATTCCCATCAGAACCCCAACTGATAACCATAATGGCCCTCTCTGCCTCAACTGTCCACATTACACAGCTCTCTCTCTCTCTAGTACAAGGGCAGCTTGTGCGTTCATCAGCACCGACATACCATGCCAGAAACTGCACATCTTTTTGAATTCCAGCTGTTTGATCTGCTTTGCCTCAAAATTTCTCGACTAAATCAACCTGGTCTTTTCACATGCTCTCTCTTTCTATCGCTCTCCAAACTCTGTTAACCACCCTGACCTCTTCAACTCTCTCTCTCTCTCTCTCCAAACTCAATAGTCGAAATACCCGAATAGTGAGGTCATCTTTCTTGGGTACTTCCACAACTTACGTTGGCTTGCCTTCTCCAGTTTCACGATGAAGCAGGCAGGGATACCGATGTTTTTGCCATTAGCAAAAACATCGGTATCCCCTTCAATTTTCCAACACACTTGATCTCTTCCTAACAAGCTCTCCTTCCAAACATACTGTGGATAATATCATTTCTCTTCTTGGTTCTCAGATCACAACCCAATGCAAGTCTCTTTTGCCACGGAACAACCGTCACCCACCACTTACTCTCGTGTTCTTTGGCATTAGAATAGCACCAAATGGGACGACCTCAGTGAATTCTATTCGTCCTTCCCATGGTCCGACTACTCCTTCAATTGTTTTTGCTATTTTCTATTTTGCTTTTGCTATTTTCTTATTCGGTCTGGGCAAATACCTGCCCAGACCGAATAAGAGAAATCCTCACGGGAAGGCTTTCATTCCTTATTCCACTCAAAATTCATTGCCATCATCCAAGCCTTGAGTCTCTAAAAAGTGTGCCAAAGCAGTACAAGAAAAACCTGTGCACACCACGAATGCCCCAAGACCAAAAGTCTACCTGCTCACCCTGCCTATACTAGCAACAGTTTTAAAAGAATCATCAAATCCAAGTCAGACTTAGATTTGACCAAATGTTGCAAACTCGCCTACTTTGCATAGCAGTCGCTCTTTCTGGTCTCTTGCAAAGTCCATTGGGTGCAAGAAGAAGAGTGATGCCAATAAATCGGCCTTGACTTTAGGTGAGGTAACTACAGTACCACTCGCACATCCGGATGGTACTGTAGTTACCTCACCTAACGTCAAGGCCGATTTATTGGCATCACTCTTCTTTTCAAATTCCTGCATTAATAATCTCGGTAATGTTCCTTCCACGTCACTCCACCAAGTACGACTCTCTCCATGTCATCCACAGTCTTCCCCTCAGAAAGAAATCCGAAGAATCCTTAATTACCGAAACACAAACGAGGCATTTGATCCTGACGGTATCCCATGTATTGTGTTAAAAAATTGTAACCCAGAACTAACACCTATCCTGTATCACCTCTTGTTATACTCCTAAATAAATCAAGTGCAAGCCTATAGGATTAGTTGACTAAATTAACCAACTGCTGTAATAAATTTGGAATTAAAATCAGCAATAAAAAGAAAACAAAACACAAAAGATACAGAAATATCGTAAACGTTAATTGCATTCTGAATGGAAAACCTACAGTACGAATAAAGGAATCCGACTATTTAGGCATAATTTTTAGTGAAGATGCAAATTAAATATGGAAATAGACAACAAAATTCTCAAAGTTGGCATGACAGGAAATAAAGGGAATAAATTTATATGGACTAAGAGAGAAGCCACAACATAATCCTGTTGATCAAAAAGCGGAAATGCTTTGTGAATAAGGCTTTACAAGAAATCGAACCGCAGAATTCCTACGAAATAGTTAAGTTACAGTGAGAGGTAGGGACATCTGGAATCAGGGACATTTCGGAAAAAGACGTGCGCACACACCCACACACATATTGTTTTTAACGCTGTATTTCATCATCCGTTTCCTGGTATGTAGACTCAGCAGATGTGTAGGATATTGTAACAGTACTGCATGACAGTGGCGGCTCGTCCATAAGGGCTGCAGGGCTGCATTGAATGCAGCCCTTATGGACGAGCTGCCACTGCTGCATGATTAAGTTCATATTATCATTAACTCTCTATCAACAATTTTCCTCGAAAATTGTCTATCAGTTGTCAGCACTCTGATATTGTCATATCTTGTAGTTCGGTCTTCTAGTGTACTTCTGACTAAATGAATCCAGCTAGATCTTAGTCTTCCTCTGGGTCTTTGTCCTTCAGTCCTAGCAAAAAAAAAAAGTTGTTTTGCTTTGCTATCCTTTCCTCTCCCATTCTGTTTAAGCGTCTATATATAACCTGAGATTAGCCCTTCTCACAAATTCTCGGATGCTGACAATATCAAATTGCTTCATAACATTCTCGTTTCAATATGATTCTGTGATCTTCGTAAAACTCATGTCTGTGGTCTCCGGTCTCCGATCAAGTTTTTCATTTCTAACCCAGTTCTCCGATCCATAGGTTCAAATTGGTTTGAACGCTGTCTTGTATACATCTAATTTAGTGTTTTTCCGTTTAATTTCTCGCTTATTCCATAGAAATTTAGTCAGCTGACTTCCTGCCATACTGGCTTTGCTTATTCTGTTGTTTGTTTCTGTGTTTAACACGTTCATTGCCAAGCTGAAAATTGGAATTTTGTGGGGTGGCCAAATTTTTTTTATTTTTTTATTTAGTTAACGACGCCCACGCGATAACGCGCGATCGGCCACCCAGTGAGAACTCACATCACGCGATATCGCGTGATTGGCAATGAACGTGTTAATTTGCTATCATCATTAAAAAGTGTGATTAAAAAGGTTAGATATTTTACTTCTTCCGTAGGTTCTCCATTGAGAATGCAGTTAGTTTTCTATATTCTTGTTTTTTTTCCCCTCACAGTTTTTTTATTGCTGAATTTATTTAGGAGTATATCATCATCTGATAAAGAGAACAGCTAAGTTTGATATCTCCAATCCTGATATCAGGTTTAATGTCGCTTTCTTTCATAATGAGATTCATTCAGCTGATGAATAACGGTGAGGATTATATGCGCCCTTGTCGTACACCTGCTTATACATCAAACCATGTTCTACTTCAATTCTAACTGCTGAGTTACAACTAAATATAGAATACGTATTATTCTGTCTAATGTCCAGTTTTGAAAAGCTTTTCTCATGCTACCTCGTCTTATGCTGTCTTCATATCTACACACTGTTGACATTGAACATGTTTTAAATTCTTGAGACCATTCTGCCTTTGCATTGCGTTTCAAATGTTCGGCTGAGTTATATATGCATTATAATATATATATAATATAATCTATATTCAAGACTGCAGATAGACAGACGTGTTTGCATCCTGTAATGAATTAAGTTTCAAGACGGGAAATGTCTTGCAAACGGCGCCAGTTTTTATAAAGATTTGGCGTCTTTCATAAGTGACTCACGTAGTGGCCGCCTATTTGACTCGCCTATCGTTCCGGCCCAGGTTTAAACCATAACCACTGTTTCTTCATTCTGCTTTGTTATTATGTTTTCTCACGGATGCTGTTGATTCATTCCTAGTAATCCTTTAAACGGATTATTCCACGCTTCCCCATCTCAAACTAAAGACAGCATGTATTCTGTTTAAGGTTTAAAAAAGTGTAGTTGTAACTGAGATGGACTCTGAAATTAAATATGCGCTGAAGTACGTAATAACAGAATCTAAAACCATAATTGAAACTGCAGGTTGCGTCGTTGTTGCTGTAGAAAGACATAGAAACAGTTACTACCTCTGCAAGAGAAACACATAATGACTGTGAACTGCAAGTATCTTCCGAGGTTTGTCCTTTTTTTTTTTGACGGACAGTGTGTGTGTGTGTGTGTGTGTAGAAGATGTCGTGCTTCCATGATTGAAGTCTATCACGTCTTTGTAATATCTTCATAGAATTTAAAGGCGCAAGTATTTTGTCAGTGCACGATGCGTGCCTTTGGGAAGATCTGCAGTTCAAATCCATTCTGAAACATCGCATTTTTTGGACGAAACAGAGTTGCCTGCCCTCGTAGCGGTACCGCGGGATCTTTCAATAGTTCAAATTTATGTACCAATTTGAAGTAATTTCCATTTATTCGGGCAGTGTGTGTGTGTGTGTGTGTGTGTGTGTGTGTGTGTGTGTGTGTGTGTGTGTGTGTGTGTGTGTGTGTGTGTGTGTGTGTGTGTGTGTGTGTGTGTGTGTCTTTACAGTCTTCTAATGTCGTTCATTTGTCTGCCTTGGTAGCTGTTTAACTTCATGGTTTTATACCGCTTAGGATGTAAAACTAATTTCTGTTTTATCGTATAAGTTAGCACGCACACACACCAAGAACTCCTCTAAATCTAAATCACACCGTAACTTCAGATTATTCATAATTTAGTGAAATATTATCTCTGACGCTGAATGGCTTTCTGTTTTTGTATTTCATTATTAAGAACGCACCAATTTCCTTCGAATTGTTTTACACTCTTTTGTTCCCAAACCGTATTTTCCTTCTTATTAGAAATTAAAAATTGCGCCCTTCGATTGGAATAGGCCTAAGTTCGATTCTCGTCGCGACGGGAGGAATCTTTATCTGGACGATTTTCAATCGAAGGTGAGTTAGCCGATCTCAGACGGAGGTAGCAGGGTTTTTTTCTCCCGGAAACTCGGTTTTTCATCCAGCATACAGGCAAGTCGGTCCTTCAGAACACACGCAATTTACAGACACAGAATACCAGTTGTGGTGGAGGTGGGTGGTAGATGGGGTTGATTCGTAATAGAGGTTCTGTGTAGTGGTTGAAACTGTTGTAGGTATCCTCCCGCGATCAGTCTTCGGGCTCCTTGGAGGTGTCAGGAATAATAATAATAATAATAATAATAATAATAATAATAATAATAATAAAATGTATTTTGACTGTGTTATCTTACATGTTGTGTTTTTTAACTTAAAAATAATTTTTCTTTCGCCCTCATCTATGTCGTCTGCATTTAAAAATGTCATATACATGTTTGTCGTCATGACTACATTCGAAAATACAAGTTCTTACAAATCAAAAATACTTATGAAGTTGTTATGAAATCTTTATTTGATGACAACGTTCTCCAAGATCATATAAGCGAAGATGCACATCAGAATATACTGTCCGGAATATTGTGTTTTTGGCAGAAAATTTGGTATTTTCTGCGCCCGTAGAATCTACATTGGATTTTTGTGCTCAGTGTAATCTACCATTAGAGTTTAAAACGCATAAACGTCTAGAGAATAATTAAATCGACATTCAAAAACAGAAACAAACAAAAAATAAAAAGTTAATGTTCATTTGGCGAGTTGTATTTACTAGAACTGGAAAATCTTTGATAATCATTTCTGTTTAAATTCAGTTTACTCAGAATGGCTTCGTGTAAACAACATTTTGAATAAGAATCGACTTTTATAGATCATTTGAAATAAAATGCTATAATGTGCGGGGAGAAACTGAACTTGTTGAGATTTCTGACTTTTGGCTCAGAGAAGAATGAAGAACTCAGCATCCAGATATCTTCCGGTCATTGCTTTCTTTCTGTGGACTATAAATGGAAGACTATTATCCTCTTTCTTAGAAGAGGGTCTAAGAAAGAAGGCAATTGATGCATTCATGGTAAAGTGACTTCTAGGAATGAAATTAACTTCGTGTAAGAAGGCATGCAGATGCAAATACTGCCCATGGCCAATCTGGAAGTGGCGAAAAACTTATACAAAAAATAAGTATGGGGAAGGAGGTTACATACGTTCCATCGCTTAAATTGGTCATCAACCAAACGTATTTTAACTGTCAATTGCGTGTATTCTCCATCGCCTTTTTATAAATGACCGTTTGATGGCAGTTTTAAATTAGCGCATCTTTGTATTTACCCATTAAAAAAATGAAGAAAGAAAGAAAAAAGTGTGAATGTAGAGTAACGACCTACATTACTAGCACCATGACATCATTTGTGTGACACCATAGTACCGGTGACACATCACAGTGAGAGGAAGGAGGACCCAACCAAGTTTTATTTTGTGCGTGTGTGGGGATAGAAACAGTCTTACTATTAGTACTGATCACAGTTTAGTTTGAATTAATTATTAACTATTTCGTGCACTAAATCATTGCCCGTTGAAATCGTTCTGTTGAACCAATCGGTCATGGGATAGCCGGACGTTCAAATAAATTGGCATTACAAATATAGATTAAAATGCATTTACAACATTCACAAATCATTTTATTAAAAACAATATAATTGTAATAAATTAACTATAATATTAAAATAACATTTTGGTAGCCTTTTGTAAAACTTCTTTTTGGTGGTTTATAGAGGTGGTAACAATTTGGGGGTCTAGTAGGGGGAGTGAGGAGCACGTCTACTCTACCAAAGGGCGTGTTGGTTCGAATCCCACGATTGCTGTGAATGTTTTTAGGTGACAGACGATTTCCGTTTCCCCAGTGTGAGACCCTGCTTATCAGAAGCCTGAAGTGACATAAAAATACCATCCGGTCACTAAAACAGGGCTCCCAGATAGCTTTTAACCCCCACACAATAACGTACTCTAGATTTACAACCTTTCGTCTGTGGAATTCACATAAAAAAAAAAAAGTGCGTTTAACATTTAAAGGGAATTTATAAGATGTAACGTGGGGAGGTTAAATAGCCGAAGAATAGCGTTAAGTAATTTATAAACGAACCCTTTACTTAATTCATTCATACCTTTAATTATTATCATTTGACATTATTTATTTATTAACGAAAGTGTTGCCAGCGTCATTTGGTAACATTTCAACATCCTACCGAAGATTGATATGAAGTGTTATGCTGCTTCAGCACTTCGTTAATCAAGTGCTTGATGTTTATTATAAACGCAACGCAGTGTTGGACGCTAATGTAATGCGATGTAAATTCATGAATTTTATTTCAGATAATAACAGTAAAGAAATTCCTATCTTTACTGTTAGACGGTTTCATAGGCAAATAAGTGGCTAATGGTATTCGCTCCGGCAACGGGAATTCATTCATGCATCGTAGACATGCTGATGGCGAGTGTCGCCTACCTACTTGCCGCAATTACTCAAAACCCATTTGTCAACAACCATTTGAGCACGTCGCTGTTCCAAGCTCACCGCTCGCTAATCACAGCGTCACATTTCACGGCACTTTGTCTCGTGCTAGTTAGATTGCAGTCAATGTCAGAGATTACGGTCTGCGAGATCTCAGCATACCGAATAACCAGTTGATTGTCACCTCCGGCGTACACTTTTAAACGATCGGGGGAAGGGGGGGGCGGAAGAAAACTAAAGCGTGCACGACCCTCGTTACCACGGCATTCATTTACCTTTGGCGAACCACGTCCATTGCAATTCTCGCGTTGCTAAAGCAACGGACGCATGTCTCTGGTGATGGAGAGACGATTAAGGGAGTTGGAGTCTTGTCACTGAGCCATTGTGATGTTGGTTTTGTGAATGTTCCCCACTCAGGCGCCTGCATTCTTGCCTTAGAGACACGGCCTTCTCGTTCCCTTGGGCGGCTCTCCTCTCAAAGGGCGTCCCACAAAGGACAGTGTCTTTTTTTTCTTTCTTTCTTAAAGTAGGAGGTATTCTGATTTGTCGAAGTTCGGACTTCTTCAGTTACTTGTTTCCAGCGGTTATCCCTCTGGGACCTTGATTACGACTTTTTCAGGTCGAGATCTATAAAAAGAACGTGCCCTTATCCAGCGACTTACTTCAGTCAGTCACTTGCTTACCTGATCGTTCAATGTGTGAGACCGAATTCGAGGCGGTGAAAGAGTAAACTTGGTCTGCTTATTTCAAGACTTCTCGTAAGTAGCTGAATCTCTGTTAGAAATACGATGCATTTATTTCATTATTATTGTTTTGTAAGCGATTTTTGCCATGCAAACGAAAGCATTGGGCAAATTTTGAAATTGTCTTAAACGGCCAGTTCAATGGCTCGTAGCTTTATTTGTTTCTACTGTCGATTCGGCTCAAACCAAATTAGCCAACTTCCATTCTGCATTAATTGTAGAAAATAAATATGTTGGGTCTTACTTTATTTACTAAATTATATAAAGGCAAACTTTTATTTGTTAATGTGTTTATTTTTAAAGGATTTAATAATCATTTAATTGATTGTAAACACAGTAAATGTTAAACGTAGAATTATTATCATGTATATACTTTTTTACAAATATTCGTCAATAAAAAAGAAAGCTAACCGATAGATACTGTCCATGAACGCCTAAAACCTTAAATCCAACTCTGATCTTGAATGTCATATTTGCGAAAAAAAATTAAAGAGGATCCTGCTAATTCGATCTGTATGCGTTTGATAGCAAAGCACGAACATTTACCTTATGCATCACATGATGTTATGCGACTTGGCTAAGCATTACTGAGCACAACTTTTATTATGGATGTATCGGTATTTGCGACTGATTATGAGTAAATAGATAATGTATCACTAATGTCACAACTGATTGAACAGCATGTTCTATATAATTGTAAATAAATATGAATGCAATTGTTCTTTTACTTCTCTTTGGCTTTATGTGACTTTTATCGCATGTGATTCGGCATCTGCGTAGATCCAAGTGTGTATCTGGTGTTCAGAGGTTTAAAAAAAAGTAATAAAAATAAATATAGAATTCTATAATTTTTATTTATTTAACTAAGATTTTATAAATCGTGTTTATATAACTTTTTTTTTTTTTTGTAAGTCAATATTTTATTAATTAAATTTTTGGTAAATCGAGGCTTTTTGCAAGTTGTTTTGTGAATGGAATTATGTTCACTTTTTATTTTAATTTGGCAACTAGAGTATTTACCCCCACATGCTCACTCTAACACACCAATTCTGTTTGCCTGCATCTTCAAATCCAGAACTTAACCAGCTTTTTTGTTGCTGTATAAAAGAAACCTGTCACTTTAAAAAAAAAAAAATCTCTATATACATAAATAAATGCTATTAATATTAATAAACATTTAAAAAGTAACATTAATAAACACAAGTTCGAATCCTTTGAAATTTACCAAGGAAATTCAGTTTTTTCACTCTATTACAAAGCATACAAATCGTCCTAAGGACGCATGCAGCTGTAAACATGGCAGACTATAGGGATGAATTTAGCACATCCTATCTTATCAAAAATAGTGCGTATGAAAACTAATTTGCTTGTAATGAGCTACTTAGCCTAATACTTTAGTGGAATATAGGACGTTGGGTTAGGATTGGGGTGGGGAAGGATTATATGCTGAGGAAGTATTGCTTGCGTGGTAGCATTTACTAATAAGTGAGTGATATTTGCTTATAATTTCAGAATAGAGAGAGAGAATCAGTATTCCGAAATAAGAAACGAGATACTCACTACTCCACCGAGCGTGAGAGATGATTTTGATTACAAGATGTACATAGCTTAGACAGTATTTTGTCTCATAAAACATGCTGCAACATGTACTGGCACAGCTTCAAGATGGAATAGAGAAATCAAGTGAACAGACAGTCAACATCCTTGGAAAGGACTATTAAAATGGCATTACAAATCTCGCTTAAAAAATCAGCTTTTAACTGAGCTGTCATTCCACTCTCTTTCAATGAGAGCGACGAAATCTTCTTTCATATTTGAACATTTTAATTTTAAACCCAACAAACCTGCTTTTCTTGCTCATCTTTTATCCTCTGTACTCTGCTAAACATCTTAAAAGAATTTCCCTAAGATTATTGCAGTTATTCGTTACCAGTATTAAGAAGTTTTTCGCTTCTAACTAATCCATCTGGTACTAATGAACGCTAAGTTTTCTGGTACTAATGAACGCTACTCCTTGCCTTGGACTGATAAAAAATTATGTTTAATATACCTTAAATAATGCATAAATTGTTTGCTTTGTCCGTTGGTACTCCTGTGTTTTTAATATTTACGTTGAAATGAAACAGGATTTTTCTTGCCGGTAATTATTGTTGGTTCGCTTGTATTAGAGGTGAATCATCGATAATTAGCATCGCCACAAAATTCGCATATTATTATTATTACCCGACACCTCCACGGAGGCATCGGACTCATCCGAGAGACCACTCTGCGATCCACCACACCTGTATGCTACACAATCCCATTACACTGTATTTTTTTCTGTTAATTGCAATGCTCTCTCTACCTGTGTTCAGTAGTGGGGGGGGGTATATAAATATTCCTTGCGTCATGATAAAATTCGAACCTCTGGTGTTTATACAAATGAAGGTTGCATTTCCCATCGTTCTTTCGACCACACTATGGAAGCGACATAATTTATCTAATTTCATTAAAAACTCTATATATCTAACTCAGAAACTATATAATGATATTTAATATCATTGCAAAAACGGGAAAAATACTTTTTTTTTTCATAATTAACTAGAATTTTATGAGCGCAAACGCAATTCGATCCCTATTTATGCACTCTACATTGATAATGAATCTGAAGAATGAAAAACAGGTTTGAGTTGTTTCCCGTTAATCAGAAGGTATGAAATTTGTGTGGTTAGGTATCTGGTAATATCTATCTTCTCTGATGGACTTTAACTGTTTCGTGTTAGCAGCACATTTTTTGCAACCGCTTTATAATGAAATCCGATCCGCTAGCTATTAAGTGTCAGGAAGACGAATAAATTCTCAAGTGACATTAAAAAGAATAAAGCTAAATAAAAATATTAAAAATGTATTAAAATAATAAAAGCTAATCAAACCGACTTGCAAATATTATAACGGAATTTCCAGTTCTATCAAAAAATCTCAGATAAGCAATTTTTAGAGTATTAGGAATGGACTCAAGGCCGAGGATTGATGACCGCTGGTCATGAACTATATGAGTCATCATTTATTACTTGATGCACGGACTTTGCAAGCACCACACAGTTACAAGACGCCTACACTGTGAATATATATATATATATATATGTATGTAGAAATTTTTTTACCTTGGGTATATATTATGTTAAAGATACCAAGTAATTTTATAAGATAGGTTTACCATTACCTTAATGCATAGCATCATACATCTCCGCAAGGAAATGTGCTTTGCATTAGGGGAAAATTCTAAGGAAAGTGATCAACGCTTACTCCACCTTTACACCGAGTTGCCTAGTGTTGCACTACGTGCAGCCGCAAACTCGACTTACTTGTCTGTTTGCTTACTTGGGAAAAAGGTTTAAAAATCTAGCTTATAAAATTGCTTGGTATCTTTATATATATATATATATATATATATATATATATATATATATATATATATATATATATATATATATATATGTGTGTGTGTGTGTGTGTGTGTGTGTGTAGAAATTATTTTTACCTTGGGTATAATAAATGTTAAAAATTTTTATAATTAAAATTATAAAAATGTTAATACAGTTTAAATGACTAAACACCAAGAATAAAAAAGAATGGGTTTAATGGGAGCACTACTAGTTTCGTTGATAAAACAACTTCTTTATATGTCCAAATACAAAGAATTATATACAAAAAAACTACATTACGTTATTATGTAATGTTTCTGTAGTTTTTTGTATATAATTCTTTGTACTTGGACACCTGAAGAAGTTGTTTTATTTTATCAACGAAACTAGTAGTGTTCCCATTAAACCCATTCTTTTTTATTCTTGGTGTTTAGTCATTTAAACTTTATTAATTTTCATATATATATATATGTGTGTGTGTGTGTGTGTGTGTGTGTGTGTGTGTGTGTGTGTGTGTGTGTGTGTGTGTGTGTGTGTGTGTGTGTGTGTGTGTGTAAATATATGTATATATATATATATATATATATATATATTTATAGATGTAAATTAGTTTTTCTTACAAGGTCAAAAAACTAATTTACATCTATATCTCCTCCAGAGATTTTTATTAAAAATAAAAACACCTTGTTGCAACTTGTATAGGTAAAGTTGATAAGGCTCTGTATTATTAAAACCTTGGTATTTAGGGTCTAGCTACTCACTGAGGAGACCTCAAAAGGTTGAAACCGGTGGGCGGCTACGTGAGGCTCTCCTTGGGGATAGGTTTTTGCCTGTCTCTGAGTGGGACCACTGTTGAGATTATGGCTCTGCTTGGTGGAGGTGGGGTGAGCCTACCACTGGGTAAAGCAACACTGAGAAGTTCTTCTCGGTGACGGGGTGAGCCTGTCATTGAGTGGAACAACGCAGAGTTGGGCGATCTTTCGAGATCGTCTTATTTTTAGAGCCCGTTTCACTTTTACATTCAAAAACAGGTTGAAACCTGTCTGGGTAGTGACCCCACCCATAATGTATTGCAGTATACATCTCTTAGTGAGATGTGCTTTACATTATGGAAAATACTAAGAATAGTGATCAGAGCTTTACCCACCTTTACTATGAGTTGCACCACCTTTAGACTTGAACTACGTTCAGGCGCAAACTTAACTGTTTGCTTACTTGGGATTAGGAGTAAAATAACTAAGTTTATAAAATTAGTTAGTAACCCTAATATATTTTAATATATATGTATATATGTATATATATAAATATATATGTATATATGTATATTATAAATATATATGTATATATGTATATATATAAATATAAATATATATATATATATATATATATATATATATATATATATATATATATATATATATATATATATATATATACAGGGTGTTCGGGATAAATTTGACATATTTATAATTAATTATATTTTTCCGTAAGTTACATGTATTAACACACACTTCTCTTCATTTAAAAGTTTGGACCCTTCTTCATTCATATACAAGATGTCAGAAAGGATGGATAGCTGGAACCCACCTGAATCATGGAAGAGAATAACTTGTATCATGATGATTCGTGCCCGCCATCAAAATAAGGATATTACGACTGCTGCCCAATGCTCCCTGAATACAGTAAAAACAATCAGGCATGAACTAGAGACTTGCAATGGTGACTACGAGGATGTAGCAAGAAGAAAGATCCCTAGCAGACGATCTGATTGCGTTCGTACAGCAGAATTCCTCGCAAATCTGCAGGAACAGGTGTTGAAGAACCCTGGCATTGGAATTCGGGCTTTGTTCGTGGAGTTGCTAACTGTAGTCAAGCCCTGGATAACAAGGGTAGCCAATGGTAGGCCGTATGTATGGCAGCAGGATTCGGCCCCTTGCCACACCTCTGGGAAAAGTCAAAAATGGTTGTCTGAAAATTTCTACGACTTCACCAGTCCAAATGTTTGGCCTCCAAACTCCCCAGACCTTAACCCCATGGATTATTTTGTATGGGGCGCAGTTGAAAAAGACACCAATCGCACTTCCAGTAATACAAAAGCCCAGTTAATGGATAAAATTAAAACAGTTTTTGCGGCCCTTCCCAGGGAGACTGTAGCATCAGCTTGTTCGAGGTTCCGAAGCAGAATTGAAGCTGTGATCGATGCTAATGGTGGTTATTTTGAGTAAATCTTGTTGATAGTATTGTAATTAACTCTGCCTGTAATGTTTTTTTGTCAATTCATTAAATTTAATATATATATATATATATATGGAAAACAACGTTGGTTCTAAATAGAGAAGAAATTGGAGAGGTAAACATAAAAAGGGCATCTTTCAAGAAGACTCATTATCTCCTCTATTGTTTATAGTCATTGATCCCCTTAACTTGAATTTTAAATAAAACTGCTCATGGTTACAAACTGCGCAAAAGAGTGCAAAGATATCTTACCTTTTATACATGGACGATCTGAAGTTGTATGCAAAATCAGAGAATGAACTCGGATCGTTGCTTAACACCGTGCACATATTCAGTCAAGATATATCAATGGATTTTGGCTTAGACAAATGTGCAATTGCTGGAATAACAAGAGGAAAGTTTGAAGATATGAACGAAATCGAGCTGCTCAATGGTGAAATAATCAAGGCAATAAAATTCGAAGACAGCTACAAATATTTGGGAATTTTAGAAGCATCACAAATTCTGCGCAATAAGATCAAAGAAAGAACTAGAGCAGAATACATATGACGACTAATAAAACTCCTTAAGTCAATGTTTAATGGCTGGAAATTTGACAAAAGCATTTAATACCTGGGCCATACCTGTTCTGAGATATTCAGCAGGCATTGTTGAATGGACCCAGCTAGAGATGGAAGATTTAGACCAAATGCATGCCCTCAATCCTCGCAGTGACATTGATAGGCTATATCTATCACGCAAAAAAAAGGAGGTAGAGGATTATTACAAGGGAAGCAAGTTATTGTAGAAGGAAAACGAAATTTAAATGATTATCTGCAGCAAACAGCGAAAAAATTTCTACTTGAGGTAAGGAAAGAGGGTTTATTTAAATTCATGGAGACAAAATTGGAATACAAAACCGACCAAGTAAAAGTGAGAACTGAAAGATGAAAAAATAAGGCATTGTATGGAAAATACCTTCACAGCATAGAGGACAGCGTTGATAGTAACTTGACCTGGCAATGGTTGAGAAATGGAGCACTAAAAAAGAATACAAAAAATTCAAGAAGACAGTAAATGTAGATTGTGCAAAGAAAAGGAAGAAACGGTAGACCACATTATAAGTGGATGCAGCAAAATCGCCAAATTGAGTACCGTAAAAGGCATGATAACGTAGCTAAGATAATCCACTGGCATTTATGTAAAAAAAGTATGGGTTTGAAGTATCTTAAGACTATTGGAAGCATAAAGTTCACCAGAAAGTGGTTGAGAATGAAAAAGCTAAAATACTCTGGGATTTCAAAATCAAGACTGACAAAAGCTAGGAATGTAATACACCCGATAATAGAGTGGTTGAAAAAAGTGAAAACAAGGTTGTTAAGTTTATTGAAATATCAGTACCAGGAGATAGTCGGATTGACGACAAAAAAAATGAAAAAATTACAAAATATCGCGATTTGCAAATCGAAGTTGAACGAATCTGGCAAAAGAAAACGAAAGTTGTTCCCATAATAATAGGTGCTTTAGGCACCATCCCTAAAACATTGAAAAAGCATCTAGAAGCACTCGAGTTAGATGGATTAAAAATTGGGCAGCTGCAAAAGGCCGCTTTGTTCGCCACATATATATTTATATATATATATATATATATATATATATATATATATATATTTGTTTGTGCTTCCGTAGGTAATTTCTAATGTAGACGTTTTAAAGTACTTCTACATATTTTTTTTTAAATGTCGACCTGCAAAAATCAAAGAGAGCACGTTAAATTTATTGCAAAATGAGATTTAATTATTACATTTACTGCAAAGATCAAAACAGGGAAACTAGGAGAAAATTCACTGAAGAAATTATAATGTTATAAAACCTCGATAAAGATTGATTGCCGTTATAAAATTAGAAATAATAATTTTATAATGTAAAGTGTAGATTGAGTTCTTCGCAAAAAAGAAAAATATATCAACTTCGTGAAGTAAATTTCTATCAATACAAATGCAAATTTTTCGAGAATGGTCAGATGAAGGTTTTGTGTGTAATTATTTATTTGAGGTGGGGAATGATGATAGTAATCAAGCAAGCACTGTCAAAATAAAAAATAAAACGAAACTATTATATTTCTCTCTAAGTCCTTTTTCCTGTCTTGATACAGGAATATTATACATAAAGAAATTACTGTACTTGTTTTTATAGCGGTATTCACGACCGTTCTACAAGTATCTAGAAGTGAACTTCATTTGGGCTTATTTTATGCGCAGTAATGTGGAAACTGGAAATAATAAAAATAAAATAAAAACCGAATGCCTTTTCATTCTACAAAAGGAGACAGACGACATAAATCAACAAGAATAGTTTTCAAAATGAATTATTTGTTTGCTTATGATGCCGAACAAGAAATTTAAATATTATAAGCAAACAAATTCTCCATGAATTATTCTGTATTGAAAACTTTTGGAAAGTAAGGAACTTCTTTGGATCTTTTTCAAAATCGATATTAGAATATGTAACAAGAATACGGAGATTGATATTAATATTTGCATAAGAATACCTGGATCAAATTTAATATGGTTATTTCACTTCTCATGTAGCAGAGGCGAGAACTAGCGGGTAAATTAACATTATGGCAGTTTATACCACGGAGATATTCGAAGAGTTATTAGTGCCCGAGTAATAAATAATATGTATAATAAATAATATGTAATAAGCGCCTCCGTAGCGCAATTGGAAGAACGACTGTACATTGCGCTCTTCGATTGGAATAGGCCTAAATTCGATTCTCGTCGCGACGGGAGGAATCTTTATCTGGACGATTTCAGTCGAAGGTGAGTTAGCCGATCTCATACGGATGTAGCAGGGTTTTTTCTCCCGGAAAGTCGGGTTTTTCATCCCGCATACAGAAAAATCGGTCCTTCAGAACACACGCAATTTACAGACATAGAATACCAGTTGTGGTGGGCGGTAGATGGCGTTGATTCGTAGTAGAGGTTCGGTGTAGTGGTTGAGACAGTTGTAGGTATCCTCCCGCGATGAGTCTTCTGACTCCTTGGAGGTGTCAGGAATGATGATGATAATAATAATGTATAGTGTCATTTGGATACCAAGTAAGTAATAAATTTTCTTGTGTTACAAGAAAAGAACATTTTTTCAGTGACTTCATCAGCATCATGCTACAAAGCAATCAAAGATCAGCACACACTGTTTTGACCTTTATTACACTTTTTCATATCTATTGTCTACAGTGGCATCGCAATGGTAAATACTGAATTACATTTATGAATTAAAAAAATCACGTTAAATACAGTAGGACTCTTTTATATAGCCAATTCTTTAATATATTTGACTATGGAGTTTTTGATAACAAGTTCCAATTTTTTTTTCTTTTCCTTTCAGAAAACAAAAACAGGATCCAAATGACTCCACTAAAATTTTTATTGGCTGCAGCCATTTGTGCTATGTGCGTTGGAATCCCACGTAAGAATTTCCTGAACAATGACAAGGTTAAAAAACACAAGAGACCATTGAAGCCCCAGAGTTATTCTCCAACCAGCTCGCCCCAGCTGCAACTCTTAGATTCCATTGACAACTACCCAAGGAGACCACGCATCAAGCACCTGGATCAAAATTACTTGAGACAGCTTGTCGGAGACGAATTCGATAGCGACTGGATGTCTATAGACAAGCCAAAGGAGCTCGTCGCGGCAACAGCTGTGGAGTATTCCGACCAAGGATGGGCAATGGAAAGGGTCAAAAGACAACTAGACAATTTGAATCTGACTGAAGAACTGAGATCGATAGGAGATAACGAAGTGGTAGACAATCCTCGAGTTATTGACACAATTAAAACGTGGCTTCTTCGTCGTCCATTTTGTCCGATCCGATTTGTATGGGTGGATATCGGACCGCTGTTTTGGCCTCGTTGGATCAAAAGAGGTGAATGCCTGGAGAAACACGGAACGTGTTCTTGGCCTCCGGGTATGCACTGCGTTCCTGCCACCAGCACTACGCTCCAGTTGCTCCGCTGGCACTGCCGTAATCGCCGTCGTCAGGGAAACCGAAGAGCCGAACGTGGATCGCGCAACGGCCGAGTGATTCAAGGATCGTCAAAGCGCGGGCAAGAGTCCAATAACGATAGAGCCCGTTCGAAGATGAAGTGCGAGTGGATTCGAGTTCCGTATCCTGTCACCACGGAATGCTTTTGCACCTGTTAATGAACATCACGAAATTTGTTTATCTCAGTGTAAGCGGTATAGCATTGAAGGATTCGAGATCTACCCCCAAACTGAGAAAATTAGGATTGTTGAGTTTGGTAGGACAAAATGCAAACCAAAGCTAAATGATCAATTATTTCGATAAATGTGCAAGCTTTATCATTTGTATCCACTTCAACTGTTCATCCTGAACATATCCTATAGTAGACAAAATACCGGTTTTTTGAGAACTATTCGATTATTGCTCGTCAGCAAGCTATGTCATGCAACATTGCGAATATGCCTATGCGTGGAAATGGGACAATGTGCAGAGATATTATGGCGCTTTTCCTGTATATAACTGTGTATAAATATTTCCAAGTTTTGCGTATTACATGATACAGTTCTGTGTATATTGTATAATATAATATTTTATAATAAACACATTTATTATTATTTTTGTTATTTTGTTCCTCTTCAGTATTATGTGAATTTTTTAACTTTTTTATTTTAAAAATCCTAAAAACTTTTCATGTTTTTTTTTTATTGCATCTAAAGAGAATTTAAAGGATTTTAAGAAAATGACTGGTTTTTTGTATGACATGATGTCGCTCTGGATACCTTTCGCTAAGTATGGATCATTTAAAGATAATTTTTTATCCAGAAAAATATTGCTAAAATTTTATGACGGTTTGCAATTAACTACGAATTTATAGTTAAAGCATTGCTGTTGGTTTCAGTCTAACCAGTTCAAATTCTTATTATAGCGAATGATATGTATACACCATTAATTGTTGGTAACACCCGACACAGCTGAAGGTTCAGTGGATTCTACACTTTTTAATAGGAGTTCAGGCAGAAAGTCCTTAAAAAAGGAACAGAGATCTATTTTTATATTATATATGAAACACTAATGATATTTCAACAGACAATATGAAAGTCGAGAATCTTAAAACAGGTCTTCTTAGCAAAAACAACAAAAACAACACTAAAATGTAAGAAGGAAAAAAAAAGAAGAATTCTAATATTTCTCGTGTCCACTTAGTAATTTTGTGGGAATATATATTTTGATAGCATCAATTAATGTTTCTACTCGTTGTAATGCACAGGCTTCTTGCAATTAGGAAACGAATACAGACAAAGCCTGGTAAGAGGTGATTGGGCCAATGTTACAACACTGATCAGGCAATATCCGGATTTGGGTGTGTTGCAATCGATGAGGTGGGCGGATGAGAAATGTCGAAAAGGTTCAGAGGTGAATTTAGAACTTGCATTTCTTCAATCTGTCACCTATTTTTCTTCAAATAAGAAACATTTGATTTATAATTTATTTATTGATAGTTCATATTTTCAACTAGGAAGAAAGAAGCTAAAATGTTGGAAGCATTTGAAATGTGGTTATGGAGAAGAATGGAGAAAGTGGACTGAAAAAATCACCAATGAAGAAGTAAGTATTACAAAGAGTTGAAGAAGAAAGGAATTTACTAAAGACCATAAGAAGAAGAAAATATAACTGGATAGGACATGTATTAAGAGGAGACAGCCTACTGAAAAGAATGATAGAAGGGAAAATTGAAGGAAAGCGATCAAGAGGAAGAAGACGACTGACGATGCTTGATGATATAATGGGAACAAGAAGATATCAGGAAATGAAGGAGGAAGCAAGAGACAGGGGAAATTGGGGAAAGAGAATCTGCTGAGTTATATCATTGGACCTGTCAAGAGACAGAACACTAATGATGATGATGATATTTTCAACTATACTTTTTTTGCAGAGATGATTACAATCGTGTACAATTCTTGCCAAGCAATGCTCTATGTATCATGGATCGTACATTTTATGGATCTTTTCAGAGATCATATCTTTTTTAAGAAGTGCGATATCAAGTCGTAAACGTTTCTAAATGGATCTGTCGAACCATTGATTTGAAAGTAAAGTTGGATATCATATAAATCATTTATGGGGCTCTGCAATCAAATAAAAATACATAAGATACCTACAATTTGTCACAAATTGAAGAAAAAAAAACGATTTACTAAACTCAAAGCTGATGAAATATTCTCGTACCTTCCAGCTGTTTGTTATAATTTTTTATGCAACAAAAACGGTGACATGAACAATAAAACTAATTTTCTGAACTGAATGTGTTTGGCTTTCAATGAACCATTTGTAAGTTCACTGATTTAACTTCCCACTCAAAAATAACTTCATGAAATACAATGCATCCCACACAAAATAACTGCAAGGAAATTTTTCAAACATTACCTGGATTAAAGTGAACCCAATAAAAGGAATGAAAGTTCTGTCTTCTGTCTTACAACTTATTAAATTATTCTTTTTTTTTTTTTCTTAAAACAGCACAGTTTTCTGAAATAGATCTTCATCCTTCGGAACTTTCACTTGGAGAATCGAACTGGGTTGCAGGGGCAGATAATTGTTCCAGGCAAAAAGAGATTTGCTTTGAATCTTCCCAATACTTCCGATCAACTGGGAAAGCGTTATTTCCATCGGACCGAGTATCCTACATTAGCTTTCAAGTATTGAAAAGTCCGATTTCAATATTTATTTATTTGTTTTCAATATTGATGACCACTGTAAATATATTTATGCTATTTGTTACAACTATTAAAAAGTCCGTGCCTTTAAAATTTAAAATATGGTATGTACTTGCTGATCGATTGTAGCCATGATTGGGCATAATTCATAAATGCATATTGTAGTGATGGCCTTTGCTTACTGAGAAATGGAAAGAACAACTGATTAGGAAATTCGAAGTTTATTTTATTAAATACAGTACATTGATTTGATAACTGGTGTTTTCCAAGAATTTTCCAGTGCACTTCTTTATGAGAGTTCTTTTCAAGTCCGTCGAGGAACAAGAGGTTATCAGGTTACCACCCACTATCCTTTTACGATACTAAAAACACTTAAATACCAAAAAAAAAAAACTAAAATATCTTCATCCACGTTATTGAAAAATAACATATTCAAAAAAGAGAACACGTGACGAAACAAGAGCATAATCCATAAATATCAGGCTCCTGTCTAATAATTGTGGAATTAAGAGACCATCTTCCATAGATGGAATATGGAACACCTCCCAAGTAAAGCACAATGTATACAAGACGTAAACCCATATTTATATTTCCATACCATCAACATATAAGTAACTTGCATATAAACATTGGCAAATGAAACCTCACCGATTTATTTAAAAAAAAAAAAATCCATTCATCACTAAGCTCTCAACCAAACACTGTTTTAGTTGAGAATATCCGGGCCTTTCCCAACCGCATTCCCATACAAGCCCTAGTTCACGATGCGTCGTCAATACGCATGTCTTCTTTTACAGAGCTTCCGCTATCAAAACCCTTAATCAGCCCTCTTGTTTCTCCCCCTTTCTTCTCCTTCTCCCTTCTCTTCAACTCCGTTCCTCCTTCTCCAGCGAACAATGGCTTCCAGTTCGCAACGTAACTGTATTTAATCGAGTTCTACACGGATGAGACTTCAAAAGGTCAGCTCTTTGCCTATTCTTACGAGGGACTACTTTGATTATTGTAGAACATTCTTAACATCACGGTAATTCTATTCTGAGTCGGTTGGCTTTCGTGGGGCCCCATCAAGCACTAAAGATTCCTTGAGCAGTGGGGAGGGAGATTCGGAAATTCCAATCAGTCTTCGGATCGCATCCTTTGTTACAGCTGCACCGAGGGTTTCAATTGCAGATTTTTCCGTAATATGCCATCGTATCTCGAGGAATTAGAACAATAAATAAAGAGAACAGAATGGAGACGCATACAAGAACTACCGAGTGCTTCGAGTATAGTACAGATTTCAAAACAAAATATGAATATTTTAATATACAAATGAACATAAAGGTTTTAGATAAATTTCTGAGGAATTTATGAATTTAAACAATAGCAAAAAAGCGTAAAATATTTTAATATTTTAAATTCATAAATTAATTTTTAATTTATTAAAAATGATGGCATAAGGCAACCAAAGGAAGCGGATAAAGTATCATATGACATACATGGAAATGCAAATTAAAATACGTGTGAATAATGTATTATTAAATAGAGTAGTCTGGTTATTGCTGTCTCTTTATTTGTCTGATGGGAATATAAATAAATATGAGCATGCAAAAATATTATGGCATTTGTGACATACGATTTACGAAAGGCAGTAAAAAAACGTCCAAAAACAGTCTGATGTTACTAAGGATGATCATGTAATAGTTTGAGTTTGCAAGCTAGTGAGACATTTTGACTCTTCTTTCTCTGGGAGATTAATCTCAACATTCTGGGTTATATCTCTACAACGCATTATTTAAAATGCAAGACATTTTGATAATATGATGAAAATACTGTAGCAAGAAGCAATTTTGTGAATAGTAAAAAAAAAAAAAAAAAAATCCAGAACATTTTCCTAAAGAAATGGAATTGGTCAAAAAACACTGAACTCTTATATATTTAATTTCATACAAAATCTTCAATATTTCGTCCACAATGCACAGACACGCAATAATTATACTTCTCTTAGTGTACTCTGACTCACCGCAAAATATATGGCATGCAATGAAATTCCTATAAAATTTTATAGGTGTAACAAGGTTTTCATTTTTAAGTGTGCTATGCAGATACCTGTTAGCAAGTCTATTAACAGCTTAAACCCGTGAAGGGATGGGTCTTGGAAAAAGGTTAAAATGGCTAATTATAATAATATCTATCTGATTCCTCATTTTTATTATATTTATAAATTGTAATTTGTTCACTTTAACGTAAATGATATGATAATTGACTTCTCACGATTGATTACAATGCTCTTCACGAGGTTTATAATAATAATAATAATAATAATAATAATAATAATAATAATAATAATAATTTTTAAATATTTTTTATAATAATAATGATAATTTATTGATTGCTAAAATATTTATACATACAAGAAACATCTTGTGTGACATTGCACCTTATAATTTTACAGAGTTCTGCATTTTCTACATTGGATTTCAATTAAAATTTTTAATAATACTTTTTTGCTTTTATATTATGTATTTACAACACATGTTCTTCTAATATTAACAGTGAAGATTATACAGAATTTTTTGTTTGAATTTTTATTTATTTATTTTCTTTCTTTATTTATTTTTTTCAAAGTTTGAGAAAGAGTGATTATACAAACAAATTTTTGCATTTGTTTATAAGGATTCCTTGTAGATAAGTGAGACAAGTTAATCCCACCTACTTCGAAGCTTAGTTAGCTTTTATGAAGAGTTTGGGATTTAGCCTTCACTATTCATGTTGTTGTTACTGTTTATGCATGGGCTGTAGGCATTAGATTCTGGTGATTTGTGATGTGTATATTAGTGTTAATGGTATCTTAATTGTGTTGGTATATTTTCCAGAGTTCGTTTTTTAATGTTCTGTAGTTATCTACGTGTTTTAAATTTCTTGGAAGGTTGTTGAGTTGCGTGGGTATCTGATGTGATCTCACAAAAGAACCGTATGAGTTGTTGAAGGGTGTGGGGATGTAGAGAGTTGATGTAGGTCGTGTTATACGATATGTGTCGCTGTTGTTTCGATAGGTGATGTTGAAGTAATTTCTTGTTAATGTCATGTAGTGTTTCAGGTTTTTAATGCTCAGAATTCTGTGCATCGCCATGTGCTTGTCGGATATTGGTTGTTGCGTGTAAGGTGTCCAGATCACTGTTGACACGATTTTCTTGTGTAATGTTTCAAATTTTGTTAGGTGGTTGTTTGGGATTCGCAGATACCGTGATATAGGAGTTTTTTATGTTGGATGGAATAATGTCTTTAACTTGGAAGGGTTTTGCTGCGATGATCCGGAGTTTGGTGTGTAGATATTCTATATGTTTTGTCCATTTAAGGTGGGAATCTATATAGAGACCAAGGTATTTGCGTGTATTACAGGTTTGATTTCGGAACATTGGCAGGTATTTTTGTTGTTAATGCAGCGGTATGTGTGACAATGTATCGATAGTGATGCAGGGGTGTATGATTCTTGGGTTGTGTATTATCAACATCTGTGTTTTGGTGCCGTTGATTAAAATTGCGTTTTGGTGGAAGTATGTTGTGATTTCATTTAGGTCTTGTTGTGCTTTGCAGAGAGCTGTGTTAATGTCTGTGTGGATTGCTAGTAGTGCAGTGTCATCTGCGTATTGAAATATTTGACTTCTTATGGATATGTTATGAACATCGTTAATGTATATGTTGAATAGAGTGGGTGATATTATGGCACCTTGAGTACACCGTGTTTTATTTGTATACTCCGACTGTGACATGTACCTATTTTTGTTACTTGTGTTCTGTTTGAGAGGTAGTTCTTGAATCATGTATGCAGTGTTCCTCTTATACCTATTGAGTATAGTTTGGTGAGTAGCATGTCATGTTCAAGTGTTTCAAATGCTTTGGTTAGGTCCAGCAGTATAAGGACGGCGTACTTGTTTTTGTCGAGAGCTTTGTTCATTGTGTCGGCGATGTCCTCTAATAAAGTAATGGTGCTTTTTGTTTTCTGAAAGCTGTATTGGTTTTGTGAGATGATGATGTACTTCTGTAAATAGTTCTGTAGTCTGGTGTGTGTTATTTTTTCTAGAATTTTTGAGATGACTGGTAGTGTAGCTATTGGTCTGTAGTTCTGAATATCGTTTCTTTTACCGTGTTTGTATATTGGCGTAATTACTGCAGTTTTTAGTTGCTGTGGAATAATGCCTGTGTCGAATATTATGTTCACGAGTTTCAAAAGTATTGCACTTATTTGTTCAAATAATAATAATAATAATAATAATAATAATAATAATAATAATAATAATAATAATAATAATAATAATAATCTTAATGTTGCACTTTTTCAATAATGGATTAATACACTTAATCATGCTAGAGACACCATAGTTTGAAAATAGTGCTTTTGTGAGATTTTTAGGGGAGATTTCGTGGCTATAGGAATATTACGGTCACTTTGCTGGAAGCCAGGGTTTCAATAGTTAGTGTTATCGTCCCGCTTACGGAAAGCGGAAGCCAATTTTGTAGTCCCGGTTCTTACAAGTCGTGTGTGTGCTCATCTCTTTCTGTTTACAACGGCCTTCATGAACATCGAAACACTCCTCTGTGTGGTCGACTGCCCGTAGTGTTCTTGGCGCCATCTCCCGCAGTGCAAGGTCTGCTGACCCAGTCCTTCGCGGCGCTATTAAGCAGGTAAGAAGGTGTTCACCTTAAGAAAGACATACAAGCAAACGTGAGAGCCTCATTTCATCCAGACAGTGCGGCTCCACTAGGATTGTTCGCTGTTAGTAAGGGGGAAGGGGCGGGGGAAGGCATCGTTGTTCAATGTCGGAGATTGGCACACGATTAAAGCAAGACGGTGAGAAGCGACAGTGCGATTAACGCCAGCTTAATGGCTTCGACATAGCCGAAATCCGAAATAACAACGTGTAAACACGAATTCATGCAGTAGGCGCGTTGAAGTAATCCTATTGCCGATGTTTAGGTGAGAATTAATAAAAGAAATCTTCCGAAGTGTGCTCGAGTTATTCATATGTATTTTAAGAAATTGGGTGGCAAAGAAAAATACTTGTAAGCAGTGGCGGCTCGTGGCTTGAAATCGTGGGGGTGCTGCAACTTTCGAAATATACATACACACTGTAAGTACAGTGTATACGTGTTTGGATAAAATATCAAAATTATGATAACAAAATTAAAAAAAATTAAGCATGAAAAAATATTGTTTATTATCGATAAAGTCATACCAGTATAATTCAAAATTACTTAAAAATAAAATCCATTATCATAACCCCAATAGTGTTCGAAAATAAAAACTATAACAAATGTTGTGTCTTTAATTGTAATGTCCAAATATTTAAAGAGACTGAGTAAACACGATAAGCACTACGAACACTACTACTGGCGCAAACTGCATATAAACAACAGCGGAACTGCTCAACGGACAGTGTCGCATTACGCTAATAGCTGGCATCTCGCTATGACGTGCATGTGCTTGCGCGCGTAGCAATATGACACTGTGGTAAACGCAGTGCTGCTAGCGTCCTTCGCCTTCTAAGTACTACAAGATGGATTTTTATTATTATTTATACAAAATAAGGGAATTGTAGGATTATTGATGATAAAATTAAATATTAAAGCAAATATAAATAAATTAATAAATATATTTATATATCGAGAAAAATTGGGGATGCTGCAGTTCCGCAGTGTTTATGCACGAACCGCCCCTGCTTTTAAGAAAACAGTCACTTTTCTGGTGCGCAATGATACATTATATTTATTTATTTATTATTATTTTTTTTTTTTTTCATTTTAATCCCGTCATCATATTGCTAGACGCTTTAAGACCTACACATCAATTTTATTCGACAGTTAAATGTTGGAGAAGATAAAGTAATATTTTGGAAATTTTCACACCTAGGGGGCATCATGGGCATTTCCTTTTCTTATTGAGGGAGAGAAAGGCGAATTGTGAAATAAGATTTCAATTTCGTCTCCTGATGCGCATCCTAATTTTAAAAAAAAAAGGCAAACTAGTCAGCGCATCCTTTTTCTCACTAATCAACGTTACTTACAATTTTAAATCGACTGCGTCATCAAACAAAACGGTAGACTTTTCGCTCTAAGGTGGAGTGAGTCTTGTCTTAAGCATTTTTTCACCATTGAGGTTCTTTAGTTGTGGACTTTACAACTGCGACCGTCTCGACGATAAGGTGGTTATCCCTATGCCTCCCGGTGTGCCCTATGTCCAGTGGTGAGCTATGAGGGGGCTCGCCCGAGAGCCCTTTGTTAATTTTTTCTCAAATTTGCCAGCTCCTTGTTCTTCTTGTTTACTTTTTTTTTTCAAAAAAAAAAAAACATAATTTTTTTGAAAATATTAAGCGAAAACTAATACGGTAACCTAACAAAGTGATTTTATTAAATAAAATATTATAGTTACTGTTGCCACCATTTTATAAATAAGAATTCACTTTTGGTAATCACATAAATAAATAGGACTATAAAATAATGCCCCTTGATTGGTACCGTTGATTATCACTTGAAGTATAAAAACAAAAGAGAAATATAACGTACTTCAATATTATTGTGTTCAGATAATATTTATTTATTATTTATAGATTGTTTGTCATAAAAACTTCTATCGCAAACAAAAGAAATTTATTTTGTTTATAAAAAATGCGGACTATTTCATATGTGCGATTATAAAAGATTTTATTCTTATTCTATTTTGATAGTTAAAAAATGTTTTTCTTATGTAAGATAAATTAACACAGTTTATTGTGTGCAAATATTTCATGTTCAGATCATGAAAGATTTGTTTAAAAATGATATCCTTTACAGGTTTATTGTCCCCTCATACTTTTTAATTGGCATTTGTACACAAGCTGTATTAATAAACGTTTTTGGGTGAAATACGGCTTTTTTTTCTTTTTTTTTTTTTTGTGCTCGACGATGCGAGTCCTTTGTTAAAATTTCCATAGCTCACCACTGCCTATGTCTGTAGATGAGTGTCTTCAAGGGCCCCGTTTGCCTGTTCTGGGGGACGAAAAACCAGAGTTTCTGGGTAGAATAAAACCCTTACTTCCGTATGAGATCGGGTAACTCACCTTTAGTCGAAAGAGACCCGATAAATTCCTCACGTCACTGACGGGAATCTAACCTAGGTCTTTGTGACTTAAGGGCTTCGTCTATACCGACTGAACTACGGAGGCTCTAAGGTGGAGCGAGTAGAAACCAGACATTCACTTAGGATTACTTTAAGACAGTTGGTAAAATCTAGAAGAAAAAAAAAATTCACAATAAACATAGAATAAAGACGCAAGAGAAAGCGGTATTAAGAAAATTTAAATGTTATTTAAACCCACGCACACAACATATCCAGAAAAATACTTCGTGTACAGCTGATTCCAAAGTTCATCATTCATCAAAATGACTAAATGAAACTCCAAGAGAGGCACACCCACTTTGAAAATTTTCCCTCGTGCGTACGTTGGAGTAATATGTTTGCTTTGGGAACAACACGTTTCGATAACTTATTGACTTAAAACAGCTAGAAAAACTTATTTGCTGCCCGCTCATATCAGAAAATATTAGCTGATTTTTTGGGCTGAAATTCATATCGGAAGTTTCATATGTTTATTTTGAACGTTCTTTTTCTCTCTCACGAGGCATTTATTTCCCCCCTTCCCGTAGAAGAGGGAGGGAGTATGTATTCAGATAACTATAAGTGACCCGACGTTGCTCTGGTCATAGTTTTTTTTTTTTTTTTAATAAAATCAAAACTTAGATGACTTTTGTTTTATTTTCAAACATAAAGAAGTGAATTTATATTATTAAAATAATTTAAAAAAGTGATTTAAACATCAGCTACAGCTCGTTCGTCAAACAGTACTTTTTGCCATTCGCTATAATAAACAATTATCTTGAAAATTGTTATTGTAATTATTACAATTTTTTTCACTCCGAATTGGCAACATAACCCTCCCCCCCCTCGCAGTTCTGAAAGACGATCGCCTTTCTCAGATGACAACTATTGTAACATAAACTGTAATGAATGATCTGTTGATATATCAACGGAAACTCTTTTCACTTCTTAATACATTAAATCAAACCTGTTTCAGGTTGGGACTAAAGTTTGGCAGTCTTATCTTAACAGTTCAAAACGAATTCTTGATTAATGGCAGAACAGACAGACTGTCTAAATTGTGCAAGAAAATTTTCATACCTTCAATTTAAGCGGGTTTTTTTTTTTTATCACTATAACCTCTTTCAATAAATTTAGTTTAATCCTTTATCCAAGTGTGAGCAAACAAAGTTTGCGCCTGAAAGTATCTTCAGGACTGGGTTAAGGTGGTACACACCAGGGCAACTCGTTGCAAAGGCGGAGCAAGCTACCAACACTCCTATCCTAGTATCTCCTATAATGCAAAACACATCTCCTTGCGGATATGTCTATTGTTATGCATTAAGGAAAGGGCCACTACCCAGACCGGTTTCGACCTTTATTGAGGTCTCTTCAGTGGGAACCAGGCCCAAGTCGAGATATCAGGCAGAAGCATTTGCAGGTCATCTCCACCTATAGGAATTGCCAATTGGTGTGCCACCCTTTTTAATAAATTACTCTGGATTTAGAGAAAGATGTTGAAAGTTTATTTTCCACTTGGTTAGAGTATAATAAAAATTTAGTTTAATCCTTTATCCAAGTGTGAGCAAACAAAGTTTGCGCCTGAAAGTATCTTCAGGACTGGGTTAAGGTGGTACACACCAGGGCAACTCGTTGCAAAGGCGGAGCAAGCTACCAACACTCCTATCCTAGTATCTCCTATAATGCAAAACACATCTCCTTGCTGATATGTCTATTGTTATGCATTAAGGAAAGGGCCACTACCCAGACCGGTTTCGACCTTTATTGAGGTCTCTTCAGTGGGAGCCAGGCCCAAGTTGCCCTGGTGTGTACCACCTTAACCCAGTCCTGAAGATACTTTCAGGCGCAAACTTTGTTTGCTCACACTTGGATAAAGGATTAAACTAAATTTATTATACTCTAACCAAGTGGAAAATAAACTTTCAACATCTTTCTCTAAATCCAGAGTAATTTATTAAAAAGGGTGGCACACCAATTGGCAATTCCTATAGGTGGAGATGACCTGCAAATGCTTCTGCCTGATATCTCGACTTGGTCCTGGCTCCCACTGAAGAGACCTCAATAAAGGTCGAAACCGGTCTGGGTAGTAGCCCTTTCCTTAATGCATAACAATAGACATATCCGCAAGGAGATGTGTTTTGCATTATAGGAGATACTAGGATAGGAGTGTTGGTAGCTTGCTCCGCCTTTACAACGAGTTGCCCTGGTGTGTACCACCTTAACCCAGTCCTGAAGATACTTTCAGGCGCAAACTTTGTTTGCTCACACTTGGATAAAGGATTAAACTAAATTTATTATACTCTAACCAAGTGGAAAATAAACTTTCAACCTCTTTCAAGTTTCATATTTGTAAATATGTAAATTCTCATCTAACCCTCACTCCTTTGTTTTGTATATTAGATCCCATGACACGTAATGAGTAAATACGCTTAACTTTCAAAAAATCTACGAAGGATGTTGAAACTTGTTTCCATAGTCTATCAATGAGTCCGTCCGTTTACTGACTGAATTTTATATTTCTTTGGAGGAAAAATCCAAGTTTCCCTAAGAAGAATCCTTTCATCTCAGTATGACTTTTCAAACCTTCATTTGAAAAGTCCCCAGAAAGAAGTTCTCAACGAAACTAGAACGAAAGAAACAACCTTTACTACCAACGGGCAAAGTCGCTACCGACTGCCCAACGGACACGTGAATCCAAATTCTTATGACATTCCAATTAAGTCGCTTATTTTGATTTAAATATTGCAATCCTCTCTGTGTGAGAAAAGTTGTAAATACAGGAATAATATGTTGAGATTATGTGATTTTTGTTAAGTATTGCCTAGCATTAACTAATCTGCAAAAAAGAAAAAAAAATACAAGGGATTATTATTTATTACTTAATAATGACTAGTTTTTTTTATTTATTTTTTATTATTTATTTTTAGAAAAAATCAATCTTCAACGTTTTAATGATACTTTATAATCTGCTGGTCATGAACTTAAATCAGCAAGAGAAAAGCCTCATGGGTACGGTGTTAGTCGCGACTAGAAGTTTTTGAGGCCAGCATTGATTCGCTTTTTTTTTTTTTTTTTTTTGCATTAGGTCAAAGAGAAACTTTTTCCACTCCAGTTCTTCATTTCATTTTTTTGGCGCAAGTAAATAGAATATATCCTCCTATAAATTTCTGATAAATACCTAGAACAAAAATTAATTTATATATATATATATATATATATATATATATATATATATATATCCATTTCCCAAGTAAGCAAACAGACTAAAAATTTTTTAGTCTGTTTGCTTACTTGGGAAATGGAGTAAAATCAGGTTTAAAATTACTTGGTATCTTTAGCATATATATATATATATATATTGTGTGAGTGTGTGTGTGTGTGTGTCAAATTTACTACCGAGAATTTGACAGTTGATAAGTTAACTATCGAAATTTACTTACATTATTGTTGTGACAAAATATCACCAAATTTATCTATAGCGCCATCTACCGGATAGTAATAAAACAATAATCAACAATTAGTGCGATTTATTGATGAGAACTCTAAAATTAAAAATAAAAAAAACTTTTTTTTTCTGAAAATAATAAGCTATAAACTTTCAAAATTCCGTTTTTTTACAGAGATTTTTTTACCATTAACTTAATCCGTAATATTGCATAAGTGATATCGATATATTGAGGACGGTGCAAAAATAAGGGGGAAATTTTTCTCTTGTTCCAAATTTAAAAAAAAAAGGTAACAATTTACAAAATCGTAACGTTAAAAGACAACTGTTTGCAGTATAAGACTAATGCATTCTTTTAAAAAGAAGTGTCAAATTATAAAAATGTACTGAATAATTTTTAACACTTCCCCCCAACTAGAGGCCAGTTAGTGGTGTTAAACGTGTGAGATGAATTTTACGACCCGCTGGCGATTACCACTGTGATTATTAGAGATCTGAAGTGGGTTAAGAATCTTCCATTTTTGGTTTCGAGGGATGATTTTCCAGATTATCTAATCCTGAGCCCACCCATAATGCGCAGTAGGATTGCAACCTTTCATTGGGTTGGATTCACATACAAAAAAACAAAACAAACAAACCGAATAAAACAAAAACAAACAAAGAAACAAAAATCATAGCTTTAGTCATGAATGTATTAGTAGCAGTTCTAATAATATTAATAATTTGAATTCATCGCCATCTTCCCACTATGCTATAAGACGTATTAATAATGCCTTTATAGCAACCTGTCGCCTATCTCATCACGAGAATCTTTTAAGAAGAGTTTTTTAAATGAAGCCAAGTCGAAAAGTGTCATATGGAACTAAAGAATATTCAATAAATTTGAACCCTTCTGTTCCTCCGTCTTCGTGTACTATATTCCTTTATAGAGTCTCCGTAGGTCATTCGGTATAGACGAAGCTCTTTGGTCGAAAAGACCTGGGATCGATTCCCGGCCATGACGTGAGGAACCTTTATCGGTTTCGTTCGCCTAAAGGTGAGTTAGCCTGTCTCACGGACGTAGAGAGTTTTTCCACCCGGAAACTCTGATATTTCGTCCCTCAGAAAATGCAAACCAGCCCCTTATATATATATATATATAGTTTTGTCGGCCAAAGTCGGTTTGGACGTAAGTCGATATATTAAATCAACAGAGTTATGGGGGTTAGGGACTTAACAGTAATAAGTATACTGTTATTTTAATTTTTAAACCTTATTATAAAACTGTACTCTACGTTACTGCCACTAAATAACAGAAGAATAATCACCCAAATCTTCTTCCGTAATCACATCTTCATTACCTTCCCTGTGTGAACGATCAGGCTGTGGCTCTTCTCCTATAGCCTTTGTTTTTTTGTTGAAAATGTCCAATGTACTTTACTTATTTCTTTTCTTGTTTTCATCATAAATTTGTTTATAGCAAGCGAACGCATCATGAAGGCATCATGGTGTAAACAGAAGAGGCCATACAGAGAATGGATAGACGATATAAAGGACTGGTGTAGAATGGGTGTACAGAAACTGCGACACTGTGCACTGGACAAAGAAAGGTGGAAGAAGATGGTGAAGGAGGCATCAGACACGAATGAACAGTGAGCCCATCGTTCGTGATGATGATGATAATGATACTTAATCTCTTATTAGGAGAGTTCAGCCCTCCCCCTCTCAAAGGGACGGGGTGAAAGGGGCCCTATATGAATATTATTATTATTATATTTCTTTATCGAAATAATCTTTCTGATTCATCAGATTTATATAAAACATTTTGGAAGAAGGAAAACTTTAGATAGGATAAAAATGAAATATGGAAGAGGCTGTAAAGAATGATGGTAAGCTGGAATTAAATAAAAAAATAATAAATAAATTGCCTGATGTCTTTTTATTTCCCAAAGGGAGTAGATGGAGATTCCGTAAATAACTCTGGAAATCGGTGGAGAGCTGGTCTCCATTCTTGGCCCTTATCAATGGCTGAGTTCATGGATATCAATGATTTTCAGGTCGGCGAGAGTATGGCGGATAATTGCCGCTAGTTCGTAATTCTTATCTCTGACACTCGTACTGTTTCCTGAAATGGTGCGAGTTCAACTGACGATTTTTCTGAAATCATTAGTAGAACTGTTGTTTGGAAGGACACCACTTGCCCTTCAGTCGAAAAGACCCCAGTTCGAGTGCCGCCGACACTATTAGAAGAGCTTTTCAATGGAATGTAGTTAACTAATTTCATATGGAGAATGATACCGCAATATTGCAAGAATTTTCCTCCTTGAAATTTGCTTCTTTTATTACTAAAGCATTTGTTCCATGGCTTGATTACCGTGACGTCGTTTTCTAATCTACATCCTCTGTCCAAAAAGAAACCGAACTTTTCGAAAATAGAAGAAACTAGTGGCGCCGCCACTTGTATCTTTTTGTTGTCGAAAGCGGCAACCTTCATTACTGTTGTGTCAATTGTTTGACATTTGTTTCATTAGGAGCCTAGTTATGGTGCCAAGAGGGACAGTGTGTTTTGACAAACGGTCGGAAAATGAGTTTCAAAAGCGAGCTGCGATTGACTTTTGTGTTAAACTTGGTAAAAGTTTTACCGAAAGGCATCAAATGCTTCAAAAAGCATACGGTGATGAATGCTTATCCCGTCCTCAAGTTTACGAGTGGTTTAAGCGATTTCAAAGTGGTCGTGAGACGCTTGAAGACGACGAAAAACCGGGCCGTCCAAAAACAGGACTGAGCGAATTTAACATCCAAAACGTGCGTGATTTCATCAAAGAAAACCCTAAATCGTCCGTGAGATTCATTGAAGATGAATTGGCGATTCAAAAATCAACTGTGCACAACATTTTGACCGAGAGTTTGGGTCTTCGTAAATTGAATTCGCAATTTGTTCCCCACAAGTTGACCGACGACCAAAAAATGTATCGAATTGAACTGCAAGGACCTCATTAAAATCGTAAGGGCTCAAACTTCCTTGAAACGATCGTTACTGGTGACGAAACGTGGTGTTTTGAGTATGAGCCCGAAATAAAGCGCCAGAGTGCTGAGTGGACACCACCAGAAGAGGGACATTCGAAAAAAAGTTGCTTGGAGAAGTCAAAAGTAAAGACAATGCTGATTTGATTCTATGATTCCAAGGGCATTGTCCACAAAGAATTCGTTCCACCTGGCCAAACGGTGAATGGTGAGTTTTATCTCGAAGTTTTGAAGCGATTGATAGCGAGAATTCGTCGCGTACTGCATGAATATCGTGACGACCGACCGTTCGTCAAAACACACTGTCACTGCTGACAGTATAACTAGGACTCTAATGAAACAAATGTCATAAACAGTTGACACAACACCAACGAAGGTTGCGGCTTTCGAAACAAAAAGATACAACAGGTGGCGCCACTAGTTTCTTCTATTTTTCGAAGAGTTCGGTTTCTTTTTGGACAGAGGGTGTAGTTGTTGTTCAACACAAAAGATTATTAGAGAGAGAGAGAGAGAGAGAGAGAGAGCGTACTGGTTGGAATATAACCGAATAAGTACAGAAGAAAAATAAATAAAAAAAAAAACGGGTTTTCGGTTGTGAATAAACTAAAAACTTAATTTGGGGATAAGCATATGAAAAATGTAAAATATTTCAGATAAGTGGGTAGATTTTATGAAGAAATGAAAATATCACCTTATGACCTCTTCGTCATCATCAGTCGTAATTGTTCTTGAGTTGTTGGGAACAGGGAAGTATTTATCAGAAACGATTCTTAAACGATGTCATGCTTTACCCATAAGTAGTAACTGGGGTGATATTCTGAGGGAGCAGATTATGTCGGGAGTGATTTTATCAGGTAAAAAAAAAAAAAAAAAAAAAAAAAAATCTAGATTTTTAGATAACAACGACACTTATAAATATTCTCTAAAATAATTTAACAAAAAAACGGATGAATATGTTAAACTCTAATTATTGATTTAATAAGAAAAAACAGTCAATTTCACGAAAGTTGGAAATATTTAGGTGTGGATACCGTGGAGTAATCCTTAGATGCCGATCATCTTCGTAACATATGCATATATCTTTCTTTGCAATGTTACATTGTACTTGACTTTAAGTTTGAGTAGGTAAAGGAGTGGTGCTATATTACAAAATCGTGCGCTATTTACGGACCTCTACAAATATGCACATAGATATCTGAAACAATTTCGAGTTTTAATGCTTACGTGCCTTTTAGACATAATATACTCGAAACGTTCTGAAAAATGCGTGACACCATTTGACGAAGAGACTCCCCACCTAAAAAAAATGGCTCCTTTATTAAATTTACTTCAGTCTAATTCTAACGCAAGCCTGAGAAATTCAAGAGGACATACAAATGGACAAAGACAAAGTCCAGGCCATTGGCACGAAACACTTAAGAATGACGACTGGAAGGAATGAAAATGGAAAGCGTTAAAAAAAAAAGATAATGCACTTACAATGAAGCAGTCTGGACACATGCGATTGAGGAAAGAATGCCGAGTAAGATCTTTAAAAGATAGATGACAAGTAAAAGATAAAAAGACTGAAAGGAAGGCAAAATGAAAACGGTAGGAGTTTGAATGAAGGAAAACACAGAAAAAGCAGCAGACAGTGATCAGTGAAGAAATGAGACGCCAAATCTACCAAGACAACTGAAGACTAAAGAAGTAACCAAGCTAATCTGTTAGAACAGTTGCTAGACGAATGACGCTGCATGGACTTTTTATTCGTAATGGAAGCTAATGACGGTTTATGTATACAAACTATATCAGCCTTCTTGCATAATTTTTCATCAGTTTCCACATTTGCATGCTTCGATTTCCACTTCAGACTTTATTTAATAACATTAAAGTGACGCCATTTATCAGTGAACTCGATAACTTAAACTGATCTACTGAGAAGTAACACAAAAGATCGATCTGTGATCCACACACACACACACACACACACAAGATTGTGGGTTTTATTCTTGACAAGATTAAGAGATCGGGTAACAAATCATCGTCTCGTTATGCCATGTTTCTTTATCTCTAAGCATCTTAGGGATCTGGTAACGATGCACCCTATAATTTCGGATCATATTGCATAACTTAGGGTAGTACAACTGACGAATTGAATCAAAATTGAATCAGAGATTAAACGTTCACGAAAGATTTTAGTACAAGAACTGAAATACGAATACGTCAAGAAAATTCATCCAACAGAGTGGTGCTATTATATGCAATAAGACGATTCCAATATGGACATTCAGGAAACATATTAGGGCCGCATTAGAAAAAAAAATTATCCGAGGGCTGCATCACAATGCGTATTTAGTAATTTGGTGAGCAGCAGCGACGCAACATCGAAAGCTGAACAAACGAACAACACTAATTGCGCACTAATCGCGCGGTCACATTCCCTGTGAGCGCCCGGAGCATGCGCGTTGGAACAAAACAGTATAAGACCACTTCTTTGACACATCTAGAAGAGGACTTAAATAAGAATAATTCTAAAAGTGCTTTTCAAATTATCAATAAGTTAACCAAACCTTTTACTGCAATTAATTGGAGCACAGCAGATGAAGATGGAACTCCTATCACGGATAACCAGAAAATAGTTGATAGATGGAAATGTTACGCAACCAAGCTTTTTCAAAAGGACCCTCAACTGACTGACGATATTTTGGACGGAATTTTGCCAGGAGGTTCGGAGAAAGGAGATTACCCGATATTAAAAGAAGTCATTGGAGCAGTTAGCTCCTCAAAAATAGGAAAGTCACCGGGAATTGATGGTGTTACAATGGAACTGATACGCGAAGGAGGTGACACTATCATAGACACCTTGCTAAATTTATTCCAGGACGTATGGAACACGGAGACTTGGCCTTCTGATTGGCGGACTTCTGTCCTTGTACCTATTCCTAAACAGGGAAACAACAATAAATGTAGCAACTATAGAACAATAAGCCTTATTAGTCATCCAAGCAAAATCCTGTTCAAATACTATTGTCAAGAATCGAAAAGAAAATAGAAAGCAGACTATCAGATGAACCGGAAGTCCAGAAGTACAATCGACCATATTTTCACAATACACATACTAGGCAAAAAATACATAGAATATAACAAAATAATCTGTCACAACTTTTTAGACCTCCAAAAAGCTTTTAACTCAATATGGCATGAAGTATTATGGAATATTTTAGAACATTATGGTATTGACAACAAAATCATTAGGGATGCATCTTGTCCCCTCTTCTTTTTAACTGTTTTCTGGAATATGTCATAGATGAAGCTCTTCATGAATATAACAGTGGAATAGTAGTTGGCGGACTAAGAACAAATCAGATGTTGAATTCTTAAAGATACAAATTAGCAATAAACAAATTGAGAATGTAAACAAGTTCACTTATCTAGGAAGCACGTTTGAGTCAAGATGGTCGTTCAAAAACCGACATTAAATACCGAATTGCTAAGGCAACCATGGCCCTACAAAAGTTAAAACCATTGTGGGGAGATAACAGAATAGCAATCACAACCAGACTAAGACTAATTGACACCTTGGTGAATTCTGTCCTCTTGTATGGTTTTGTGGCTTGGATTTTATTGAAGGAAGATGAGAGGAGACTCCTGTCTTTCGAAATGAAAACTTACAGAAGACTTTTGAGGATTCCCTATACTGCTCACCAATGAAACCAATGAAAATGTCCGAAAACTGATTGATTCAGTAGACGGGAAAAGAAGGGAAAATATTCTGACAGTCATCAGAAAAAGACAGATGAAATGGTTCGGACATGTGAAGAGGGCTAATTCCAAAGCAAGCACTAGAAGGAATCGTTCTGGGACCAAGGGTTAGGGGGCGATCTCGATTAAAATAGACTGATAACATCAAAAAATGGACAAATTCCTCCCTTTCTCAACTGACATCAAGAACAAGAAACTGAGATGATTGGATGAGGAGGCTAACAAAGAATATCACCTACCAGCCATGAATGACCCAACGGTCCATTTAGGACTACTGGAGAAGAAGAAGAATATTTGAAAAACACGTGGATATATAGTGATGTAAAAAACACCAAATAAAATTATCAACATCAAGATTATCGATTAGTGATAGAATTAAAATATCTAATACGCATTCGATAAATTATTAATTTATTTTTTTTGCTCGTGAAAATCAAAACTCACAGCCGAGCCGCACAAAATCGCACCCAGGGCCGCATGCGGCCCTCGGGCAGTGCTTTGAACAGCCCTGATGTAAAGTATATATTTTCTTGGAAAATTTTGAATTTTTTTGATTACAAAAAAACCCGTTAAGATTTAAAAAATATTACAGTCTTTGAAAAAAAGGATTAATAACTGTTGAATACAAATAAAATATATTCGATTATTCATTTATTTTATGATTTCAAAATATCATAGCGTGGGTTTATCTGTGCAGTTATTGAAGTGATAAAAATAGAAAGAAAAAATATTTTGGTATTTACGTGGTTTTTTTTTTTTTTTTTTTTTAAAGGAAGTGGTATGACGTGACCTGGAAAGCGAAATCTGAAATTCTGGCACAAATGCTGTCCAAAAGTCAATAATTCATAAATTCTATCTGTAAGTGAAAAAGGCGATTTAAACTTCAGATATAAGAAAAAGCATCTGAGCTGCACGTGCTTAGACAATTCCCAACTCTCTGGGTTCTTTAAAAAATTTTTTTTTTCTTTCTTTTCCCATCAGCACTTCACTTCCCGTATTTGACCTCTCTATCTACGAAAACATGTTACCATTATCGCCGAGATAACCCTATCTGTGCTTCCGCATTCGGAACTTCTTGTTAAATAAACAAGCAAGGTTGCTAGTACACGGACTATAACTGCGAGACCTATTTTGACGGATGAGTCTCGCTACAATTGGTTAAATTAAATCCCGTACAATTTAACTTTGCCGCTTTGACATCGACGAGTTGCCTTTCTAGTGGTCATTGGTCAACCACATCTCAAGAGCGGTCTAAACAAATCCACTCGCGCTGACAGCCCGCACGCAGCAGTCCCGTGTTGTGAGATGGGGGAAGAGAGAGGGAGGAGGGGGGGGGGAGTTTACTGTCTCGCGCAAGATCGATGGTAGTCATTCCTGGCTCAGCCGGCCGCACTAAAGGCTTCTTTAGCCGATAAAGCGCTGCTCTCTGATACAGTTTGGCGCCGGAATGCGGGCCCTGGCGGCTTATTGTGCAACCCTCCCTTCCTTTGTCATCCCCTCAACCCCACATCACCGCGAAACCGACGTAAGGAGGGGTGGGGGTAGAAAGAGAGACGCCTATCAATCGATTGTGATGACTCCGTGTTCCGGATCAAGGATGTTAGATGACGGTCAGCTGGAGGTCATTACTACCACTTGACAGAGTGAGCTGTGGCGGACGGTGCGGTGCGTTCCCCATTTTGCTGTTTTCTGGAGAGGGGAAGGGGAACGAGTTTGTTTACTCTCAGAGATGTTACTTTATCAGTTTCATAAAGGCACCAGTTTTATAGACGCAAGTTATCGCTCGATGCCATATATTTATTCATAGATCGACGCAAATGGCTCCACTTACAAAATATTGGCTGGCAATGTGTCTGTTCCTGTAATTAGACAGACAATACATTTCAGCATCGTATAATTCAGGAAAATTTTATCAACCGCACGTGACATGGACAGCAACTTGATTTCCATTTTCCAAAGTATCTCTGAAAGAAATGATATAATGCAAGAACACACAATAACTTCATTTGTGAATATTTATGTTTGAAATTTAACTTCTCAAAGGTGGTGTTTTGGAATATTCAGAAGAATGAGTCTGCTTACTGTTTGGATAACTACTGTGCTACCCAACTATGACATGAAGCTGTACAGTAAATTAAAGAGGTCGCCTTCATATCCCTAAATAAAAATTATCTTGAATCGCATTGACCTCTGAGGTTTAATGCATTAATATCATTGAGTTAAAACAAATTTTATATTTATCGTGTCTTTGGATTTTCGTATTTTTCTGGATATCTTGTACCAACTTAAAGTGATCCTACCATTGAAGTAGAGACTGACAGTAAATATGGCGCTTATTCAACTGGTTTTCTTTTTTCTTTTTTTTTTTTTTTTTTATCAAATTCTGCTCTTTATTCAGATATTTTAGAACTTTGGATTTTTTTTTTTCATGCTCACATTCTATTCAATTAAATATCTTCTTAAATAACTCACTCACAGTGAAATGATGAGCTGCTGTTGTTGTTGTTGCTGGTGGTGGTAAGAATAATTTGTCATCATCATCATTAATGTTAATGATGAAGAAAAAGACCTTTCCTTCTCCCCCCCCCCACACCAAGTAAAAAAACATTTCACTTATTAAAAAACATAATCTCCCAAAAGAGCTTCATTACCATCAACATATTTGAAAAGTTCGAAAATTTTGAAAACTTTTCTTCAAAGTTTTTGTTAAAGTAATATTAGTTCTCTCTCTTTCTCTCTCTCTCTCTCTGTGTCTTTCTTTCTCACTTTCATTTATTTGTCACTCGCTTCTATGACGAACACGTCAGAGACTAGCATTTTATTAAAGGCTGTAGTGATCTTCATTGATCTGCACTGCAGAATTCAGATTTGTTGAAACACATCTCAACTCAACCATTTATATGACTCCACTCTTACCGTTTTCTCCTAAAGAAATCAACCTCACTGTTTTATTGTTGTAACTTGTATTTAATCGAATCAGATTGATGAGCTGCGTTTTGTATCTAAAGCAAACCAGAATTTTCGTTAAAAAAGCTTTGGTAGTGAGATGAACACCCATAAGTGTGACTAAATCACACCTCTGTTGTAAATACAAAACATTTGCTTTCATTCTAATGTTTGATAAGAATACATTGATCAAAGATCACTGAATTTTTATGATTATTAACGTAATCTAATGAATAATAAAAGTTTTAGATGGAAGTTGTCTGTCTATGATGTATAACGTAGTATTAGAGTGCACACCACTGGACCGATTTAAAGTCTGTCTGTGACGATTTTAACCCAGCGAACTAATATTTTAAACCTTGAATAGATACAGTTCTATAAGATTTAACATGGAAATACTGTTTTATAAGCAATGAAGAATGATAGTTCAAACGAATACTTCATCGTCGCATTGAACTAATTAGGAATTAATATATAATTCATAATCCAAAATTTGTTCATAAATCAGTATGTGGTTAAAATGAAAGCAAATTCTTCTGTACACAAATGATTTCTGTCTGTTAAGGTAGGAGAAATGTAGAAGGCCGCTGCAGAGTTGATACAAAAGTGATACATTAAATGTCTTCCTTTCTTTCCATCGTATTCAAATATAGTAGGAATTGCATTTTAAACGCTGCCTCTAAAAGTTTGCAGTTCCCTTCACAACTTGGCCACCCTTGCTTGCCGAGTGGTTAGCGTGTCCGCTCTCCAATTAAGAGGCTGCGGATTCGAATTCCGCCGTGGGCATGGATGTTTGTGATTGTCTGCAGAAATACTAGTAGTGGTGGTCGGCGGTAGATGACGTTAGTGTAGTTGCGGTCAGTTGGTGGATTGTGAGTGGTGGAAGCAGAGTTATAGAGTAGATACCCTCCTTTGATGACTCTTTGGACTTCCTGGAGGTTACAAATAATAATAATAATAATTAATCCAGCCATGTATTCATCTATTCATTACACATCATCAGATGCCGCATGGTCACTTCTTTCCTTGGTGATGTTCCACACCATTCTTCTCCAGTTGGTTCCGTTGTATGCTTTTCTGGAGGCTTCAGTTTGAAGGTTAGTCACTTCAGATACACCATCCATCCATCCATGCCATAGATGGTCTACCTGTTCCTCTTTTTCCAGGAACTTTACCTTCTGGTAATGTTTTGAGAAGTCCTTCTTTCATTCTTTCAATGTGTCCAAAGTATTTCAACTTTCTTCTGTTAATATCCTTAAGGAGCGTAATTATTAATGGCTGCATTCATTTTAAAATAAAATTTGAATAATGCTTTCTAATCAATCTCATTCCTCTTCTTCTTCTTCTTCTTCTTCTTATGAATTAAGTATTTTAACTTGTTCCAGATTCTTTTCTTATTCCTCTTATCCAGCGGTTTCTTGTATCTTTAGATGACCACAAAAGTCATTTTCGGAATTCTTGATTCTTCCGTTGTCTTCAGTTTCATCAAGCACAATATTTCGAATATTCTCAGTTGCCTACTTACTAATTTCTTCCTTGTTTGATCTCCCTTAATACAACCATTGTAGATGTCAGAATTTCCATTTCTTCTCTTAAATCTTTGACTGAAAGAACCGTCATGGATAAGTAACTTAAGTTCATATTTGTGACACTAATATTATTCCTATCCATATACTGTGCTGTGCTATATTTATTAAAGAGTGCATGTTTTTCCGGTTTTTCAAAAAAAAAAAAAAATATTCAATTAGAAAAACATTTTTCGATGAGATTCAAATTAGGTCTTTCCGACCGAAGGGCTTTGTCTATAAAGACTAAGCTACGGAGGCTTTACTGTTTTAATTAACATTAAAATAGTAAAACTCATAGATTATCTATCGTGGGGTTTGTTGCGATGATGCTATTAAAAAAAAAAAAAAAAAACGTTTATTCCGGACGCTATGTTGACAGTACATGTTTTATTATTATTATTATTATTCGTGACGCCTCCAAGGAGTCCGAAGACTCATCGCAGGAGGACACCTGTTGTACAACTCTCCGTCTCCACCACTACACCGAACCTCTACTACCAATCATCTACTGCCCACCACCACAGCTAGTATTTTTTGTCTGTAAATTGCGTTCTGAAGGGCTTTGTCTGTATGCTGGATGAAAATCCCAGGAGAAAAAACCTGCTATCTCGGTATGAGATCGGCTAACTCACCTTCGATTGAAAAAGTCCATATAAATTCTTGCCGTCATGACGCAACTCGAACTTAGGCCTTTTCCAATTGAAGGAAAAGGCCTAAGTACTGTCATTCTTCTAATTGCGCTACGGAGGCGCTAATAGTTCCAGTAACGGATAATCTTAACGCTGTGCTCTGTCATCAAATTCTAGACAATTCTTACTTCCAACTTTGTCGTAAAATTTCAGTGAAAGCGCTTTTTTAACTGTAAATAGCATGAAGTGTCCTCCCGCATTGAACACATATTTCATAAAAGTTTATCTTAAAATATTAATTTTTAAAAAATAATTATAAGCTACAAAGGGGATTAAATATGATTTCTTTAAACGTGAACCATGTTCCAAATTTAAGTTTCCAATAGTACGTACATTTTTAGATGAAGAAATTGTTGAAAGAAAGCAGTGAAATCAAAACATTAATTTTCCTTCGTTCGAGCTAAACGTGCAAATATCATGGAAAGATTACATGCGTCGAAGCGTTTAAACTGCCAACTTTTATTCGTACAACTGAAGTATGAGCTCCAGCCTTCGATTAAAAGAAAAATAAATTTCCCCTGTTTTGACAAATATTTTGATTGAAAATGACCTTGGGAACTGGAACAGTCTACATGAGGAAAAGCTGTGAATAGCATTGCGTTGCGACAATTCCATTAGTAACAAATACTTCGATCGCACCTTTAGTTTAATTACTCTTTATGATTGTTTCTAATTAAAGATTTTTATGGTTAAAACGCTTTCAAATACCACGTGCTGCTTAACATTTTAAACTGTGTTTTCAATAGTCAACGCACAATTGCCAGCTATTGTGAAAACATTTAGCTTTGGAGATATTCTATTACAATCTAAGCAGGTGAATTTCTATCTACTAAATATGATACTTTTGGAACTTCCAAAAAGAGTAGCGAATATATATCTGAAAAAATATGGTAGGAAAGTGATCTACAAAAACAGGAAATACTGAGATCATTTTAGGAGGCTTTGGAGCCACCACTCAAATCGTGGTTAGGGATCTTCATTACTGTACCTTAGTACACAGGATTAATTACACAGTACTTTTCGATTATCTGCAGAGTTTTCTCTCATTCTACTTTATTTATATTCTCACACTTTATCTGTATTTTCTCTTATTTTCCCAAACTTTTTTACACGCGCTTTCTATTTTATTTAATTTTTTGAATTATGAATTATTTCTGTTGTTCTCACAGCGCAGAAGGATTTTTTGCTGAAATCAGATATTTATAACGTACAAAAATGAAGTTTAATAGGTAGAAGGATTTCACCCTTCTCTTTATCGTCGAGAGCATTGCAGTAAACAAGTTATTGACTTTGCACTACCTAACGCAAAGTCTAACGGAACTTTGAAGATATTTCATTCGATAGAGACGCAGCTGTGTGGCGATGCACAGTTTACAGGGGCCATAAACAACTTCCCAAGAAGAAAATAGTTCGCAAGGTTCCACGGGAGAAAACATCTAAAAGGCAGACCGTGCATTCCCCTAGACCTATCCGTCAGCTGGTTGTGACAAAAGGGACTGGAGGGCAACGTTCCACCATACTCTGACGCAGACCGGATGGTGCCAGTGAGTCGGTCGAGCTTGTTCCATTCCTTTCAGACAGAAACACTTGAACTAGTGGCAATAAAAGATAATCCCAACTTGACACCATCGAACAATACCCTTTCCCTAAATGTCTGATATGTACGGAGCGTCGTCTGGCATGAGCCTGCATTAACAGAAAGAATATGCAAACGGGGAATAGCAAGGGGGGGTGGAAAGGGATGGGGTGAAACGAATCAAAGAGACAAAAGACGCCCAAGTTCTCTGGAGGTGATAAGTGGGATGAAAAGAGAACGACAATGGGAACTGAGACATTCAGGATGTGTTGTGACACAACTGTAAAGGCTTCATTCACGAGCCTTCATTGCAGTCCCATCACTCATATCAAAGGGGGTCGGTGGGAGGGAAGGGATGCTTGCAACGAGATTCGTATGTTCTCAGGAGTATCATGATAGAAATTCCAATCTTCACTTTTTTACGATTGCATACATTAAAGCTCAAGAAAAAGTGGAAGGCCTCTTCTAATGTTAGATTTCTTATCAGCTATCGTTTATTGGAAAGGAGTTTCGTTCTATCCGAATATGTAAAAACAAAGAAATAATCACACAAATGAGCTAAACTGGATACAATGAATTGAACACAGATAAGAAGAGAAAAACTGTTTATTCAGTAGAAAAATTACCCAACGCAAGTCTTCCGAAGGTCATAAATTATGCAGCTTCATCGAAAGAATGAGAGAGGCCTCTGAATCTGGTCAAATATCTGAAAAATATTTCCCAGACAGGAACATTAATCATCTGAATGTCTTCCTTCCTTTCAATTGATTTTTCTACCATTTACTCATCCGGTTTTCTATACATTGTATACAACTATGTCTATATTGGATATCTTGATTTATACAAAAGTTTAAAAATTAATCATTTTTGAGACTGGAAAATACAGAATAACTTAAACAAAGATTGAACGAGTCAACAATATTTGGAAACATGCATACAAGTATACAAAGTTACAACGAAATATTTCACAAACAAACAGTGCGGAAATTTTCGTTCTTTGTTGATGAATGGGTCACATACGCACTCGCATCTCTCAGTACCTTACCTGTCTTATCGATGAGTTAATCTCGGCACGACCTGAATGACATCGCTTCCGACAGAGCAGTGACGTTGAAAGTTTTAATAAGCACGGTAGCGGAATTAGAGGTGATAGAAATCACAAAGGGAAAAGAAGTTCGGCATATTCTATAATAACAACCAATTATAAATTTAAGAAAGAAGATCATCCTGCAGATGTCAGATTTATAAAAATCGGAAATTACTGCAAAAGATGTAAGAAACGCACTTATGGGACGAAAATAAAAGGCCAACATCAAATTTATTTATGAAACCGGCTAGAAAATTAAATAGGAAAATTAAATAGGGGAAGTTTTGTTTTTCTTTTGGTGAAGAGAGAAAAGTGGATATTTTTCTGACAGGGTGAAAGATAAGAAGATGTTCGGAGCGTTAAAATCAATCTAGTCGCAATACATTCTTCAGCTATTCATTGAACATAGAGAATTGGAATAAGAGTAATTTCTCCTTGAGCAGAAGAGGCAGTTATCCTTAGCTATTGGAAGGCTTGTCAATAAAGGCTGGAAGAAGTTTGCTTTGATGTGATGCTGTTCTTGATGGCTCGACGTATTGAGGTCATAATAATCCCATTTTTACCTCTCTCTCTCTCCACTAAAAGAAAAACAAAACTTCCCCTATTTAATTTTCCACACGTTTGTCAGATTTCTTGCTCTTGTGACCGGTCTTATTTTGGAAACTCCAAAACTTTCTTTGTCTGTAGTGAGGAACATAAATCTTATATCAACTATCTTGAATCTGAACAGTTCAGCCTTGATGAACACGTCATTCTCCATTCTTAGTAGAGAGAGACAAAAATCCTGCACAAGAAGAATGTCTTCAGAAAGAAACTCATGAAATATTACTACATTGTGCAAACTTAAATTGATCTGATGGCCTACGTTTATCTTCCTAATGGGAGATAGTCGCTTTTCGGGCTGCTAATTGTTCGTGATTTTAAATTATTTATTTTTTATGAATTATAAATAAGAATTGGTTAATCCTTTGTTACCTCTAAAGTTATTATGGCGTTTTGTTGAATCTTTTTGTTAATTGCATATTGTGTTCTTCGATTTTTTAGTTATACATAAAGATGCGTCACATATGTAGGCAAAAAGTCTGCGATTAATTTTTTTAAAAAATTAAGGTAAGTTCTCTGTTCTTTCATTTATAGAATCGTAGCAAGCAAATAAGGAAACAGAAGAGAGGTTCTATCAAACAGCCCGCATCGTTGCAAGGAATTTTGAATGGGAGTGGTGATTAGCCCTTAGCTTAGCCCTCTTCCTTTTTCCATGCTTGGGACAGACACGAGGATGGTTCACCCCAAGACGTAGTGTTTTGACTCCCCCCCCAAAAGCATAAAGCTAAATTAAATAGTTTCAAACATTTGTTTTGCGTAAAATATTAAAAATATTTCGGGCCCCAACATATAAAAAACGATGAATTATACAAATTGATCGAGAAAAAAAATCACCATGAAATAAAAAGACGGAGATGGAAATAGATTGGACATGTGCTGAGAACAGACAGCAGAGAGATTCCTAGAGTGGCTTTGACATGGATCCCAGAAGGAAAATGGAAAAGCCTAAATTAACTTGGCAGAGAATGACAGAAAAGTAAAGAAAAATGGCTGGTTGGGTGAGCTGAAGAGAAACAGAATTTGTGGCACAAGACAGACGTATCTAAAAGAAACGAAGCCTGTATGACACGAAGCACAAAGCGGATAAGAAAGCAAGTTAATAATTCTGTTTTTTAACATATTGTAATAACCTGAATGAAATCTGAAATCAACAGGAGATTTGTTTTCGGGGTTATTCTTATTTTATTCCAAAAGGAAAATGGTATTTTCCTTTTGGGATAAAATGGTATTTGGGATAAAAAGTATATTAATTCTGATAAAAACAAGACTCCATGTGCGCAAATGATACAGCTCCTGACATGTGTAGTGAATACGAAGAATGCTCACTGCAGGCAAATTGTGGTTCACCAATTAAAGACTTGTTTTGTGGACAATATACCCGTGACGAGAAACTCCTCTGTGATTGAAAGAGAATCAGCGTAACTTTGGTTTACTCATTTTTCACTGCGTTCCCACCAAATGCTATTTTTTTTTGACTTCACGCTATCCACTGAACTGAATGTACGCGTGCTTATAATGATAATTACGTCATAACAAATGCTAGCAATGTATCTGCTTTCAAAGCTCCACGTATATGACTGAATATATATGTCTGCATAAGTAGAAAGTGGTCCAAACATCAGATCGTAGGGGCCACTCCATTGGACAGTGCAGCATACCACAGAAACGAAGTCAGTCTCCATACTTCATTCATCACAGATTTATCACATTGTGAAGAATACGAAACAGATTCGTTGGGGTAAATTACACCGCTATTAACCCATGAAGTATATTAATTCTGATCAGTTTCATGAAGGTAGTGAGTGCCATAGTAACAGATTCTTCGAAGAGGGCGGAATCTGAGTGGAAGAACCAGAAAAAAAAAATTTTTTTTGTCTGTTTTAAAAAAACCATGCACTGTCCATACAATACATAAAGTTTATGCAAAGTTACTTAATTGAAGTGTTCCCTAGAGCAAAGCTCACTATAAATTTTGGTTTGTTTGTCACTACTTTAATTTCCAAAGCCTTTCAAGCATGTTCTGTTCTATTCATTATGACTTCTCGGAAATTAAGTTCCATTTCATAAGGATCAAACATGGAACTTTTCCAACCATTTCAGACCTATAATAAGGTGCATGGTGGCCTCGCAGAAGGCAATAAGATTCATCTATTGCCGAAAAACCCTTTCACAAACTTCCACACTCAGTAGATTTAGCACCCACAAAGTTATTAGCAGCAGATTTGGCGAATATGAACCGCAGGTCATCTACGTGTTAACGAATTACATGATAATGGCATTGAAATGCTGGAATATAAAAAGAAATAATATACTTTTATGTTAACTATTTTAACTGAAAAAGATAATACAATATATAAAATAAACTAGAATTCCATCAACTAGCATCACTAACACAGTTTTTAAATAAAGTGACGAAGCAGAAAGGCAGTGGCTTTGAAATTATGCACAAACTGCTTTTGTAACCTTGTTTAGTTGTTTCTTGCATCGTTGCTTAGCGAAATTATTGCAATGTTTATCGAACCACGGCGAAAACTCAGTTGGGACGACATCAGTCTTTTTTTTTTTTTTTTTCCAGTTCTCGATTCTGTAGCAGACTGAAAACAACAGTAAATCTTACGCTACACTGTCATTTATTAGTCTTTATTTTCTTCACTTAAGTAGCCATTGTAGATGGGGAATTCATTTCTCCTTCTTTCAGGTCGAAGTGTTCCGGAGAGGGCAGTGAATTCCCAACTGCGTGATTTCCAGGATTTAACAGGAAAATTCAACATATGGAAAGGCGGGACAAAAAAGAATAAAATAGCCTCTAATGATCGCGTGATATTTTTTCTTAAGAATGCCAGCTTAACTTCTGCTGAAGAAAATAAAACCGCTATTATTATTTTTTTTATTTATTTTATTTGTGTGTGTGTGTGTGTGTGTGTGTGTGTGTGTGTGTGTGTGTGTGTGTGTGTGTGTGTGTGTGTGTGTGTTTATTTTCCCGCAGATCTGCATTCATTGCAGATTTATTTATTTATTTATTTTTCCTTTTTATTTTTTAGATTTATGCTATTCATTTTCATACTTCATGGTAAAAACATTAGACAACCGCTGAATTATGGCTGGGTTTTCTTTCTTTTACAACTGCGTATTAAGCAGATGAAAATGCAACGATACTGCGCATGTCATATGAAACTGATGTTTCTGTAAAAAGTGCTTCCCATCACATTCGTTTGCATTCGAATTGTTTTTCTTTACGATGAGCAAATACACGAATCGATCAGCAATATTATTGATGATTATCTGGCTTTGAAGAAGAAAATAACCAATTCCTTGTTCTCCAAGAGAATTCTTCGTGTAATTTATTAGTACGCAATCCCAAGGCTATCTTTCTATTCTTAAGTAATCACCAAGTGCTCTTTAAGCATAAAATCCACAAAAACAAAGAAATGAATAATGAAAACAACATACATTTTTGAAGCCAAAGAGATTGATTTGCAACTTAAGCCATTAATTTTATGTGAACTCTTGAAAATGGTAAACTTGGTGAAGTTAGGACCAATATCGACGTAAATCAGGGATAGATAAATCTCATTGCAATAAAAGTGAAACGAAGAACGAGAAAATAGATGATTCTGAATGCTGAGGGAAAACATAACTATATCGGAGACTAGCAAGAATCTTTCGATAATAATTATCCGTTGAGCTATAATATAAAACCATGAGTGCATTAAAAGTGCACATTTTATGCAGAAGTTAGGGTTGGTTGTCAATACAGCCAAAGTTAAGATTAAAAATATAATGGTCTTAAAAGACTATGCTTTATGTTAAGTAATTGCGTATGTTTTCTGGTTAGTTTTCCTCTTTTAAGGAATGGGAAAAAATCATTTCCCGAAAGGGGGAACCTTCCCCTCTTACGTATGAAACCGACTAACTCACTCTCAGGTGAAAAGCTTCTTTTTATTTTTATTTAGAAGAAGTGGAACACAAAACCAATTCAAATCTTATTATATGGCCAGATATGAAGGAGTCATATCGTACTCTCTATTCTACTATTTTAACACATTTTCATAGGCGATTTCTTATTGAATCGATTTCTTTTCTTTAACTCCTGCAAAAACGACGAAGGCAAATCACCTCCTTCCATACCAGAAACTGAGAACTGTAAGCTTCCTGTGCCTTTCGTTAGAAAGAAATAAGAATATTAGACAACCTGGACTCTACAAAGTCATCTGGTGTCGACGGCATCTTTCCTATTGTACTCAAACGTTGTGCTCCGGAGCTAACACTTGTCCTCTATCATCTCTTCAATCTTCTCTACTAAGCAGGCACCTATCCCATCTCATGAAAACTAACATATAGTATATCCAACTCATTCCAAAAAAGGGAAGACAAAAGCCTACCAAACTACCGACCAATTGCCATCACCTCAGTTCTCTCCAAAATAATGCCGAAAGTCATCAATCGTCAACTTCTTCACTACCTGGAACCTCACCATTTAATCGGCGACCACCAGTGTGGATTGACCAATCGAGATCCCGGGCTGATATCTCAGCCTACATCACTCACTACTGGACACGTGCCATGGAAAGGTTTGGAGAAACGTGTGCTGTTGCTTAACAATTCCAAGGCTTCTTTTCAATCTTGTTTTGCATGAAGGTCTGCTTTGCAGATTGCCATACTTAGGCCTATCTGCCGCCTTCTGTAACTGGATAGCCACAGCTTTCTCTCTGATCGTTTACTGCATGGCATGGCAACCTCTCTTCGAAGTTTGCCACCAATGCAGAGTGCCTTGGGGAGCCTACTTTCACCTGCCCTCTTTTTCTTATACATAAATAACCTTCTTTCAATCACTACCAATCCTATCCATAGCTTTGCTGACGATGGTGCTCTTCATCCATCCTACTCCTTTGACAAGCATGTAGTTCCGAGACATCCCTTACATCAAGATCATCTGCAACCAAAGCCTTCAACACTGGTCCCCATACCATCCTTCAGTGGGAAAAGGATAATCTAGTGACCTTCAATGCCGCCAAAACGCAGTTCTGTCTTTACTCTCGCAAAAGGCAAATGCGTGTATTACTCCTTAGTAATACACGCATCACCAGAGACTATATGAACTATCTCTCCTTCGACTGACATTTATTTCTAACCTCTCCTAGTACAAACACATCACATCAATGGCTTCATCGGCCTCTAAAAAACTAGGCATTCTTTTCCTGTTCAAGGGGCTATTACACCTACCAGCAATATACAAATCCCAAATGCCCCAATCTTTAGAATACTGTACATACATTTGGGATGGTGCACCTAAAACCTGCTTAAAATTTCTTAATGCTGTTCAGAGAGCTATTCGGCTCATAGATGATCTTTCCTCACGGACTCACTTCAACCTCTGTCTCACTGACGTAGTGTTTCAGTTCTGTGTCTCCTTCTGTAAGTTCTTTCATGGCAACTGCTCCTGCGATTTGGCAAACATCATCCCTCCATTTGCTGTTAGGCCTGTTAAATGGAGAGCAGCAGCAGCTGTCCAACATCCCTTTACAGAACATCTGCGACTCATCGACTGCAAACTACAAACCATCTACCTCTGTCCTCTGGAACAGCAAATCCAGATCTTTCCCTTCAAAGATCATAAGCGCTAACGGATGTGCTATGGAGGCTCGAAGTTTGGATAATTTCTTTAATAATAATCCAGTAGTTATTTCTAAAATTTAACACACAATTTTACATTTCTGCTATTGCCCTGCGACTCAACTTACTAAAAGTTCTGACGACAAGAGGACTCTAATAATATGGTGACTTTTCCTTTTTCAACAAGAAAAAAATAAATATTCGTTATTGACTAAAACTAGACGAAAATGAGCTTATAACGGATTCGTGAATAGCTAATGACTGGTGTATGTTTTTTTTTTTTCATTTTTTAAACTGAATGCACCGACGCCTTAAGGCTACAACCTTTTGTGCAGTATTTAGTGTCTCGTTAAACTTAATAGTACTGAAATGAAACTGTTTTTTTAATTTTTTTTTGGTTATCATAATGAAAAATAAAAAGGAAATTGTCCAATAAACGAAAAGTTTCAGAAATTGATTGGGTTGAATACACTGAGCTGGAATTATAAATACGTCCATGAAATTTTGAGTTGAATTGTAGCCTTTTAATGTAGCAATTTACTCGACTTTATTTCCTGCAGTGGCTTTTATTTCGTTTTAGCATTTACAGATAGCGCTCACTCATAGAAAGCAGTGAGAGAGAGAGAGAATCTAATCCAGCTTTAAGGCTAAATTTTATGCATCCGTGTATTGCAAAGAAGTCTATTAAACACCATTTATACTTTTTTGTTCTTCATTTTAATCGCAAAATAACCGAATTAGAGTCCTCATTAATTACCAACTCACTAAAAGCCCTTAAAAGTATGAAGGTTAATAAGAAATACGATCAGCTGCAAGGGGCACAGACAAAGTTTTGTAATTAACGACTTTGGCAGTAATTATGGGCTTCCTTGTCTTTCAGAAACACCTAATGAGACGCGACATTTGGTGACACGCTCGTCTGGATTCGGCACGAGATTTATTGTCCGGATGACAGGGAGAAAACTTCGCACTTTTCTTTCGATTCTACGCGATATTGATTGCTATTCTGTTGACACGTGTCACGGAGAGGTGCTGCTGATGGGCAGACCAAGTGCAAGCACGTGCATGCTTGTCACGAAGCCCTTGGAGCTCTTGTTTGATTTACAACGACGAAACTTTGCTCGAGAATGAGGAGAAAGGACCGTCGGTCATGGACCGACTGATCATCGTTCGGAATAACAGAACATTTCAATTAAATCTATAGGAATTAAATCTGAAAAATAGGCTGGTTCGAGATGATTATGGAGTTGTAGAAAGAATTATGTTTTAACGTCTGCTTTAGAAACCATATTGTAATATGGTAAACTCTTTGTGAATAACGAGAGGATTCTTTATATGAGTTTTTTCAATTAAAGGTGAGTTAGCCGATCTCATACAGCTGCAGCAGGTTTTCTTCTCCCGGAAACTGAAAGTCCGCGTGGTTAGCCTAGTGGTTACGCGGTTCTCAAACATATGCCTGGGAAAGGAGTGTCCTGGGTTCGATTCCCGTCGCCGACGTGAGGAGCTTAAGGATCTTCCTCAGCCATAGCCAAGTTAGCCGGTCTTGGACGTGGACCGCAGGGTTTCCCCCCCCCCCCCGCGAGCAGGCAAACCGGTCCCGTGAACACACGCCTCTACAGACATGGGATACCTCCAGGAAGGAGTAACCAACCTATTCCGTAGGATTTCAGTTACGAATGCCTACACGGGAAAAAGTGTAGGTCTACGCTTGAGCGTAAATTAGGATAGGATAGGACAGGCAAATCGGCTATTAGAACACACGCAATTTACAGACAAAAAAATAGTGTTGATGAGCGGTAGATGGCGTTGATGGCAGTAATAATGTTTTTGTGTTTATGTAGATAATTAAGTAATAGGAAAGATGTGTGTAGCGGAGAAGAGTGTTCTTCTGCGATAAGTTCTTGGAGGAACTTATAAACGTAGCAAGGATAAGTTTATAAGTGTGCCATTCAGCACATGTACTTAACCGTAAATTGGAAGTTGGTTAGTTTTAGACGTCTCAAGATACTAAAAAACGAACTGTTCTCTTTAGACCCACCTCTTCGATTACATACTAGATGAGAATTAAAACTCAACCTCCAGCGGAAAGATTCAATTTGATAAAACTGGAACACCAGTTATACCTGAATATCTTAAGTAGTTTTCCCCCTTGTCCCCAAATACACCACTCTCTGTTACTCCATCAATATATATATATATATATATATATATATATACATACACAAAAAGAAGCTGGCAGGGAAAAAAATTAAAAAAACTGATTTAGAGTTGAAGCACAGACAAGCTAATCAACAGCGATAGGAACTCGGATACACAAGGCTCCTCAATACAGTCGTGCAGCTTTTTCTCTTCTAGTTAATGGAGTCAAAACGTATTTTCTCCTCTTAGATTGGCTGCACAGCTAAGCAAAAGAAACAGCAATTTCGTATTTTTTTATACGAAAAATCTCCATTAATTTCAGTAGAATGCAATCAGAATTCATAAATACGAGAAAATTCAAACGTGGTTAATTTTGTGCTTCATTTTACAGAGCCTTAACATCACTTAAGTGAACAACCATTAATGTGTTCAGCCTTCAGTCTGAGATGGTGGAGGAATCTAAAAAAAATAGGTAAAATAAAAATAAAATAAAACAGTGCGCAAGATGAGAGGGGTTTCATAAGTTATTTCACTGCAAAGGGATTTTCAGCCCACCCACTTCATCATCATTCTAAGGGAAGTCCCTATCTCTACGGAAATTTCTCTTCCAGGTCTTCCCATTTCTAACTGCCCACTTTAGTAGCTTATAACCTCTTCCCGTCTAAGTGTAAAATGCAATTGTTTTATCTCCATACGTGTCTCGAGAATTTCACCTTTCTTCCAATGATTGTCTTCTTCAATACTTGGTTCTCTTTTCTTTCATTCAAGACTTCTTCGTTGGTTTTTCTTTCTCGCTAATTTACTCCTTGTAATGCTCTTCGGCAGGTTATTTCAAATGCACGAATCCTTTCCCATCTTCTGCAGAAAAGGACCGAAAGACTTCGTCTATACCGATCTCGTCTCCGACCCAAGGGCTTCGTGTATACCGACTGAGCTACGGAGGCTCATTTACTTGTCTTAATCGCAATAAGTGATCTTCTTTTTCTTTAATACTTCTTTTCCCATAACAATTCTTCGTAGCGACTTGCATTTTCTTGAATGGTTCTTATAAGATATGAATGATTGTATCATACTTATCCAAATATTCTTACCACTAATCCCTATTTTATCTGTCTTATTTTGTTCTTTTGAACCTGTCACCATTATGTTAATTTCTGCAACATTTATATTGTCTATAATCAAACAAAATATCTGCATTTCCCCTTTATTCCTTCCACTGCATTGAAACCTCATACCTTTCTTTATTTCTGCAGTTGCTTCCTTTAACTGTATTCATATTATTACTTTCTGGTTGGCATACAATTTATTAATCAGCTTTCTATCTCTCTAGCTAATCCCTTTCCCTTCATTATTTGAAAAAGCTTAAGACCACCCATTAAGACTTCAATAAAAAACTGCTTTCAGCAGTCAACTTTTCATCTTCAATGCAACAAGAAATTTAACACCAGATTCTATTGAATTTGTTCAGTGCTGTTTAAAATGGTTACATTCATCATCATTTCAGCTGATCGATCTGAATTTAGATTTACTGATCATTTTGCTTTTCTCCACTGCAGCATTCGAATCGAATGGCCAAACCCACAAGGAATTCAAATTTTGTTCTTTGAATTTAACAGCTGCAGTTATTACTCTGTCAAAAATAATTACTCTGCTTCAGGTTGGCATCTCTGAAGCAGAGTACAGAATGTGCAAATCTTTAAGATTTAGAAGCCATAGAGTGATAGATCAAATAAACCCACAGGCAATTTTTTGCAACACGAATACCAATTACGTAGAAACAAACAGACGTTCTTACAAACAGACTGACATATTTGTAAAATTATTCTATTTGAACTGAAAATTAGAAAAGAAATATAAAACACAACGTCATCTATAGACCAGCATGACTTTTTCTCTCTCCCTTATACTTTAAATATGTTTAAGAAATCGATGAAAATGAGTGAGTAGAGCTAATTCTAAGTTTGAAATACCATGGACTTTTTAATAGGAATTACGTTCAGCTGCTTCAATTTCAGAAAGTTGAAATATATCTACCATATAGACTGTACTTGGATATTGTCAATCATAAAGGAACAACCGACCTACAACTGGATGTTCGGAAACTTCTACTGGCTAGTGATGTTTCCAAGCTTCCCTGCCATTATTTTAACTGCTTATGTATTAGGAAAAAGAAAACCAGGACATCCTCTTAAACGATTCAACGATGACTTCTAAGGCCGGAACAGGCCATGCTAGGCCTAAATCCTTGAAATGCATGATGGTGATGATGTATTTTTTGAACTTCCGTAGTTCAGTCAATATAGACGAAGCCCTTTGGTCGGAAAGACATGGGTTCGATTCCCGTTGGTGATGTGAGGAGATGTTTTTCTGGTCTCTTTCGACGAAAGGTAAGTTAGCCGGTCTCATACGGAGGGAGGGATTTTTTTACACCCGGAAACTCAGAATTTTCGTCCCCAAGAACAGGCAAACTGGCCCCGTGAACACATATGGATTACACTCATGAATGCGCCCCTGCTATATGACGGTCTCCCGAGCCCAAATAAAATTGAGAGGTTGGGAAAAGCAACCTCCCAACTGGTGAATTCCCCTGTAAAAAATCTCACCAGGAACACGTTGTGGGCAATTCCTACAAAGTCACCTAGGGTCGGAAAGGACTGAAGGGAAAACCAACCACTAGCACCACGTATTTTTTTTATATATATCTGTTCTTTAACCAACAAACAGTTGGTTCGAAATTCCACTACAGGCAATGTCTTTAGGTAATAGTAATAATTAACCCTTTAACTGCCAAGAACGTATTATTACAGGCTCGGAAATACACGCCTGCTTTGCTGAGCCTATATGTACGGTTGGCGTGCCTCCCATATTCAGACAGTTTGTTAGTATGGAAAGAATCGTCGTAAGATATTCAAACTTCGCTGGTAGGTTCCTCCATCTATTGCCAACCAATTGAAGTTTATTGACTTGGGTTTTTGTCCTTGTATGACAACTAAAGAGAAAAATTTGAACTGGTGCAACTAATTATATGCTCTTTATATATTTTTTTATTAATTTATACATAAATTAATGTGTGTAATTTGCATAATTAAGTGACACCCCTTGTTTATGCAAATTTTATAAAATACTATTATTGCCATTTTTGTGAGTGAACAAATGTATATCAAAAATGTATGATGCTGTCCGGACTTCTTACTTCAGTAAGAATTTTAATTGATTTTGTTTATAAATTTTTTGCAAAATCAATTCAGCACATGGAACAATGTCAGCAGAATATAAAATCAGCAGTTAAGGGGTTAATATCACCATCTAGTGTTGTCAGATAACCATCACACTCATTGGAGCCCGAAAGTGGCTTGAAAATAAATTTTTTTTTCATGTTGTAGAGCATGGTTTCCGATTTTCTAATCCTTAATCTGCCCACGATTCTCATATCAATGTGCTATAGGCTAACAACAACCTTTCGAGAGCGGGATTCAAATAAAAAATATCTGTTTTTTTATTTGAATTTGCATGGTCCATACAAGTCCTTTGTTGTCTTCATCTACTCGTCCCCTTAGTCTCCACGTATATTCACTTCCATTTAGCAATGAATGCCTTCCTGGAGATTTCATCTTTTTTGCTGTTCAAAAGGTCTTTGGAAGTCATTCTTTCTGTGTATGGGATTCTTGGGTTCAGATTCAAATATTCCGAGTGGTCATGTAGGGATGATACGTTCTTTTATTGTAAATTTCACATTCATATTATCTTTCCTTATTCTGGATCCAAGTGCCCTACTTCCATTTTCTCTCCTTTTTGGTCCTTTTCTACCCAACTACTCATTAAGAAAATGGCTAATCAACTGCTATTTACTTTTGTTGCCGCTTCCTAATTTATTATCAGACGGATTAATCTTTGAGATATGGCGAAGTTCGTCCTGCTTATGCATTGCTAGCTCTGATGTCGCGTGCCCTAAAAAAATGAGCTTCTAGTGAAACTTGCGATATCTTGACAGCCGATTAGAAGACCAGACGCATCTATAAAAACCCGAGTAGGTTATTTTTTCAAAGCAATTTTTAATATACCTTACCTGCAGAAATAAGAACATTGTTTTATGCACTTAATTGCAAGCGATATTTTGTTACAGTTCCTTCACTACTTGATATTAACTTATGAATTAGAACATCTCTGTTGAAGGTTTCAGTTGCTCAGATTAGCAGTAAAAAGCCTGCAATCTCTAATTTTTTAAATATATTTTTTGCTCTGTCAATAGGGAATGCAAGACCCGCTGGTAAGCACTGCTGTTAGTATCATTTGCGAGAAAAGCTCCTCTGTGGTTTTCACTTGCAATAGTTCGTTTCTGATCAGTTGGAAGAGTAGAACAGACCTTTATAAAATTTTAATGTGCACATTATTTGTAACATGCCACTAATGCTCGAGATTGTCAAGTGATGTATTTCGAATGTGAAAAATCAGAGACATAAAATAAATAGGGAACAATGCATTTGTCATGATCTTCCGTCTCAAAGGATGACACAGCATAGTACGGGGTTAATTTTAAAATTGTTTTTAAGGATATATACACACACACACACATTCAAACTAGATTTTGAATGATGCGATTTCAATCCCTATTGCACACTTAGAACAAATTATACGATATATAAAGGATCATTTGCTGCTCAGGTTACATCTGTTGTTCTTCGAGATGAAGTCAAAAGCGAAAGCGGTTATTAAATGGTTTCTTATGTTAGACCAGCGGGGGAAGAAAAAAAAAAAGCACTAACGGAAGTAAACATGTTAGCAGAATTGCTTCCTGTCAGTGATTTGCCAACTAGCGCATATTTCCGAGCGGGGCTGGTTATGCTGCAAACTAGTGTCGTATATTTTCTCTACTAAACACCCATCAGTGTCGCTGCTGCTACAGAAAGCCATCCGTTACAGCTTCGTTGTAGATATCTCGTCTGGCCAAAAGCCCTGGGTCACGCCACAACCCTTTAATCGTGGCGTCTGTTATTAATAGTCGAGAGGTGGTAGCGAAGTGTGCGAGACTACCGACTTCGCAGACATCCATATCGTTGTCGTTCGTTACATTAATGATAAGCGTCGCCAGAGGGACACTTTCTAAGACTCATTTGACGGGGAAACCAGCGAGAGTGTGGGTGCTCGGGCGCACACCCAATGCCGCCGTTGCTTCCGCACAAGGTATCGACGCTAAAAAAGAATTCATCAAGAGATGCATCTTAACATCGTTCCACTTTACTTCCTTTTCGTGTCATCGTCGAAATTTCGCCTCCACATAACTCGGCGGCAGCAGCATTTGTGATAAGCAGCCAAATACCCAGAATTACACTTTTCTCAAAATTGAGGACGCAGTCCAACAGTAAACATCGATTCTTTGCATGTTTTTCTATGCTAGGCTTTCAAACCAAAACGAGGCTTAAACTCTTCCGGATGTGAATCCGTTTTTGTTACTGATTATGGAATGAATTTATTTTTCCTAAGTGTCGGCGTTTTTGTGCATCTTGCATTGTTGGTTTGTAGTTTATTGGACTCATTACTTAGCATAAAAGCCCTTCAATTCTTTAAAAGTTATTAGCATTATTGTAACTTAGGGATATTCGTGACAGCGAATAGCCCGAGTAAATGACTATGTACACGTAATTTACTGAGGAGGTATTCAAAGTAGCTGTTGGTCTCTTTGGCCGAGTCTCCATTCCTAAAGCTGCAGTCCGTGGGTTCAAAGCTCACTAGGAAACGGATGCGTGTAAAAATTCAGGTAGTAGATCCTTATCACTTACTGTGGATTCACCACTTTTTTTAACGAAAGTCTGGAGTTTGTTCGAAGGCATCTTAGGTTTCCATAGTAGGGTCCCATGTATCTAATCCTTAATGTTCGTACATTATAAAAATGAGCTATAAACTTCCAGCCACTTGTGAACAGAATTAAAAGTTAACTTCTGTAACTTTTAATTCATACCGATTAAAATATCGGCCATTTATCAGTCATCTTATTCTTCTGAGCGGAACAAGCAACTCCTGCATATGCCTATTCAGAAGTATTTTCAATTTTGTTAACTTTAATTCAGAAAGGAAGCTTGTTGATCTGACTAATATGAGTCGACTATAAGAGAAATTCGTTTCGGAAAAGAAATTAAAATATTAAATAGGATTTAGCCACCTTAGTTTTCAAAACGTACGTTGTATACTTTCGCGAATTTGTGATTTGTTGAAGTGATGATGCGCTATTTCTCACTTAATGCATCTTAATGTAGTCAACGAAGACCACAGTATTAGTATTACATATTACACAGTATTATGTATTACTTTTTTTGCATATCCCGATTTGAGAAGCGAATTTAATATCAAAAAGGAGACGTTCGTTGGTAAAGAACTGCATTAGCGCAGCCAAGGTTGTATTTCCACGGTGGTGGTGTCAACGTATGAAACAGATTATTGTATCGTAGGGAGAAGGGGGAAAAAAATGGTCTCGCACCACAGCCACACTGAGTGGCCCGTATCATCTCTCCAGCCAAAACCTTTGGGTGGAACTCGAATATAAATATTCACAGAACATTCATGCCTATCGGATGTTTTGCAGGTGTTTAGGTGGGCGATGAACTTTGTTCGCTGTGAAACTACCACCTTGCTTATTGCAGAACTAGTGTTTTGAATTATAGTCTAAGTGCCTAAAGCTATTGGGGGAAGGTATATTATGTTTTAATTGAGTGTTTTTTCTGACCTGTTTATTGGGATGAACAACTCTACATTTCCATATAAGATCGGATAAATAACTTATGTGAAGGATGAAGTGTCTGGAGAGTTCCATGTTTCGTTTGTAGAATAGATTTTCCAGATTTAAAAAACCTTTAGTGTACGTTTATAGCATCAGCCTTTTATGGCAGTAACAGCTACTGGAGGTATGGCATCATCGTGCAGATGGTCCATGAAATTCCTTTTTCATACGATCTGTCACGATGGGACGAGTGCCGAGATATTCTTTAGCAACAGTTTGTGGGCTTATTTTCTGTTCATTTGAGCTTTCTTCTAATTTCGAATGTACGAGAGTATGAAAGCTCTAAATCGGGGATCCACAGAATTTCGCCTGAAGCTAAGAACGCCTCTTTGCAGGAGGCGTCAAGTTGGACTGTACAGTTGTGTGTAGACACAAGCGTTACACAAAATCTCGTGTAGCGAAGCCTGTGAGGATTTCACTTGTGCTCAAATTTTTTTCGAACACTTCTGGAGACATTAACTGAAGAGCATATTAAGGAAATTAAAAAAGGTATCGTCATTCAGATCTTGATCTTAAGATTACTTTGAATAATTATGTAGAGTTAAAATAAACAGTTTTTTCCCCATCATGAGGGAAGTACCGAATATATCACACATTTCGAGGCTAAATTTTAAAATCTTGAAAATGCTTTTCCCCACTCCCCCGGAAGTGAGATATGTATCAATTATGAACTTAGTATCTGATTTCTAATACAAAAGTGCATTTAAATCATTTAATCTAAAAGGTGAGTAGCTAAATTGGAATTTAACATCGAGATAAATTTGAAATCACACACCGGAAACTAAATTTTATGCTGTTCTCACGTGTTCTGAATGCCAAAACTCCTCAATAGATCATGTACACATAGGAGAAATATTTCTGTTTAAAAAAAAAATGAAGTTCGAAAAAGGGTGGTCTGTCAGTTTGAGTATGAGACTCCTGCTTATCAAGTATCCAGTCTAGAAGAGCTTGAATTTCTTTTAATTGCTTCAAAAATACACAAAAACCGAATATTAAACACTTATTTCAAATACAAGCATTGGAAATGACCAAATTCTGTAAACTTTACAAATGGATCTTATAAATATCCAAGCATCGAAACTATGAAATCTCAGAACACCAAACTGTACAAAAAGCTCCCTTTAAAGTGAATCGAGATTATTTCCCTAGCAGGCAGAATTTCATGTTAACATTCTGTCTTTCACTATAATTTTGGTGCTTCTAGCCGATTTCAGTTATTGAAAAAATATACACATTTTCTAACGATAAAAGCTAAATATACACAACACTAAATTACGATAACACAATAAATTATAACTATTACAAAGTGTGCATTGCATCACGTCACGATTTATTTAAATGCAGACGACTAGAAAGCTAACATTTAGAAAACTAACTTCACCGATTTTCATTTCTTTCTATTGCACTCACAAGAGAAAATTCACTACGTAAGTAAACCAGCACGAAGCTATTTTCTGGCCAGACGATTGTTGAAGCATTTTGATGTTCGAAGTTTTCTCCACCAGGAGAAATATTTTTCGCTCATATAACTTACTGAAAATAAACGAAATGACTAATTATCGCATGATTATATTCTGTTAGCACGAATACAGTTACGCTTTGTGAAATTAAGTAGAATTTGCGCTCTTAGATACAGAACTCTATAAAAATATTTTAAGTACCGAAGATATTGAAAAACTCGCATAAAATTTCAAGAAAGCTAACCGAATTACAAAAATCTCATCTCTTTTGTACTCTGTTTATAGGCAGTCAGTTTCCGGCTCAACTTTCCAAGAAGAGGAGCAGAAACTCCAACTTCTTTTATTATTCTTTAAGTGAATTAAAAAGAATCGCGCTTCGATCGTAGAGGAATTCTCGGAATCTTTCCAAGGCATCAAAAACCTACAAAAGAAAAATTGTCTCTTGGAATTCAGTCAGGGTACATTTCTCCTTCAGAGCAAACCGAGCAGTCACTGCAAAGAAAACTTCTCTTCGTCAAAATATTAAGCATCCATCATTCCGAGACCCGATGTGCGCATGCGTCATTCGATGGCTCAGGAAAACGTCTATTTACTGGTGTCGCTTGGAAATACTACAATGCATAATCAGGGTACAACCGTTCTTAGCCGCCAAATAATTTTCATTCTTGTTGCGTTTACGCAGACGCAGGTAACGTCCTCTGGTGACGGATTAGTTGTTCTTGCTTTGTATCTATCATAGCTATGGAGGATGGCAGCGTAAAATGACGTCTAGGGGTGATTAGGAGTTGTGCACCTACAAAGGATAAAATAAATATGCATAAAATGAAACGTTATGGATATGAAATAAAACTGAATTTCCAAAATAGAATAATCGAAGTTCAAAATCTGAAACAATTTCAAAAAGTAAATTTTAAAATTTAAATTAAAATATAATTTAAAAATATTGACGGCAGCAAAAAATGGTAAACTATTTAATATCAGAAGGAAGCAAGTGTGTGTTAACTGCTTGTGTTCGTTGGTCGTATCTGTTTGGGAAAAATAAAGTCATCTTTCTATTAACTTGAACTCTTTTAATAATAAGATGAACACATTTTGTGTTGCAAGCGTGTCGGATACCCGTTAATACACCGGCTTCGGATCTAAATCAACTAACTACTCGTTTACTATTTCCCTTCGTTTCATAAAGTGGGGTCACTAATGATTTTTCAATTTCTCTACAGTTTGACTGCAAGACCCATCAGGCGAAGTTACGACAATGTCAGTGTTTTTACAATGAAATTATAAATTACTAGTTATTTATATGGAGTAGTTTGTGAAGCCAGTCATAGGGCTTCACAAGCTATACGTACAACCGACAGTATTAAAATCGCACACGCTAAATCTAATGGCACGACGCAAACCTATTCTACACCCTTGAATAGTTACAAACAATCGTTTATTTTATAGCGTTGTGCTGTTTGACAAATCGTATATTGCTTTCTTCATAAATCATACTTCTTTTTTTTTGTGGTTACAAATTATTCAGGAAATAAAATACATTACAGACTAAATGGTACAACAAAAATGAGTTAGAATATTCACGACCAATGTCTTTCACGATATGGAAGATAAGTCATAAGATATTTTCCCAAATACCCATCCAAAATTAGCATTTAAGATATTTTCAATTAAGTCGGATTATTCAACCTCAGAAGGAAGTGACGGAGTTTCCTCCTGGGAAATTGTGCACTTTTCGCAAAATAGATAACCAGCCATTGAACTCAACGGATAATCCATTTTCTCGTGGCCTTATTCTAAATAGCGTTATTTAAGTTAGGAGACTAGCAAGATCCCTTTCTAAAGGTTTCCTCTAGCTTTGAAACTACAGTTTGTAATTTCACAGCTAGTTAAATTTGTAATCTTAGCTACCTACAGCGTTAATGGAATATTTTGAAAGAAAGTTCTGATGCTGAAAATATTACATCTGCTTTCGAACGAAAGTTGCACAAACTGCAGTGAATTCCAGTTAATACCAGTTCACCTCCACCTGTTTGTCAAACAGCTGCTTACAGAAAGATTCGAAAATGGCCAGATTTATAAATAGAATTTAACTCTTATACAAGTACATGAATAGTTATAAGGAAGGAGTATATTCAGGTATTTTCCTGTTACTAGACAGAGATTCTCTCTTTGACTTGTTTCTCAAAATTAAAAAGAGTAAGATTCAGGTATCGTTGCGTCGAGCAATGAGCATCGTCTGCCAACTGTATGTGTTCTCAGGGCAATCTTTGTAGAGAACAATCAGTTTCAGGCTGGAAAACTTCCACTTTTGTATGAGACAGATATGAGAATCCAAATAGTTGCTGAGAGAAAATAACTACCTTTCGTTATTTTGTAAAAGACAGCGTGAGCTGAAAGTGGTCCAGCGATAGTTGAATAGAACTCAGAAACCTTGATTTGATCGAAATAAGCCAACATTTTGTCTCTTATAAAAACTATCTGCTAAATACACGCGTCTATCTACGAGTTCGTACTGTCTCCACTCTGCAATCAATAGGGCTGTTAGCCTGAATTGCAATGTGGCATGAATGTTCCTGAATATATTTAAAAGAGGAGATATTTTAGTATCCTGGTGTGAGTTACCACTCTGCATACTAGAGCCCCAAACTGGCTCGACAGAATCTCATGTTCGGTCTCTACAGAACAGATTTTAAACCTAAAGGATTAACTAACCCTTATTCTACATGCAGTACTAATATGCAACAGGTTTACAACACTTCGTGAACGAAATGCATATTTAAAAAATAATTTTTTAAATTTCAAAACTGTATGACAGGTCCTTTACATGGAAGCAAATATTTAAAATTTTCCATCGTCATGCTTTCATAGGAACATTTTGCTATGGAAATCATCATTGGAACGATGATCCCTTCAGAAGAATGATCACATTGAAAAAAAAACACTATCATACTAAAAAGAAAGAAAAGCTTTAAGAATAAGTGCTCACTCAATGACCAACAGGTATAAATGAAAATTCGGATTAGAATTAGCTTTTGATGGAAACTTTCGAAAAGAATATCGGTTTAATCTTGATTTAAAACCTGATGATGGGAATAGAGTACTATTATGTATATGATATTCATTAGCTTTGTTTAGAGTTAAAGGATCGAGGTTGTTTGGAATTACACCAATCAATTATATGACCAGATTATTCTTGACGGGTTGTTAATTGTGGAACCGAAGTTTCCTACCAGGAAATTTGGGTTCCACACCCGACTCCTTTTGTATGGGACCTGGATAACAGTGAAACAAAATAACAATGATTATTTACGTGACAGGATGCACTTTGGAAAGTTCTGTATATTAAAGAAAATGCTTATGGAAATACTATTTATACTTCATCAGGAAGAAATCCTTCCACCTATGTTATCAGACTTGCGATATTCGAGAAATTAAAAAATAATAAAAAGACCAATGATTAAAACGAGTAAGATGGTTAAAATGTCACAGACGACAGCTTTCATGCAACAAAAGGCTCTTAGTTAATGGTAGCTTCAGATTGATCTTTTGATGCAAGAAAATATTAAATTCAGCAATGAATCAAACCAGTCTGGAAATAGATGAGCGATGTTAGCAATAAGGATGGGGGAACTACTACGTGAAGAGAAAAGGGCAAGCGTCTACTAGCTGTAGAGAATTTGTAGGAAAACTAACTTCTGCGTGTGTGTGTGTGGGGGGGGGTATTCAAACCCCAAGGTATACAGCGCCTGATTTTATATTTACAATCCTTTGATACACTGCAATAGAAGTTGTTTTAAATTTAGATATGGAATACAATATTATTAAATACAGTTACAAGGACACAATCGATTACCGTACGAAAAAAAAAAAAAAAAGTTTCCATCATACTTAAACAAAAATGGGTCATAATGTCTTCACTGCACTTTTACACAACCATACAGAGAAGCATCAAATTTTGGACGGGCAATCCAACACCTAATTCTGACATAAGAAAAGTTGCAAAGATTCATTTGTAAATGACTTTCAATCGTGACTACAAACACTAAAAATTCAATCAAGATATATTCGCAAGTATTTCGTGATACCTATAGAATAAAAGTTAATGAATCGAAGCCCCGACTTCAAGAATGAACTAAATTTGGAATGGACAATTGGAGACGAATCAATGTTAGTGATTAACTCTAAGCATACAATGATTTCAGGAGCGTAAATATGAAAGCTATGACTTGATAAATGGCATGATTTCCTAAAAACGCTCGGCGAACCATAAAAATCTTGATAATGAACTAACTTTCTGATCACGTGTAGACTCGTAAAAATGAAATATTCGCACAACAGACCCTTTGAGATATTATTACGTTTGTACAAATCTCGCTATTGATATGAACTAAACAGTTTAATGACTTGCTATCATAATGACGTTAGTAAAGGGTTGGGTACCTTTCATACACCAATACTGCAGATGGATTACCGCAAAACCTGCTTAAAGACCGAAAATGATCATTTTTTCACTACTTCAGACCTCCAATAAGCAGATGGTCTTACATCACGTGATGAGAACTTCCACCTGAAAACTTTCACAAAATAGATGCCGCTTCTGGATTCGAATTCACAGAATGCTGTTTGCAAAGAGTGCTAGCATCTCCTTTATTATGGCTTTACCCAAGAAAAATTGATCACGTCTCTGGTGCATAGTTAATTATTACCCAGCATAGATGGATATCCCGAACAGAAATCGGTTCGGGATATCCATCGTAGAAAGGTTTGTTTCACAACAACATTTTATTTGGTGAAAAATTACCACAGCAGCTAACTCTATGTAGCTGCGTTTCACAAACTAAGGACACAAATTACAAGCACCTATTAGTTTTGTCCATCCATCTGTACGCAGGAAAAGTTTTGGATGGACTGGGTTTTCGGAAATTTGCCAAATGGGATCCTTATAAACATTTGTCTACAGCTAATTTTTTTTTCTTTCCAAATTGAACAGTTTTCGTGGACAAAATATTTCAAAATGAAACCAAGTAATCCGTCAATAGAATTAATGAAATTTAATATTTAGATCGAAATGTATCGGGCAGTTTTCATTTTTGGTCACATCAAACCACCATTAGGACAAAATGATGAAATTACTCAATAGAAAACATCAGCTTTCACCAGACGGAATGTAACAAATTTGATATTGGAGATCTGAAATTTATCATCTGATATTTTATTTTATCACTAAAATATCAGATGATATTTTAGTGATAAAATGAGGTAAAACCGTAAAAATTATGTTGCGGGTGACAACAAAAATATCTAGAACACATAAGCCAAACACTGCTCTAGTTTAATTGCTGAGAATATTGAGAAACACTTTCATTACTGCCTTGGTTGACTTTTGTATTCTTTGTTGGAGCTTGTAATTAATGACCGTTTCTGAAATCGTTTATTTAAACCAAAAGAAATTAAATGGCATTAAATTCCAATTAGAAAGGAATTATCACATGTCATTTCGAAACAGTATCTAGTTTGGTCCCTACAAATGATCTAATCTGAACAAAGATTGAATTGTTTCGTTAACATTTTGTCAACGTACTTAAATAAACACATTTAACTGAAAAACCTCCAAAGAGAGGATTTGTGTGAGTGCAAATGAATGAATGAAGCAAATCACCAGCTAACCGAATCATTAATTTCTTTCACATTTCAGCGTTATTCTGATGTGTCCGAATTATTCTGCATTATTTTCGTTCGTGTTTAGGAGTATTGATGGGATTTTGTACATTTTTTCTATACGTTATCTCCAACAAACACTAAATTCCTCTAAACATCGTACACTGAAAGGATGATCCCACCTCTGTGCACTTTGATCATCAAGGGGATCAGAGTGCACGTGGCGACCGTAATTATTCATTGTGTAAATGATGAATGAGTAGATGACATGACTGCTTGGTTGAAGAATGAGAAAAGTCAGTGCCGCAACGTGCTTGTTAAGCGCCGAGCATAACAAGCACGCCGTTTTCCGCCTTGTGAGAGATCATTTCACCGATTGATAAATTAAACGAAAATTTCAGTCGAGATTACGATGGAATCTTGCCCGACTTTTCCTTAGTAAACGTCATCTGTTCGGTGAATGACTCTGTACGGAAGATTTATCACACCCAATAACCAACACACACACAAACTTACCGTTCACAGGCTAGCCAGCAGCTAGGTGCGTAGGCGGGCGAGGGCGTCTTTCTAACAGCTACACCTACACTCCGTGATGACCGGGTAGCGTACAGGAAACCACTGGCAGAGTCGCTGCAGGTCCCAGTCATGGCAGTGCCACCGCAAGATAGTCTTGTCCTCGGAGCGTCGCGCCTTGCAGGACATGCCGCGAGGGAAGGAGCAGGTGTTGGCGGTGAAACAATGACCTTCGAGGATCCAGCGGGGCCAGAAGCGGATGCCGAGGTCCTTCCAACGATAGGCGACGGGACAGTAGCTGTACATCCACAGGATCTCCTTGAACCTCCTCTTCAGCTTCTTTCCCAATTTCAAGCCGACTCTACTTCCGTCCGGCATGCGAACGTGGTTAAGACGGATCCTTCGGATTTCGCGGGGCATAGCACCGACCGGAATCACGTGACCTTGTTTGTTTCGCTTCGTTTCGAAGTTGAAAGTGGTGACGTTCGGATAATGGGAAGGCTGCTGTTCACTCATGAATTTATCGTCGAAATTTGGCCCCAATTTTCGGCGGAGTTCTTCGACGTCCATGTCTTCCGGTTTAGGATCGTAGATCTCGCCAGGTGGTTCAATGAGCTCGAGGACAGGTAAGTCTAGAGATGGAGCCGGCCGCACCTCAGGTCTTCCCTCCTCGTATCGGGCAGCCGGACGACTATTAGAGGTCACTGTAGACTGGGGACACAGGAAGAGAACGTAGAGGAAGTGGGACAGCAGGAGCCATCGGTGACCACGAGCGTCCACTGCAATTACGAAACACCTTCGGCAGGACATCTGAGGAAGAGAGAAAAGCCGCGTCACTTTAGGTGAGTATTTTAGATCGCAAATGGCTTAATACGTATTACGCGAAAAAGTTAGTCATGCGCTCGTTCTAAGTAGCCTGTTGCCATAGCAGCAGTTTGATTAAAAGTCTAGCAGGCAACTTAAAAGCGTAAAACAGCAACAGGTTACAGCAAATGCTTCGGCGTCGGGTCAAATAAGCATGCAATTAGGCAGGTGCGCTGAAATTTACCTCGTTTGACTCGGAAACTGTTATTGCAAAATTGGCAGGATCGACAGACAGGTGACATGCACTGGAAGAAGTTGGTAGGTCGGATGTGTGTAGTTCCCACGCGCCGGGCACGTGGGTACTTCTAGCCGACTGAACAGCAGACTGTCGAGAGAGGTTCACAGACTCAAATCATCGACAGCTGGGGAGGTGGAAAAGGAGGGTGGGGGACAGAAAACTGATGCGCGAGTCCTGGTGCAGCACTGCACAATAACAAACAAACGCACACATCCACACTCGCATAAGCTCCGCGCACGTCCGAAGAGATTTCATCCCCTTCTAACATCACAGCACTCACCGCATCGCTCGCGAGCGACAGCCCGTCTAGACGCACGGGAGATGAGGCGACAGAGATGTTGACACCAGCTCTTCCGGAGCCAGATCTTGTGCTACGGGCAGGGCGACGGAACTGCTTTTACGAAAAGGCCATATTTTCTTTGTGCGAGTGTGTGTGTGTAGGAAAAAGGGGTCGATTTGGGTAAACTTCATTTCGTCGCTCTTCCCCCCCCCGGCCATCTTCCCCTTTTCTGCATCCAGCTTCGCCAACGTTTTGAATACATAAGAAACGCGTAATCACATAACAGGGCATATCCGAGCATGCCGCCAATGGAGGAGCACGTGTCGATGTTCAGTGGAAGCTCCTCACGTGTATAATGGGCGATGGAGAATGTTTATAACTCGAAATGGGCAACTTGAAAAGTTTGACTTTGAAAAACTCCTGTTTGCGAATACGTGCTTGTGAAGGAATCTTACGTCGCTATAGCTCGAAATCTTTCGGCAATATTTCATTCCTAGTCGGATAAACAATGTCTTCTGAAACATTAAAGCAGAAATGCAAGAAGAATAAATAAAGTAATATTTCTTTAAACCTATTAGAATTTTTACTTTACATTTTACAAAATTAAACAAAAAAATTCTTCCACATCATTGCGATATTTATAGTTGAATTTAATATTGGGAAAGCGAAGTTTGTTCTTCTTGATTATTGATAGTTAATTTTTTTTTTTTTTTTTTTTTTTTGAGAGGAGCGTCCAAATGTGCCAGGAAGGGCTTATGAATCGTATTTCTGTTTATCGCATTAACAAAGCAATATCATGACTTATCACAAATTGGCGTCCTCCGAATTACTGCATACGAACATACACCCCTTTGATTTTCGGAAGACGTCGATTTGTGATAAGTCATGATATCGCTTTGTTAATACGATAAACAGAAATGAGGCTGTTGTTAAATGATGTGTTACGTTCTGTGGAAGGGAGGGTAGGAAATGTGACATTAATGGGGCAGTAGATTTATACTGTTCTGAATACATCTGAGAGAATCCTCAGACGAATTTCATTTTTCAGGAAGGAAAAAGGCAGTCTTTAATAGTTTAAAAATCTTAACGATCTAGTATCCATTAAAGATATTCTAAAGGATTTAATTGACTCAAAGATAACTAGTTTTAATTTTTTTTTTCATAATCCTCAATATAATATCGTTAAGTTTTCTCTCAGAATAAATTATTTGGGCTTTCTCGAGGCTCCCCCCCCCCATCTTCGTAGAACAAACCAATCTGGTAGCATACATAACCGAAATAATTCATTCGCGTTTGCTATCTTGAGAGAATCCTAAACAACCTTTCGGCTATAAAAAAGACATCTCTTAAATAATTAACATACCGGGCATTGAATAATAAATTGATGGGGAAAATGGGTGGAATTCCGATAGAGACGACGTCAGTTGTGTTGGTTCCGAAGCTTCTCTGTTGTGCAAGAGTGAACTTATGGGTCTGATACCGTTGATAAATTTTCATTAACTATTACTAGAAAGGCAATATTTTTCCATTAACACCAAAGAACTATCTCATGAGAAGAAGTGACGAAAAACCCTAATGATATAGTTCAATAAGTTGATATGCGATGCCGAAGAAACTTCCCTGTTTGAAGGGCGAGCTAGATTAGATTTCTTGGTTTAGCGTTGCAATCCATAGTTCAGCTGCCAAGTAAAATAGGTATGCAACTGTACATAAAGATTAAAATTCACAGTTTGTAATATATAGTACGAAGTAGTCTTTTCTGCCACCCTCTTTCAAAGTCAACGCACATCGTCTTCACTCTGCACTTCTGCCCGATGTGATAGGAAATTTCATATTATTAAGGACAAGTCCACTGAAAATAGCACAGTGATCCGATTTTGGATTGCGACCCAAGAAAAATTGCCCTGTAGTGACAAAATGCTTCCGGTTTCATCGGGAGTGAGCAAAAATTGATATTCTTCTATATTATCAGTATGACTGATAGGGAAGTAGTTATGCTAATTGCGCTAATGGGTTATAATTATAATTTATCAAATTCTACTTAATTAAGCTCATAAGAAGAAATGTAGGAGTGGTTAAGAATCACACCCACTGCTATATTATTCATTTAAATCATATTAATCCAGTAAGCATATAACCAACGATCGATCGGCACGCCAATCTTTGCTAAGCACTAACTGTTTATGATTATTAATAATAATCATTTCGTTATTATTAGCATTATTTTGTTTGAATTTGGTTTATTAGTTTCAGTTTATATCATTTACTGTAATCAAAACTCGACCCATTATTACAGTTTACTACTCAAGTGTAAGATCACTTGAAATGATTAACTGTAAAGAAAAAATAAATAAAATAAAAATCGCAAGGTTAACAATTCGTCGACTGCAAATAAATACCACCTTGGGCAAAATTTTAAGCACTTAAGGTAACGGCCATTATTATTAGGATTAAATATGATTGATTAAAACATTATTGCTTACAATTATTCTTTAGCTTAGATAATTCGCAATATTATAATCAGAAGAGCAAAATCTCGTATAACATCTAACCTACTCATTCAGATATACTGGTAACACAGCTGCATTTAGATGAGGAGAGAACAGGTTGCTAAAATATGGTCCGATTACTTTGCTCAATTTTACGTTTAGCAAATGTTCACTTACATTTCGAACTGCTCAATTTATTTATTTTATGACTGTTCTTCATGAGAAATGCGATCTGGCTGATTTTCCTTTTTTATACTTGTCATTATAAAACAATAAATGGATGTACTTACTTTACATCACTCCGCTTTCAATTCCCCCCACACGTCTCTAAAAGAATCTTCTGTTAATAACCTTTTGTGATTGTCGAACCTGCCTTTGTGCAGCTGAAAAGATTTCTAAAACTTATACATCCAGATTTCGTTGTCCGAAGTTATGGTTTTTGTTCATTGACACTGGGAGTTAACAAACAAAAATGCACACACAAATAATAAATCTACAAACCGAAATTTTCATAACGTAAGTGAAATATTCTGTAGACTGACACGAACCCTACTGACCAGTCTGAAAGTAATTTCAATAAACAAGCAGAAATTCAATTTATTCCATCAAAACTTTAACTTGCCTAAAAATTATACGCTGGTGTCCAAATGCTAAGGATGAACTACATTTTACCTGATATAAAAATTATAAACATAATAATAAATTATATTACTCAAAAATGTGTTATAAATTTCGTACAAATTAAATTGAAGTACGATTTTGTAAGGACTTTAAAGAATGAATGTACAGTGCTTACCGAAAACTATGCGAAGAAACATTTCAGTATGAAATATGTCCACTCCGAACTGCGATGCTCTCACAATGTCGTACCATACATAGCACCAACTGATTGAACACTTATTGAGGCAAACTGGCCCACTCCTCCTCCTTCAGAGCAAGAATAATACCGTGTTTGTTTGTTGGAGGTGAATTGCGAGCACTGATGCTTGCGTCCCAAACGTGTTTTATGCGGCTGAGATCTGGGTAACGTGCTGGCCACTCAACTGGATTAATGCCCTCGGTCTCTAATTGTATTTCCACTGTTCGTATACGATGTGCCGTGGCATTGCCATCCATAAAAATGAATTCTTCGCCAACAGCACCACGGAACAATCGAACATGACGTTAAAGAACTTCACTGCAATATCGTTCACAAGTCATAGTCCCTTTTTCAGCACTTGTAGCTTTGTGCGACCGTTAAGCATAACGCATCCCAGCACCACCGTATCTATCCATTTCACGACACTTGATCTGGCGTGAAAGTGGTACTTCTTACCACTTTCACGCCAGATCAAGTGTCGTCTAGAATCGGAGGAAAGACGAAAATGACTCATCTGTAAACAGTACATCAGTCCATTAGTGTCTTGTCCAATTTTCATGGCACCACTGAAAACGCTCTCTACGATGCGCTGTGGATATAGGTGCGCAGAGTACAGGCCTTCGGGCTTTTAGGCAGACGTCTTGCTACAGTTATACGATATCCGCCTACCTATGCTGGAATGGAACTGACTTGCAAGCTGACCTGCCGTGGTGCGTTGATTGCGTTTTGCTGTTATAACCAAAATCTGTCTTCATGCTTCGTGGTAGGACGAAAGCGAGGTCACCTTCGCCCTACTACGAGGGCGAGGTCAAACGTCTGGAACACATTCCATTCGTTTGAAACGCTGCCCAGAACCTGGATACAATGCTATGTGAGATATTCCAAACTCTCTTGCAATATCAGTAATTTTCCGGCCTTCTTCAAGCTTTCCAATAATTTTTCCTGCGTGAAATCATCTAGATTCTAGATGATGTCTTTGAAACATTACAAGACATCCAAGTTTGCAACTTTATTCCTTCACGAAAAGAGCTTCCTTCAAACACATTTCGCTTAGGGCAACCATTTGTCTTTTATCCTGTTGAGTGCTACCATCTGACCCCTCTTGGGCGCGATGCGAAAATGCGAAAGTGTACCCGCTTTCTTCTCGAAATCATCAGTTATGCAAATTGCCACAAGCTGTTTTGTCGGAATTTTCGGTTGTAATTTTCAGAAATAGTGTTCGTACTTTAGTTTTGGACACCAGTGTATTTTTACGCTACGAGATTAATTCTAAATATGATTACTTTAGAGATATTAATATTATTATTATTATTACTATTATTATTACAAATATCCTAGAAACAAAGATTCATCGACGGAATGATATTTTAAAATGATTATCGCAGCTGTGTCCAGGGATTTTAATTTCACATCCTATGAAGGCTCTACTCAGCCAGCAACATGTATCATACTGAACCTTAAACTCATTCTAACTCTTATCATTCACAATACATTCCGACAGAACATTCTTCTGTAAAGATTCTTGTGTGTTTGTACTTGGAAACTTTGATAGCCAACCCAATCAAGTATTTTCATTTCAAGAATATATTTAAATCGTTAGTTGAAATCACAATGGAGAACCTCTAAGTGCTGACAACAGCTGAGCACGTCTTCATCACATTCTTCCACTGTTGACAGATTTGGAAACTAGCTGAATTCTCCTCGTCCTAAGTTTTGTTTGTACAGGACAAGTTTTGGCACAAACGCAGAAATTACAGCTTTTGTTTTTGGAAAGACTTTTATTGGGATTATATTGATCAAGTGCATATAATAAACAACTAAGTTATACCAACTAGTTTCACCAACTAAGGCTGTTGACATCTTCAGGGTACATTTCATCAATATAATCCCAATAAAAGTCTTTACAGAACTTTTTGGTCAAGAAAATTAAACGTTTTTTTAGCTTTTGTTTTTATTAAATTCAGCTCATCTCCTTGGTGCTATAGGTTTGTTTCCTTAAATTTGTTAAACAAGTTCGGTCAATTAAGCCATGTCACTTTTGAAATTAATCAAGTCTGCTCGTTAAGAATCATCTCTGTTTTCTAAAAACTGAAGCAATGAGTCAAAAAGTTTATAAAATCGATTCGAACAAGCATCCTTTGATAGCCAACTTCTGTATGGAGCAGCAAGCGACTGAATTGTTCGTTTTCAATACAAATTTGTCAAAAAAATCTGCCATTCAATGAATCTTTTGATTTTGTTGACTGCTGTAATTACATAATGTAATGACATGTGCAGGCGATAACTCAGATATTTGCAACTGTTGATGATGAATCACAGTGTACATTGAATTCATTTCCCACCGCCTCTTTGAAATATGCTATAAAACCGCGATAGCGCCCCACCATCGCTAGAGCATCATCGGTAGAACTGACAAGATATTATTCAGAGGGATTTCTTTTTCTTTAAAAAACTCTTCCAATGCATGAAATATCGATTATTCTTTAGTATCAGTTAGCAAATTTTTAGCAAATAATAATTCTTGGCAAATTTTTTTCTTCTTTTATGTATCGTACATATGCTAAAAGTAAGGCTTCATTTCCTGGTAAAGTAGACTTATCAAGTTGTAGAGACAACTGATTTGTTTTTAAATACTTACATAATTTGAACATCCTGGGCCATTCCATCAATTCTTCGTTGCACTGTATTATTGCTCAAAGGAATTTTGTTGATAATATCAGAGGCTGGCTTGTGCAGTACAGCGTATGACCTCGCTAACAGCTGGTAGGATTAGTTCTTCACCAATATTATGGGATTGTTATAGGAAATGTTATTAGAGGAGCACAATCCATCATCATCTAGTTTGGATGCTGCTGAAAACATACTTTCCAATGTTGGTTGTTTCAAACATTTTTCTATAAGTGCTTGAAAATACCATAAATCATTATCTTTTTTTGTAAGCACGAACTTTTGTCAAATGTTCTTGTAGTCTTGAAAACTTCATAGATTCATTTGAAAAAACGTTTTGGCAAATCAGGCACATCGGTAATGTTTTTGTTTGTAGGCAACTGAATAAAGTTGTATTTCAAATATTCGATATTATATTGTCTACATTTCCTCTGGTGTTCAGCCATGATATTATCTGTAAAAAAAGTTAAATTTACAAAATTGCTAGGATGCAGTTTCTCACGTATCTAAACCAATTTATTTTTACAAGAAAAGGTATAAAAATATTCACGTGAAACCTGCTGTTTTACTGAAATAACAATAATTTGCTTTGTGTGTAATCTGTGTAAGTAAGGTACCGAATATGCACCAAAATTTTTATGCACTCTAGCAATTTGCTTACTGCTTGTCACACAATTCAGAAACAATCTAAAATTGATTTCATACGTCTCACGTATTTGTAGTATTATACAGTGAACAAGTCATAACATGCACATGTTCCTACCGATGCGTACTGGACTTGTAAAATTCCGATCACTTGAAAGTGCGCGCCCTGCAATTGAAGGGCGCGCACCTTACAACACTTTGCTTGTTGAAACTTGTCGCCGGACTTCAACGCCTATCGCCTGTAACTTGCATTTCGTACATTTCCTTGTAAAATAAAGCAACCATTACCACCTTTACTTGCGTTATACAACAGTTATATCATCAAAAGTTTTGATGATAATTTTTTTCAGCACCCAGTTTTTGTCCTTTATGATTTCATCGCCCTTTACTTCAATTCAACGCCCGCTTTTGCTCATGAGGCCAGTACTGCCCACATCCGGATCATTCCAGCTCCCCCAAGGGGGAGCGGTACTGCCCACTTTGGGAACCACTGATTTAGATGCATAAAACTGAAACTCCATTCATTTACCTACCTGTCCATATTATTTGAATCCTCCTGAAGAGGAAGATTTGAACCATTACTAATAACTTTCCAAAGCGTTACATGATATCTGAAAAACAATTGAGAAATATCTCATTGCAATTACATAACAATATTATTGACATAAAATTTCAAAAGTAAAGGTATTGGCACGAAGCACTGTGGAACAACATGTAACCTTCCTTCTCCGTGATATTGCTCCCCTTTACAGAGTTTTGATATCTATCAGTCTGGCAGTTTCGATCCAGTATACTGCCATTATATCTAAACAATTTGCGATCGATATATCAATTTTGCCTGTGGTACCCTATCAAATACCTTTGCAGAATACATAAAATGCCAATATGAATTTCTCTCACCAACACGTAACCTTGATTTTCTGCGATTACTGTCCAAGAGGGGACAGGGCGCTGCACCAAAATTTTGCTTTTGGTAATGGTAGCTTGAACTGAAGCAAGCAACTTCGGCATGTAAATAGTTAGTTTAGTTAATTATTTATTTTCTTTCCAATTCGACATGGTTTTACTCCAGAAATTTCACCAGGTATCGTTACAATAGCTACTGAAATTTGAGTATGGAAATACAATTTTTAATCAGTAAGCCAATATTCATATTTCAAATTAAAACTGCCTTTTTGCTGATGAAAATGTTCAGTAATTTTTCCCACTTTATCCCGTCCCTGTAGTAGTTTGCAAAATACCCCTCTACAGCTTTAAATTAGCTGTAGTTTTTTTATTATTTTTTTAAATATATTATTTTATTATATTTTATATTTGTATTTTTAGTTTTTGTTTTATATTTCAAATTAAAACTGCCTTTTTGCTGATTAAAATGTTCAGTAATTTTTCCCACTTTATCCCGTCCCTGTAGTAGTTTGCAAAATACCCCTCTACAGCTTTAAATTAGCTGTAGTTTTTTTATTATTTTTTTAAATATATTATTTTATTATATTTTATATTTGTATTTTTAGTTTTTGTTTTATATTTCAAATTAAAACTGCCTTTTTGCTGATTAAAATGTTCAGTAATTTTTCAATGAAATTTTACTTGAACTTCTTTCGTCTGGTCTTGGACACTATATATACACTATATATATATATATATATATATATATATATATATATATATATATATATATATATATATATATATATATATATATATATATATATATATATATATATGATCTACACACGAAACGCCATAAGACCTATAGCACATTAGTGCCGTGTGTGTGTGCGCGCAAGAGAAATAGAAGGAAAGGAGAGTCTGTTCACATTTTCCTTGAACAACTGAGGGTTGTAATCTTTGAGGAAGGCAGAGTAAGGGAGACTGTTTCGAAGGACAGAAGTAGATGGGATGAAAGAGGAGACAGTGAAGTTTGTTCGGTGAGTTTCAAGAGGAGAAGAATAATAGTAGCCAATTCATCATAGCTATGTCCATGAAAGCATCTATAGAAGACGCACGAGGCAGAAACTGAGCGTCTGTGAGAGATGGATTGAAGTGATTTGTGAGAGAAGGATCATTAATTAGCCGGATTGCCCTCTTCTAGAGAGAATCGAGCAATTTTACAGAGAATTTTGGTGCTCCACCCCACATATGGGAACAATATTCCATTATTATAGACGTACATACCTGGGTGGTCTTAAAAGCTCTCGGCTTAACAATGAAAAAGCGAACTTATAATTTCAAAATTATTTTTATTTTTCAACATAATCTCCTTTTCGATACTTGTTTTTTATCACAGCGACCGCCAGAAACGCAGCTTTGCACAAATATAAGGTCGCAAATGGAATTAAGATTCACTGAGCTTTACCACTTAGCAGCGGATATTCATCTTTTACTGATATCCAAAAGCCAGTTAGTTCCATGCTCCAAATATTCCCATATTTTCCGTGAAAAATGGGAATATTTTCCAATACTTTCCGCGGCGCACAGTTTGGGAACCACTGGTTTTTAATTAAAGGAGAAAATATTTTCGGGCTGATGATGTTGACTTATTCAAAATTATTGAACTATTTTATTTCTATAAATTAGCGTAATGAAATAGATTTTACTACAATAAATCGAAGATGTGAATCTTACATTTTCGTACTAAAACAACTTTATATAATCGTAAGATAAAGACCAGTAATTTCTGCTCTTTGTGATAGGGTTCTAAATCACAACAAATTTACAACCAACTTTTATCATCTTTTGTGCAACCATTTGGAACTAAGAGAAATTTGAGAGCGAAGAAAATAGTACTCAGGCTATTTATTATAAAATTTGAGTGTTGTTAAAAATAATATAAAAATATCATGTAAGAAAACTTTTGTCAATCACTAAGCAATATCATCTGTGCTTTTAAATATTTTTGTATATTACAGTATTTTCCGGTGTATAAGACGCACTTTTTTACCTTAAAAATTCATCTTAAAAATGGGGTGCGTCTTATATAATGAAGGTAAAGATTGTTTCCTCTTTTCAAAGTCATACGCACTCCCTTTTATGTTCCAAGATCTTTGTAGGCGGTTAATGGTGCAATCAAATTGATGCGTGACAGATGTAGGTTTCTGAAAGGTCAGTTTACTATTAAAAATTACCTATTATTTTATCCATTTTTTTAAAATCATACTTTAAAGTTTAGGTTTTTTCCAGAAAATTGCATTAAATTTCTTGGGTGCGTCTTACACATAGGAGCGTCTTATACACCGGAAAATACGGTAAGTAAATATTTGTGTATTACAATTTTATTAAGTAAAGCGATACCAAATAAAAATGCAAGAAAGAAACAAACAAACAATATCAACTGTTTTAATAAGTGTTAAGAGGTTGAGTTTACTAAAAATCACTCTAAATCTACTTTCTTGCATGCACGCAATGACCAAATTCTAATTATAAATGAAGTATCGAGAATCATAATATAAAAATCAACAAACTTTTTAAGATTAACAAATGAAATGATCTTTTAATAAAAACGGTTAGAAAGTTGAGACAAACAAGATGACCAATATGATTTAAAAAAATAATAATAATTCAGTCTTTCTATATCCTTTCGATAGTGCAGCGTACCGTTTCTTATCGGAGACTTTCTATCTGGGTCTTCTTGCAATCGATTGACATTGAGAACGTCTTTTTCCAAGTAAAGAAGTTTCTAATTCGAAAACTTCACGAGTACAGGAGTTCTTGGGAGAATAGTGTGGTAATGGTTTCATTTACTAGCTCTGCTCCTCTCAAAAAAAAAAAAAAATGTATTTGTAATTTGCGAACATTTAGAATTTAAAACTTGTGAAATGTAGCTATATGAATTTTTCAAACCAAAACTGTAAAACAGCAAAATATCAGGAATGCCATTGGCAAAAACGATAATTATGTATAGCCTAGATCAGGGTGGAGAACCCTTGGCAAGAGTGCCATACGCGGCAAGCCAACGACTTTTTTCCGACACGTAACCCAGGGCTCACCTTAAAAAATAATTCAATAAATAAATACATATCCGACATTTATGCCGACTTGTATATTTTAACTTAATATAATACAATTTTATTAAGTTCAGCCATACCAAATAAAAATGCAATAAAGAAACAAAAACAATATCAACTGTTTTAATAAGTAATAAGAAAATGAAACAAACACCCTATTTCCCAGCCATCATCTCCGCTATATACTGACGGACAAGTTTTGTCCCGTTCAGTTGTTGCATCATTCGCCACACGTGGCGTGACTCCTACCATCATTTTATATAATTTTTTTATGTTTCGTAAAAGAATTTATCGGATTTCTAAAGTGTGTATATATGTGAATTTGGATTTAATTAAATTGTAAGTCATTAAAATATGGATGGGAAGTATTTATTGTCAATTAATATGTTTAATTTATTAGATATAAATGCAAATTTTCTTTACATTGCCGTAAACATAAGTTATTGTCAAAGCTATGTGAAATGTATTATCAATATTCAGGATTATGAAGTGTTATCTGCACGTGATTAGATGGCATGCGTAACCTTCTCTTTCATTTGCATGTCTGTAGGTAGGTTTATATTTGTCAGTGTCCATCCGTCTTTGTCCACATTTTTACACCCCACGATCCTATTTTCGTTAAAGTTGGAAGCTGTATGAAGAAAGCAATCATTTTTATATGCGTTGTGGTTGTACAATTTTGATCATTCCGTTGTAATTTACTTTTATCCTTTTGCCTTTCGCTTTATTCCCTTCTTGGCTTCCTTTCTTTCTTCCTTCTCTTTTCTATTTGTGTTGATGAGAGCACAGATATTACATCATCAGCTAGGCTAGTAATATTTGTTCGATTTTGTAGGGTTGACGAAGTATGCAAAGAGATGATTAACCTTGAAACACTACCTGAGCGTACTACTGGGAATGAAATATGTAAAGCAGTTATGAACGAATTATTTATTCGTCAAATTGATATTTCAAAAGTAGTATCCGTCACAACAGATGGTACACCAAGCATGATTGGTAAGAAAGCAGGATTTGTAAATCAGGTTGCAAAACATGTTGGTCATCCACTAATAGGTTTTCGTTGCATCATACACGAGGAGGCTTTATGTGTAAAAGCTGGCCTAAAGGAACTGCAAGAAGCGATGTAAACAGTAACCGAGGTTGTTAATTACATTTTTGCACGAGCTTTGAATAAAAGACAATTTCAAAACCTATTGAATGAGGTACTAATACGGACTAATAATGTACAACAATGTTCGTTGGCTTAGTCGAAGTCTTTTTCTGAAACGATTTGTTAAATGCCTTGATGAGATAAATTCCTTTTTGACTAGTCAACAAATGTCTTATAAAGAAATGTATGACATCGTGTGGGTTTTCAAACGGATGTTTTTTTGCAGATTTTTGCGAACATTTAAATGTTGAACCTTAACTACAGGGCACTGGTAAGACTCTTGATGTTATGTTTAATGACATAAAGGCATTAAATGAAATTAGGAGATTTTAAGAGGGGGGGTTAAAAGAATTAAAAGAAATACATCATTAATCTCCAAAAGGATGACGGAAAGAAGAAGTGCGGAAAGCGAGGTAGTAAGGACTTGGAATACTGTTTCAAAAACTTTTGTATCTTTAAAAACCTTTGCCACAGCATTACTATCCATTTTTGCATCTACATATTCCTGTGAATCATTGTTCTCGGTGACGAACTTTGTTAAGTCTCGTAATAGGAGTAGCCTTACACATGAATTAGTAGCGCATGCATATCTCTACAGGTTACAAAGTGTAAACCTGATATAAATTACACAGTCCAACACAATTTTTGCTGACTTTTATATGAGACTTGTTTTTTACTAAGTTGGGTGCGCTGATTTCAAATATCAAACCCATTTTTCTCTATCACGTCAGGTTTTTCCTCTGTGGCATTTTCTTTTTACTAATTTGTAAGTTTTTGATAGTTTTAAGGAGGCAGAACTATTTAGAGGATCAACAAAATCGATTTTTTAATATTATTTTCTGAAAGTATGTACTTTTAAAAATCTGTTCCTAACTTTTTATCAAGAAATTCGAAAAATTCCCGAAGATATAGCCTATTATTCAAAGCGGCGCGCAGATCAGAATCGGAGCGCTCACCGCTCTCGCTTGTTAGTAAACGAATAAATGCGTAAGAACCTGCAACGGCACGTACTGGCGCTTTGAATGCGAGAGAGGCCGATAATTAGATACACAACTACTTAACAATATTCATTAAAAATTACAAGAATATTTATAAAAAAATAACAATTTTACTTACACATGAGTTTCAGGGAATAAATTTTTGTTTGTAGCAATTTCTGCTGTGTGTTCTGTTTTGGCAATCCCTTTGAATATTCCAACAGTAGTCGGCCATCATGTGAGAACCCATCTTCCTTGGTACCGATCTTCCATAGTTTTTAAATCTTGATGAAATCTTTCGCCTTGTTCACCGCTTACAGCACCTAAATTTCTCGAGAAATTTATCAAGATGACTGTGCAGGAAATGAAGCTTTATGCTCATGTTGCAACCTAGGCGCTGGAAATTTTCAAGCATTGTTTCCACTAGATCTTTGTAATTGCACGCTTTTTTGTTTCCAAGAAAGTTATTCGCAACCATCGTAAATGAAGTCCAGGCCTCTTTCTCAATATTGTTCATAAAGTTGATGAAATTTTGGTCTCTCATTAAAGTTCTAATTTGCGGTCCATCAAACACACCGGCTTTAATTTTTTCATAACTAAGTCGTGGAAATTTTTCACATATGTATTTGAAATAGTCACCTTGTAAATCTAAAGCTTTAACATACTGCTTCATAAGACCTAGTTTCATGTGTAGAGGTGGAAAAATGATTTTTTCTCTGTCGATTAAAGGTTGATTTATAACATTCTGTTCTCCAACATTTAAGGATATTCTAAGAGACCAATTTTTCTGACTCCAGTGTTGGTTTCTAGCTCGATTATCCCAGAAGCATAGAAAACACGGAAACTTTGTATATCCTCTTTGAAAGCCAAGTAAAAAGTTCACCATTTTAAGATCCACACAGATGATCCAGTTATGGTCTGTATATTTTAATAACTTCAGAACCTTTTTATTGTCCTCGTGTGTTTCCTTTAAGTGGACTGAATAGCCAATAGGAATTGAGCCATATACATTCCCATTGTGTAGTAAGACACACTTGAGACTTCTGCTTGAACTGTCGATAAATAACCGCCACTCATTTGGATGATATTGTACAACACTCATTTCAGTTAGTAAACCTGACACATTGTTACAGTAAACAAACCCACACTCGTGTTTAAAATATTGTACAAGGTTACTTTCCCTGCTACGATAAAAAGTTATCTTCGTATCTAGCTCCAGTAAGTTTTTTTCATTTAATCTTGAAGCTAACAATTCCGATGATTCCTTTGATAGGCCCAAATCTCTTACTAAGTCATTCAATTTCGCTTGAGTAAAACGTTGCGGTCCAGAACTAGAAATTAAATTTTCATTGTCTAAATAAACATTCGGGTCTTACTCCTCAAGAACATCTGGCATATCCCGATCATGCTCGTTCTCAAGTAAAGGAAGCCCTTTATAAATTGGCACGGCTATTTCATTGGAATGAGCAACTGGCCGAATTGCTGAGTCGAGATTTGGATACACAATTTTTTTCTTATTCTTCTTATTATAACCAGAAGTCTGAACTAAACAAAAATAGCAATCATCTACGTGATTTTTCGGTTCATGCCAAATCATTGGAATGCCAAAAGCTAATTTTTGGCATTTTCCCTTGCTCCTCCGTAGTAAATTTTGTACACATGACTTACACACTTTATTTGAAGCCCATGACTTGCCTGATCTGCAATTTTTACGTCAAAGTATGCATAGTACACTTTCTTAACGAAATCAGTGATATTTGTCCTTTGACTGGGAACAGTAAAGCTGCCACAAATGTAGCAGAAGGAATCTACACTATTGACACAATTTCGAGTAGTAGACATGATGTATTTTCTTCACTGCCCACTAACATGCAATTAACAAGACAAAAAAAAACCAGAGACTTTATTGAAACGTTATAAGCGCTCATCACGATCGATTAACGATTGACTGATTTCGATCGTTCTTTGTCTGCTATGACGCATATAGCATTCATTTGTTTTAGGCAATTGTCATCGCCTACTTTTCATCACCTAAATGTATTAGGTCCGTTATCGGCCTCTCTCGCATTCAAAGCGCCAGTACGTGCCGTTGCAGGTTCTTACGCATTTATTCGTTTACTAACAAGCGAGAGCGGTGAGCGCTCCGATTCTGATCTGCGCGCCGCTTTGAATAATAGGTTATATCTTGGGGAATTTTTCGAATTTCTTGATAAAAAGTTAGGAACAGATTTTCAAAGGTACATACTTTCAGAAAATAATATTAAAAAAATCGATTTTTTTGATCCTCTAAATAGTTCTGCCTCCTTAAAACTATCAAAAACTTACAAAGTAGCAAAAAGAAAATGCCATGGAGGAAAAACCTGACGTGGTAGAGAAAAATGGGTTTGATATTTGAAATCAGCGCACCCAAATTAGTAAAAAAACAAGTGTCAGACCATAATCAGCAGAAATTTTTTTTTTTTTGTTGGCCAGCGTTATCTGTCATCAGTGATGCAGCAGCAGCAGAAGTCTCATTCATGCTAAATAAATAAAGCGTCTACTATTTTTCTTTCTCTAGTTTTGATTTAATGTTTTCTGTTAAAAATGGTAAAGATTAACTTCTGTTTAATATATTATGTAGGGATAATAACATTTCATTTTAATGCAGAATTTCCGGTTCCCGTGTTATTCGATCTTTGGTAGGCATTTCAGGTCTTTCTCCCAGAAATTCTGGTTTTTGTCTTCTGCTTAAAAATTAATAATTAATTGTTGTTAATGATTATTGGTAAAATACATGTTAACAAATATTATCACGAAAATAAATTGCAGAAATCCCTAAAACAATAACAACATGGAATCTCACATTGCAAATAGATGTGAAACACAGGGGATAAAAAATTTTTATCAGAATTGTGGGTCTCGTTAGAATATTGGTAAACCTAAAAAAAATAAATCATCTAATGCCTTTTATTCCCTTATAGGGAGTAGGCAAGGCCTTTATACCCTATCTAGCTTTTGGAGACTGAGTGGGCAGTTCAATCTCCACCGGAAGCCAATCAGAGATAGCTTGCCCTTGTCTATCACTAATTATAGCAACCACCGATGAAGAGGCTGGCAAACAAGTGCTTCCATCTCTTGGTGCCTAACCCTAACAAGATAGTTACTGTCTGAAATAATGTGGGTACTAGGGTTGATTTTTTTTTGTTTACAGGATATTAAACCCGAGTTTCCGGGAGGAAAAACCAGCTTTCCCGTGCCAGAGATCGACTAACTCGGAAATCGGTCGAAGAAAGGCTTAGAAGAAGTTCCTCTAGTCGGCGACTAGACTTGAACTTAAGTCTGACTATGAGCAACCAAGTGTCACTTCCACTGAGTTACACAGGCCTTATTGGTAAACCTTTGATACAAAATGTCAGATCAAAACTGAAAACAGCTTAGGATGTGATATTTTCCAATTCCCAAACCGGAACACATATGCATGACTTCATCAAGACAAAACAAGAAATTTGGGTGAAACTGTCTTTGAATACTTTGAAATTTTTCTTCTTCAAAGCACAAATTCATGAATCCGATCATTTCAATTTTGGAAGATGAATGACTTATTACTATTACTATTACTATTACTATTATTACGGGCAACTCCAGGGAGTCATTAGACTCATCGAGGGAGGCCCCAAATCATATTCATCACAACTATTTGACATTCATACAGTATCTATCATACCTCGCCTTAAACTCATTCACTGTCACAGCATCCACCACAGACTCAGGGAGCGCATTCCACTCATTCACTACTCTAAAAGTAAAGAACCCAGCTCTAACACCTTTACTAACCACACTTTTGCCCAGTTTCCATGGATGTCCCCTAGTCCTCCCACAACCAGCCCTGTTCTCAAAAATATCTTCTGAATTAATTTTATAGAAACCCTTCAGTAATTTGAATGTCTCAATCATATCTCCCCTCCTCCGCCTATCAACCAATTTTTGCAACCCACAAATCCTAAACCTGTTCTCATACGGTTCATTCCACAGACCTGCTATCATCTTGGTCACTCGCCTCTGGATCCTCTCCACCTCCTCCCCATCAAGAAGAAACCTAGGTGACCAAATCTGAGCACAGTAGTCTAGATGGGGTCTTATCAAGGCTCGATACAGAGGAACAATAACCTGCTTGTCTCTGCTTGTCAACGTATTCTTCAGCAACCAAGTGATTTGATGAGCTGATTTGGCCACTTTTGCAATGTGTCCCCTAAATTTCAATTCCTTATCTACCAACACTCCTAAATCTCTTGCCTCATCAATTTCCTGGAGCACGGATTCACCAATGCAGTAAACTGCCGCCAATCTTTTCACCCCAAAATGCATAACCTTACATTTTGCCACGTTAAACTGACATCCATTCTCCTTAGCCCAGACCTCCAATCTATCCAAATCATCCTGCAAAATTTTGACGTCGTCTGCATTCACTATTGCCCTACCCAACTTCGCATCATCCGCAAACAAATGAACTGTTCCTCTCAGATCCTTTCCTATATCATTTATGAACAAATTAAACAGCAGTGGTCCAAGAACAGATCCTTGTGGCACACCACTAGTCACAGGCCGTCTTGTGGACTCTACTCCTGAGTAAACCACTCTCTGATATCTCTCCGTCAACCACCCTCCTATCCATCTCACCAACCCTATGTCCATCCCCATATGCCCCAATTTACTGATTAGAATTCCATGTGGTATCCTGTCAAAGGCCTTGGCAAGGTCCAGTAGAAACACCGTAAACCCATTACCCTTATCCAGTTCAGCCGTCACTGTGTTATAATACGTGAGCAAGTTACTGAGGCATGACCTACCCTTCACAAAACCATGCTGTCCCCAATGCAGTATCCCATTTTCTTCTATCCAATCTTGTATTTTCCTCTTAACTATTTTCTCTAAGACCTTGATAATGATTCCTGTTATGCTGATTGGCCGGTAATTTTCAGCAGCAGCCTTGGAACCACCTTTGTGCAGTGGAACTATTTTCCCCTCTTTCCACCCCCTTGGGACTGACCCAGTCCTGAGGCTCAAATTAAACAAAATGGTCAAGGGCACTGACAATTCTTTGGCCGCTTCACGTACGACACGAGCTGGTATACCATTTAATCCCACAGATGTATTGACATTGAGGTTCTGTAATAGACTAGTTACCTCTACTTCATTCATCACAATTCCAGTATAAGCTGTTGGCTCTTCCATTCCTGCAAAGTCACCACCTGGATGATATACTCTTGCAAAGTGCTCGCTCAGTAATTCCACAATATCGACTGATTAAGTTACCTCCCTACCCTCAGCATTTTTTAAGATCATTCTACCATGAACATTTTTCCTTTTACTTGCAACATATTGAAAAAACTGTTTGGGATTCTCTTTAGCCTGCGTGGCCAATTTCCTTTCATAATCTGCTTTTGCTTTTCTTACCACCCTTGTTACCATCCTGGCCTGAGCTTTATACTGTTCCTGCGCCTGATGGTCACCCTTCTCCTTAAAATTCCTCCACAATTGTTTCTTTTTTTTTGCAGCTCAAGCTTAATAGTGTTATTCATCCATTTAACCCCTAATTGATTTATTATTCGGACTCTTGGTATACAGTCAACCATTGCCTCCTGCAAACAGTTCTTAACCACCTCCCATGCACTATCAACATCCAGCCCTTGCAGTTTTACATGCCATGGCATTGAGCCAAGCACACACCTAAGCTTGTCATACTTACCAGCCCGGTAATTCCACATGTACCCTGTCTTAATTTTAAATTCGGCTCCTTTAGCCACCTCCCAAGTCATGACTTTATGGTCACTCTCACCAATTGGTAGCAACATGGTCATGTTCATTACAGCCACATTCTCGGTTGCAATTACTAGGTCCAGCACTCTCTGCCCCCTGGTATTTTCCAATACATGTTGCCGTAGATAGTTGTCCCTTAATAACTGCATAAAATCCAATTCCTTCCTCCCATGTGCCCTCTCCTCTTTCCAGTCAATGTTACCATAATTGAAATCACCCATAATAATTACCCTCCTTCCACTCATTTCTTCTATTTGCTTATGCATACTATCCCCACCATCCACTCCATTACCCGGTCTATAGCAGCACCCAATTGTATATTTTGTTCTGCTGGATTGTATCTCACACCAAACAGCCTCAAATGCGCTTTTTCCCCATCATGCAGTTCAACTTCTATACTCCTTGGCTGAAGATCATCAGCTATCATCAATAACACTCCTCCCCCCTTTTTATTCACCCTGTCACTCCTGAACACGCTATACCAGTCGCATTCAATCCCACTAGCTTTATCATCTTCTGTCAGCCATGTTTCACTAATACCGACAACCTCTGGCCTGGAAGTGCCAACCATGGCCAAAAACTCTTCCTTCTTGTTCCTAATACTCCTGGCATTAGTGTACATGAATCGCAGAAGCCCATTTGTCCCATCCTTACTTTGATGCCTTATACTAACTATCCCATTCTGATTTGTTGTCCGTCGTACTCGCTCGGGCATAATATACTTATTCATACACTTAACTGCCCCCCTAAAGTCAGCATATCTACTCCCCCCTCTTAATAAATCTAGTTTCCCTGAGTCCGTACATCCACTTCCACATCATTCATCAACACTCTTTCAAGTCTCCGTACACCAACTCCATTCAGATGCAATCCATCCATCTTATATAAGTCCTTTCGCCCATCGAACTCATTCCACACATCCACAAATTCCACACCACTCTCTATGCATAACCCACGCATAAAGTCATTGGCAATTATGGCCCTCCTTCTAAACACTTCACTGTCATACCGCGGTAAGATACTCACCATCCTAACTCTCTCACTCTTCTCTTTTGCTACCTCAAACAACTCCCTCACATCCTCTATCATTTCCATTTTGTCCTGTTTCAAATCATTCGTTCCTGCCACGATTATCATCTCTTTCACCCTCTGTTTTTGCAGTCGAATAGATTCGCTGACGTCCTTTATGATCGCACCCGGCTGGTACGACTTCGTTAAATTCTCAATTATTACGCCTCTTAATAGCGAATCCCCATACAGCACTCGCTCCTTCATTTTATTGACGTTTGCAAACATTCTATTATTTGCCGTCGCAGACTTCCGCCGGTTATTTGTCGGTACGATCAACACACATTTTTCCATACGCTCCAGTTGTCTTTTAGCTCTGCGTATGGCACCATTCAAACGGGCAATTTCGCTACTCGCATTTATCTCACCATTTTCATTATCGATCAAATCATCCATTCTTTCTGTGTTTCTACCTTCAATTACATTTTCGGCGACGCTCTCACAGCTATCTGGCACTACCACGCAATTCTCTAGCACACCGCCATTTTCTACATTCTGACTATCGTTCACGATATCGCTCTCGACACACGAAACACGCTTGAAGTCCTCATTCTCTTTACACTTTTTACACATATTAACTCCACTATCACTTTCTAACCAGACTCCCACCGCTCTTCGCAAGGCATACATCTCACAGACAGCACATTGCATAAATTCGTTTACATCAAAACTCTTAAACAAACATGGCGATCTGGCCGCCATTTTTTTCTTTATCGGTGCCATGTGTGCGCTATCTTTTCTTAAAAATAATAATTAAAATAACAGAAAACACACAAAAATTGTACAGACACACCAAGAAACAAAAAGCAAACAATACTACTTAAAATTCTAGTAAAATATCTAATGTTAACACAAAATAATACTAATCTTTTCAGGAGCTCTCGACAAGCCGACGATCTAATCAGTGCGACACCCATACTATCCTAATATATGTAAGTTTATTGGTGTAAGTTTATATGTAAGTTTATTGGTGTTGTTTGTAAAATTGAATTATGATAAGTAATGATATATATATATATATATACATATATATATATATATATATATATATATATATATATATATATATATATATATATATATATATATATATATATATATATATATATAATGGTAATCATCATAAATATTCAAAATTTTCCTTAGGGAAAACTTTTCATTTAGGATCGGTTCCTTTGACAAGGAGATGCTACGTTTCATTCTTTGTTTCATTTAAATGTCTCTTTGAGAAAAACTATTTTGAAATTTTATTACAATTCAAACTACCTAAAAGTTTGGTTAGACACCCCATGCAGAAACAACTGAAAAAATCCAAGCCTCGCATCCAACTGTCAGAGTTCTATATTATATTAAGTACACCACCGATTTTCCTGCAACTGACAATCCAACATCTCCTTTAGTCCAAACAAAATTACGAATGTGCACTTGAAGTTCCCGGAACTACACAAATAGTTTACTTGGGCAGACACGCATGGCTTTCTATTCGCATGGTTCTATATGTATTACATTAACTCATTTAATTCCAATTTTTGCTATAATTTCTACATAAAGAGTCTTATTTCGGGGTGCTTAAGGGTCAAAGCTGTATAACTGAGAGAACACCTCCACATAGCCTTTAAAGGAATGCAGAGAACCGACCAGGCTTCTGAATAATGTCCAATCCTCACCTTCTAGTGGTGCACTCTGTTGGGTATCTACCTGGATACTGAACGAACGGGGATGGGCTGGCATCTTGGGATTTAGCCGACCAAACTGTATTCTTATTGGCTTAAACCAATATAGAAAATGATGGTATAACATGATAAAATTTCATGCCGGCTGGGGCGTCGCCAGGTTAAACAAGGCTCCCATTGTTTTCGCCAGGGAACCAGGGCGAACAGCGAAAAGTCAGCTACTGGAACAAATCTGAAAGCACACCCCAACTCAACATCACCAGAGTTAAAGATCGGTACTATCAACATAAGAAGCCTGAATGGCAAAGAAATGGAGCTAACTGAGGAATTCGATAAGTACCAGATCGACATAATTGGGGTGACTGAAACAAAAAAGACCAAAACTGGTGAGATCTTTCTGAGCAATAAATACAAAATGTTATATTCAGGAAATGACAATCAAGGAAAAGAAGGAGTAACCATAGTATTCAACACAAAATCTTCTTGAATGGCAGGTAGTCTCAAGTAGCGTGATGTGGGCAAATATCAGAATGGGGAATTGGACAATGAAACTTATTTATGCCTATAGTCCTACAGAAGGTTCTACTAAGGTAGACGTGGAGGAATTGTTTGATGCTTTAGAAAAAGTAACTGACACAATGAAAAAGGAAAAGTTGGTCCCTGTTGGGGATCTAAATAGCAGAGTAGGAAATGATTGTGAGACATACAAAAATATTTTGGGAAAATTTGGAGAAAAGAGCAAAGCCAATTATAATGGCAAATACCTGTTGGATTTCTGCTCAGGTCATGGACTGGTTATTACTAACATCATGTTCCAACATAAAAATGTGCACAAATTCACATGGAGAGAAGAAGAAGCAAGGAATAAGAAAAGTCTCATTGATTATGTTATTGTTGACAGTGATGTTTTCTCCCTGGTGCAGGACACCAGAGTGTACAGAGGATTTGAAATTGGAAGTGATCACTATTTAGTCTTGAGCAGGATAAAATTGAATTTCACATTGAAAAGAATAACATGTAAGAAAGTTTTAAAGCGAATAAAAGTTGAGCAGCTCTCAGATGTGAACTGTAGACTAAAATACACAAAGATTATTGAAGAAAAAATGAAAGTTTGAGAACAGGAATCAAACCTTGGAGATTCAGTGGCAAAATCTGAAGAAAACATTGATGGATTCTGCCAGAGAGGCACATGTGGTGAGATTGTCTGCAAGGATAAAAAAATCAGAACTCCCTGGTGGACACAGGAAGTTAAAGAGGCAGTGAAGGAAAAGAAGAAAGCATACCAAAAGTTCCTGGCAAATAAGTCAGCTTGTGCTCTTAGAGAATATAGAGACAAATGCAATAATGCTAATCACTGTGTAAAACTAGCTAAACAAAAGTCATGGGAGGACTTTGGCAAGAACATAGAAAATAAATATCAAGAAGGTGGTAAAATATTCTGGAGGTTCTTGAAGATGCTTAGAAATGCAGGAAAGAGTGCTGGAAAAGGAGTCAGAAATGATAAAGGTTACATGAAAACAAGAGAAAAGGATATCCTTGATATCCTTTTCTCTTGTTTTCATGTAACCTTTGTCATCTCTAACTCCTTCCAATTCAGCCAATCTAACTAGGCAGCTGGCCCGCATGATGATCAATTTAAAGGATGTCTATTTTCATTCAAATTGTTTTCTTAATCCCTCCATACCTTTGATCCATGAGAGATTTCGACCTTGGGAATCTCAGTTGATAACCAGATAAAATGTACATTCTTGCTTAGAGAGCATAAAGATAATGAGGATGTTAATGCTTGTTACACTAAAAGCCAGAAACCAAGACTTTTCCCATTATGATATCGTTTAACAAACTGCATCACATGAGTTGCAGTTCAATGCTTCAGTGACAGTTTTTGCAAATCATTGAAACGAAGTTAAGCATTGTTTCAATGACAGAAACCAAGCAGAGCATGATTGACAATGCTCGTTGACAATCATCTGTACTGTGAAATCTTAAATATATCTAGATCATAACAGAGACCAAATGATTTTAATCTTGATCAACTCAACCATAACACCACCAACATCCACATCCGTCCTACAATCAGCATAGTCGATCAAACACGTACCTCCACAACCTCCTATCACTACTTATGCTCACGAACAACACTTTACTTTTCTGACCCAATTAGACCACTGCATCATGAGTTGCAGTTCAGGATTTCAACAGTGAAACAAGCGGAGCATGATCAGCCATACTCGTTCAAAGTTAGCTGCACCGTGAAATCGTAGATATATCTAGATGATGAGAGACTATGGTTTCATTACCTTCCTCTCAATGAATTTAATTCGAGAATTTATTGTTACTTCATAAATGCATGACATTATAATGCCCTTGGTTAAGTTGGCAGCACTTAATCACAGAATGAGTTATCTATACGAGAAACTTGGAATATGATTATTTTAAAAGGTATGATATCCAAATATATATTAAGGAATGTATAGGGTGGCCATAAATTAACTTTCCCTCTTTGGAAGTATCTGTAGCTAAAACTAATACACAGAATGAGACAACATTTTTATATTGAAGGCATGGGGCGATTAGTTCCTCAAAAAAAAAAAACAAAATTAGTACCAATAGTCGCCGATAGGGGAAATTTTGCCGCTGGAGGAGCCGAAAGCAGTCAAATATTTGCAGTAAACACAGGTAAAAAGGATTATGCAAATTTTACTGCGCGTACGTGATAGCAGCGCCACCAATTCCACTTAAAAAGGGATTGGGAACGTTCAGGCAGTTATTCGAATGACTGATGCATTGTGCTCAATATGCGTCCTACCTTGCTTCAGCGTGCTTTACTTGTTAAGTTGTTTTACCTTAAACAGTGCAATGCCATAGCGGCCCTTCAGGAATTTAGAAGGCTTCATAACCTGCGTACAGGTCCAATGTCAGCTGTAGCACTGAGAGCTGTGATTAAGAAGTTTGAAGAAACTGGATCACTAGGAGTAAGACCTGGCAGAGAACAGAAATCAGTGCAAGAAGAGACAGTAACAGACGTTAGTACTGCGGTGTTCGACGACACAGGGACCAGTACTGGTTCAAGCGCTAGTGCCATAGCTCGCAAATTTGATATGGCTTATGGTAAAATCTTACGGAAAATGCTTCACTTCTATCTGTATAAGTTCAGTCGTGTGCAAACACTAACTACCACAGATTATGATAAGCACATGACCTACGCGCTAACGTTTCTTACCCGAATGGAGATCGACAATGACTGGCCTTGGAGAATATTGCGGAGTGATGAGGCTCATTTTTATCTGAATAGGTCGGTCAACACTCACAGCAACAGAATTTGGGCATCTGAAAATTCCAAGCGATCCAGCAAGTACCACTGCATTCTCCAAAAGTAACCGTGTGGTGTGGCTTCACAGCCGATTTCATAATAGGACCATACTTTTTTGAGCGTATTACCCCTACAGATCCTGTAACCTACTCCATTACTGGAGAGATTTATCGACGAATGCTAAAAAATTTTGTCATTCCTGCATTGCAGCAAAGAGAATGTTTGGACTCCATAATTTTTATGCAGGATGGAGCACGCCACACATTGAACGTTCAGTTACAGCGGATTTTACGCCAGCATTTCAGTAATGAGAGGGTTAGCAGTCAGTTCTTTCCGACGGCATGGCCGCCTCGATCCCAGGACATCACTCCATGTGACTTTTGGCTGTGGGGGTATTTGAAATCCGTTGTGTATGTCGGTGGCGTTCCTAGCTTGCATTATTTGAAAGAGAACATAAAACAGGCTGTTATGAGCATCCGATCCGACTTCTTACGCTCAGCTGTAGAGCATGTCGCACACCGGATGCAATTTGTTGTACACGCGAAAGGTCAGCCAATTGAAAGTCGTGTATGTGGTCCAGGGGACCCTGATTCTGATGAATAAAACATTATTTCATGTGAGTTCAATCACTACATCAATTTCTGTCTCTCTCGCAAGTTGTTGATTTAGTTTATTATTATTATTATTATTATTATTATTATTATTATTATTATTATTATTATTATTATTATTATTATTATCATTGTAATAATGATAATGCTCTTACAACTTAAGGGAAACCCCGTTAATACAAATATCATCCAAGCTTATGCACCCACAGCTGACAAAAGTGAAGAAGATGTTAAAGAGTTTTATGATCACCTAAAAGAGATTAAAAGCCTAACAAAGAAACATGATATAAATATAGTGATGGGTGACGTCAATGCAAAAGTAGGCAGAGGAGGGGTGATGGAGAACATGGCTTAGGCAGCAGAAATGATAGAGGAGATCGCCTTGTCCAGTTCTCTCAGGAAGAAGATCTAATAATAGCAAATACCTGGTTTAAACTTCCACCCAGAAGACTGTACACTTGGAAATCACCTCAAGATTATTATTATTATTATTACGGGCAACTCCAAGGAGTCGACAGACTCATCGAGGGAGGTCCTAACTTCATGTCAAGAACAACTATTCGTCTTTCACACAGTATCTATCATACCTCGCCTTAAGCTCATTCATGGTCATACCACCCACAACACTCTGGCAGCTTACTCCACTCATTTACCACTCTCCAAGTAAAGAATCTAGCTCTAACACCCCCTGTTAACCACATTTTTGCCCAGCTTCCATGTATGGCCCCTAGTCCTCCCACCACCAGCCCTATTCTTAAAAATATCTTCTGGATTAATCTTATAGAAACCCTTCAGTAATTTGAATGTCTCAATCATATCACCCCTTTTCCTTCTATCAACCAATTTTTGCAACCCACAAATCTTCAATCTGTTCTCATAAGGTTCATTCCACAGACCTGCCACCATCCTGGTCACTCGTCGCTGGATCCTCTCCACCTCCTCCCCATCAAGAAGAAACCCTGGCGCCCATTTTTGGCACAGTAGTCTAGATGGGGTCTTATCAAGGCTCGATACAGAGGAACAGAAACTTTTTTGTCTCTGCTTGTTAAAGTATTTTTCAGAAGCCAAGCGATTTGATGAGCTTATTTAGCCACTTTTGCAATGTGCCCCTAAACTTCAATGTTCCCTATCCACCAACACTCCCAAATCCCTGGCCTCATCAATCTCCTGGAGTACAGTTCCACCAATGTGATATACTGCTGCTAATCTTTACACTCCAAAATCCATAACCTTACACTTTGCCACATTAAACTGACATCCATTTTCCTTAGCTCAGTCCTCCAAACTATCCAAATCATCCTGCAAATGCAACATCCTGTGCATTCACAATTGCTCTACCCAACTTTGCAACATCAGCAAACAAGTGAACATTTCCTCTCAGATCCTTTCCTATATCGTTAATGAAATTGAAAAGTAGTGGTCCAAGAACAGAACCCTGTGGCACACCACTAGTCACAAGCCGTCTTTTGGACTCCACTCCTGAATAATCCACTCTCTGGTATTTCATCTCTCCATGAACCACCCTCCTCTCCATCTCCCCAACCCTATATCCATCCCCATCTGCTTCAGTTTACTGATTAGAGTTCCATGTGGTATCCTATCAAAGGCCTTGGCAAAGTCCAGTAGAATCACTGAAAACCCATTACCCTTATCCAGTTCAGTCGCTACTGTGTTATAAAACGTGAGCAAGTTACTGGGGCATGATCTACCCTTCACAAAACCATGCTATCCCCCCATAGAATATCCCATTTTCATCTGTCCAATCCTGTATTCTTCTCTTGACTAGTTTCTCCAAGACCTTGACAACGATTCCTGATATGTAAATCGGTCGGTAATTTACAACAGCAGTCTTGGAATCACCTTTATGCAGTGGAACTATTTTTCCCTCTTTCCACCCCCTCAGGACCAACCCAGACCCGAGACTCAGATTAAACAGAATGGTCAAGGGTACTTACAATTCTTTAGCCGCTTCACGTACGACACGAGCTGGTATACCATCCAATCCCACAGATGTATTGACATTGAGGTTTTGTAATAGACTACTCACCTCCACCTCATTCACCACAATTCCCGTATAAACTTTTGGTTCATTCATTTCTGCAATATCTCCACCTGGATGATATACTCTTGCAAAGTGCTCGCTCAGTAATTCAACTATATCAACTGATTCAGTTACCTCCCTACCATCGGCATTCTTTAAAATCATTCTGCCATATACATTTTGTCTTCTACTTGCAACATAACGAAAAAACTGTTTAGGATTGTCTTTAACCTGCATGGCCAATGTTCTTTCGTAATGCTTTTTTGCTTTTCTTACCACACTCGTTTCCCTTCTTGGCTGGGCTTTACACTGTTCATGTGTCTGCCGGTCACCTTTCTCCTTAAATTCCCTCCATAGTTGTTTCTTTTTTAGTCTAATGAGCAAACATTAAAAATATTTTTGAAAGTAATTCAGAATCGTATTTATAGAAAAATTGAAGAAACTCTAATTGGAACGCAATTCGGCTTTCGGAATGGTTTTCGTACTAGAGAGGCCCTTTTCTGTGCCCAAATATTGATACAGAAATGCATAGAAAAACAGAAATCTGTCTTTATGTGTTTCATAGATTCTGAAAAAGCATGCGACAAAGTCAGACATACTAACTTAATAGAAGTCCTTCAACAAATAGGGCTAGACGAACAAGACTCTTAACATTAATAAGAAATCTGTATTGGAATCAATCAGCTACCATTCAATTAGACAACATTACCACCAGTGATATTAACATCAAAAGGGGAGTGAGACAAGGATGCGTGCTCTCACCACTCTTGTTCAACATATACACAGTGGTAATCTTTAAAAAGGCATTGGGAGAATGTCCAGAGGGAATCACAATAAATGGAAAGATTGATAACAACCTACTATATGCAGATGACACCGTGCTAATTACAAATAACATTATGGATCTCCAAAAACTCATTGACAGAGTATACATAAAAAGCCAAAGAATGACAATAAATATAAACATCAACAAGACAAAATACATGGTCATCAGCAAACATCCAACCTCATCGATGAAACTGACACTAAATGGGAAAAATATCGATCAAGTGTCAAGATATAAATATCTTGGTTGCTCGGTTAATGAAAGTTGGGATCCTGAAATAGACATACAGACAAGGATTGAAGTTGCATGGTAGTCCTTCATGAAAATGAGAACATTATTCTGCAATAAAGACCTAAACATGGAAGTCAGATGCCGAATGCTGAAATGTTACGTGTGGTCTATTCTGCTCTATGGAGTTGAAACATGGACGTTGAAGGCAACCACCATCAAGAAAGTTGAAGCCTTTGAAATGTGGCTATACAGAAGAATGCTAAAGATATCATGGGAAGAAAAAAATATTAATGAAGATGTCTTAAAATCCATTGGCTAAACTAAAGATCTTGTACAAATAATCAAGAAACGAAAAACATTATATCTTGGCAACATCATGAGAAACAGCAAATACCAACTTGATATGACAAAGAACAGGAATCGCAACTGCTAAGAAAGCTCTGAAACAGGACTAGGATATTTCAAAAGGAATATAGAAGTGGATAAGAAAATTCGGTATATCTAGTGTAGTTACTTTGAAAGATAATTAAATACAGTAAATGGTAACCGAAGTGTGACAAAAATAGGCAGAAAGAATGCGACAATTAATATATTTCATACATAATAATAATAATAATAATAATAATAATAATTATTATTATTATTATTATTATTATTATTATTATTATTATTATTATTATTATTCTATGGAAACAATTAAAGAACATTCTATGGGAAAAAAATTAAAGCTTATTAGAAAGCTGAGACATGTTGGAATCAATGGGCCTCTGCACAGGTGGTTTATAAACTATTTTCAAAGTAGAAAATACATTTCTGAAATAGAGAGCCAAAAGGATTCACTTCGGCAATGCAAAAGTATTCGAATTAAGTGGATATTGAATCCAACATTATTTCGAAGCCGAATAGTAAGGCTCTGCCTACTCACTGGTGTGAGTTCGTTTTCCCTGATGTATGAGAGGCTCTGCTTGGGGTAGGTTTTTGCTTGTCTGTGAGTGGGACCACCGCTGAGATTATGGCTCTGTTTGGTGGTGGGGTGAGTCTGACACCGGGTAGAGCCAATGCCGAGAAGTTCTTTTTGGTGACGGGGTGAGCCTGTCACTGAGTGGAACAACACTGAGTTGGAAGATCCTTTGGTCACTCGTAGGGAGTGGTCTGGGGATCGCCTAATTTTTAGAGCGGTCTTTACTTAAATACACCTCAACAAAGGTCGAAACCGATCCGGGTAGTGACTCTCCATAATGTATAACATCGTACATCTCATAGGAGATGTGTTTTACATTATGGGAAAATACTAAGAATAGTGATCAGAGCTTACCCCACCTTTACTACGAGTTGTCTCTGTCATGAAAGGTTTGCTTACGCTTGGATCTGCCGAAACGTTTATAGTTGCTATCTATATTCGGCATGAAACTCTTGCAGTTTCTCTGAAACCTCTTGTAGTTTCTCTATTCGGCTTTGAAATAATGTTGGACTCAATATCCACTTAATTTGAATAGAAAACATATCATACGTATCGAGTCAAACCGCAGCAGAGAGCTACCAGTAATCTGTGAAGTGTCACAGGGCGCTGTTCTATCTCCAACTTTATTCAACATTTATACGCACAATGTTAACTAGCTACCTCTCAAAGCAAGATCTTCCAATACGCAGACGATACAACTATAATATCCATCCATAATAATGCAAGCAGAGCCCAAACAAATATGCAGCAATAAATCTGCTCATGACATAAAACGCACAGAACAGTAAAACTACTACCATCACTCAGGTTGGAATAGTACGGTAACTTGAAATTTACTTCGATGCAGATACGAACTGGAATAGCCACATAAACCATCTACACAACAAACTCCGAACAATTACTGGAAAACTCTACAGGTTAAAAGACATAGTTCCCACACGCCTAAAAACACTAATATACAAAGCACTATGCCAAAATATACTAAGATACGCTATAACAACGTATGCTTTCTGTGCATCCTACAAACTAAATAGAATAAGGTCATTACAGTACAAAATGATAAAACTGATCTTTTGGGAATAAAGAGACAATACGAGCTTTATATACACTGCAATGCCAGAACACAAAATACTAACAGAAAAACACTTATGCCACTATATGCGGCTATGTCAAAACATTATTTCGATGCCAACTACAGGAATAGTCAGAAATACATACCATATAACAAGACCTCAGGCAACTAATTATATCACATATAAATATAATAATCACTACGGAAAGGCCACAAGAAGCTTTTACATCCCAGACATCCTAAATAAATTACCTTTTGAATACAGGAACCTTGACTACAATAGCCTGAAAAGAGCCTTAAGGACATACTATGAACAAGAAACACGCACCTTACAAACTTAATGAATTTCTGTATATTAGTGTTCAGGCTTTTCAGTTCAGCGACGTGTCATGACATTCCAAAATATCGCGCACTAGATTGTCGCAACATTTTTAAAAAAATTGTATTTATTTATTTATTTATTCTGGTGGTGTTAAAGCCATGAGGCCTTCTCTTCCACACCACCAGAAACATTAAATACAAATATAGATGCAAATACAAAATTACAAATTAATATAACACTTCTAGCATATTAAAAGGTAATTCTATTTAAGATAACATTAGGTTATATGAGCGATGAAATAGTCAGCTTGTTACGTAAATGCAGAAAAGAAAAAAAGAAAAAAGGAAATAAAATAATGATGAAATAAATAGTTAAAATAAATTTAAATTTCTAATTTAACTTATTTAGACTGTAGAAACATTGAACAATTATTGTCTTATTGATATTGATATTTGAATGAATATGCTGTAAAATGTAAAATAATACTGTGCTTTTTAAAGATAAAGTTAGAGAAACGTATGTGTTTACTCATATCAGTAAATTAAATTTGAAATATAACTGGTGAAATGTACAGGAAAGTGCACAAAAATATCGGGGCTTACAATAATCAAGGGCATTGTTTCTTCCTTGGAACATCCAGCGTTCCAAGGAAGAAATTGGGAAATTGATGGACCACAACTATTTACTGTCAGCAAAGATGAGACATTTTCAACCATGAGCGAATTTCTTGTTGGTGTCATAATATTGTTCATAATGCTCTCACTGGTATTGTTTCAACACACTTCATAAGCTTCTTCATGGCGTCTGATACTTGTTTAACTCCACTGTGTTTAAAATTCCTATAAGATTGAATGACTTCACGATAACACAGGGAAAAAAAAAAATCACACAGATCTTTCAATTCTTGTTCATCATAGTTCACGGCAATATCATCCAGGCAATGCTCAGAATACTTTCATTATTGTTCTTATCTGTCATACACCGACTTATGAAATTTGTGATTATACTCTCATAAAATTGTCCTTTATTTATTTCTATTACGTTGTTCCTACTCCCAGTACTTTTAAGGGAACTCCTTTGAATTGATTTGCTTTTGACTTTATATACACAGTCAAAATCGCAAACAGTTGTTGAATAACAGGAATGTAAGCATAATTACCGTAAAGGGAGAAAAGTCACAAAACAGAAAAATGTTCCTGATCCGGGCCCGGTGCATAAAAAAGCTACGAGGCTGAGCCCAGGAGTGCCCCGGCTGAATTTAACCAACCACCGTTCTCAACCTACGGCTGTAGTGGATATCAGACCTATCAAATATCAGCATACTTCCAACACAGCAATCAAACCAATAAACAATAACTAACCGATGCCCAAGTAAGCTTAATAAAAAAGCTTCCAGGATGCAAGCTGAGAAATTACATATCAACCGAGATCAACAAAAAGGAAAAAAAAAACATATTACACTTAAATGCTGTAGTTACAGCGCTTAAATATATTAAAGAAAATTTTTTAAATATATATAACTTATTGTAAGTGTATAAATGCTGTAAAAAATGCAATGTTATTCAACCGCAACTATAAATTACCAACTACAGCAACTATTACTAATACATTATACAGAAAAAGAAAGGAAAATTTATATGAATTTCATTGTTACAAAAAACCAGAATCATATGTGTTGTAAACTTATAATAAATATTCATAATCTTAATAAGAAGAATAAGAATAAGAATATTATTATAGAGCGCTATGATAGTACGTGGAAGCAACGCGATTTCACAATGGCTACCATTTCTTGAGTACCAAGCAGTTTTTTCTTGTGAATGCATTTTCAAGGTGTATCAAGGAGTTCGATTAGCAGAACCGAAAATATCGATGTACTTAACGTCAATATCTGTCAAGTCGTATATAAATCATAAATTGTCAAAGTTTGAAGCAAACAGCGATTAATCCACGACATGCACGAAAACAAAGCAAGTCGTCATCTTTGCATTCATACTAGGATGGCCAAATCTAGAAGGATCATGAAGTGCTGTGAATGCTAGGAGGATCAAACAGGGGAAAGACAATCACATAATATACAGGATGCCTGAAAAATCTGTACTCTCTCTCTCTCTCTCTCTCTCTAATCTGAACTTTCGGAAGCCAACGCAAATCAAATGCGGAACGTGACGAGTAGAAGTGTCTGTGTACAGCAGGAAAATAAAACGATGTTTATCATTTATCCCTGCTGTTAAAGACTTTAACAGCAGGGATAAACAACAACAACAATAGGTAATCAACCACTACAGAAAACCATAACAAGAGACATGCTGGATAAAGGGGTATAATCAGTGGCGCGCCCAGAGGGAAGGCCAGGGGCCCTGGCCCCACACAAAGAAAAAAGAAAAAAACACTAGAAAATTTTCCAAAAATCTTTTCCTAATTACATTTTTTTTTAATTTTTATTTATGTTGTGTCGTGTCTTCTATTTCTATACTACTTATGAATTATCGATCATTGCAGATGCTCAGTTATAGGTCGTATGCGATTGCGTAGTGTGTATTCTCAAATCGTCTACTCAACTCGGTCTCTCCGCCCCCCCCCCCCCCCCCAAGATTAAATCCTGAGTGCGCTACTGGGTATAATAACGCAAACGCAGCTGAGTCCATTTTGAATCATTTATTGGAAAATAGACTACAAAACGTAAAAATATAGCTTAATAACATTTGTCCGAAAACAATTTTAAAAATCAGACTGCACACATTGCAAAAAACTTAACGAATACGAATGTTTATCAAGTATTATTACTATTATCATTAGTTCACTATTGCCATGCTTTGAGTTTTCCGGGAGCAAGAATTAGAGAAATCGCAAATGTAATAGAGAAACAGAGAATAAAATAAACGAGATGGTAGTGCTTGTTGGAAGTAATGATTTAAGTATTAATAAATATAGTATAAGAGAGAGATATGAAAGGTTTGGAAGAAACGAGAAAGAAAATGTGAGAATAGAAATTCTTAGTTTATTACTAAGATATGAGAGAACTAAGTTAAGGCTATGATAGCAAAGGATTCAATGCTCGGGCTGTGTAGAAGAAATAGGTGTAAATTTTGGTTGTGTGGAGTCAGTTAAAAGGTTGAAAAATTTGTATAAGAGGGAGAGCATACACATGAATGAATTTGGAATCAGGAGCCTGGAGAAATTATTTCGGTTAAGACTTAATGCAGAGAGTGTTGGAGACTAGATCATCATGGAAGGAACAGTGAGAATGTGTGTGCAACTTCAGCTATGGTATGCAATATGACAATGACATGAATATCATTGAGCAAAGTTATGAATCTGGTGATGGAGTGGAAATTTACGATGTGGGTTCAGACCTTTTTTAGTGTTTCTATAGATGAAAAAGAGAAACTTGTCCAATCAGGCTAGGCATACTGTACACGCAAGTATACGAAAAAGCCAGGCGGTAACTAGTTATGCTACACACAAATACAAGAAACATCGGAAACAAAGATTTATTGCCTTGGTGAATATGTTTTGCTAATCAGCTATTAGCTAACGCCCTTTATGCTCTATATTTTGGTCTAATATTGTTGCCATTAGTAAAACCTGCCTATCAGAGTCAGGTACAGTAACTGGAATCGAGTGTAAAGCCTATAGCATATTTACGTAGGAGAGAAGAGATAGAAGAGGAAGGCGACCTACTTATGATATCAGATGATTTGTGTCCAGTTAGGGTAGAAAATCATGAAGTCAATAATAATGTCAGAGATAGCAGTGAGTTTGAGACTGTCTGGTGTGAAGTCAATGTTAATAGTGCAAAATATATGGTCGGATGTTGCCAGATGCCTGGTGGTTTAGTTACTGGAGACGATTAAATCTATTGCTCAATTACCCTGAGGGAATTAAGCAAGTCATTGTTATGGATGACTTACATTATCCAAATATTGATTGGATAGAAGAGAAATATCATTATAAGAATGAAGAATTTATTGAGTTGTTGCGAGAAAACTTTTTCAAGAAACATGTGAAAGAAGGAACTTGATATCAAAGAGTGTTAGATATGATAATAGCTTCAGAAGGAGTCTCAGTTAAGAATGTAGGTTTTGGCAACCGTCGGTGCCAATGATCATGCCGTAGCGTCTTGGGATGTAGATACCTAGATGGATGTTCCAATTAGAATGGATTACATGCTGAAATAAAAACCTGGAAATTCTCTGGCAAAATCAGGATAATCACAACAGCAGCTACTAATGAGTTTAAATACTTCTAAATAACCCATAAGTAGGTATCAAGTCAGTCTATTTGCTCAGTTAAAGATTGGACAATTAAATAAGTCTCGCTAGTGCTGTGCTGTTGATTACCTTGTCGGTAATCGACAGCGACTCAACAATGATACAAAGTGCTGCAGTTGCAAGTTAGATATTACTGAAGAAGAAAGGTCCAGTGCATGATTTCTGTTAGCACTGGCTGCACGCTTTCTGCGCAATAATAGAGGAATCGGCACACAAACTACACATTGTCCTCCAGCGTTTTTTTCGTTTCCTATGCCTCCCTATCTGTATCTGTAAATCAGTTTCTGAACTTGTGAAAACACATCGAAAGCCTCGAACAGCGCCTTAACACTATAGACAAAACTTTCTCCTCCCAAAGCAGAACAATAGAAGCCAAGCTCAAACTACTCAACGATCAGTACCGCAATGCAAGTGTACCCTTCCTTGACAACACTAACAAATTTGGTGACTTCATTGAGGTGCACGGCTGGATCGAGGCCAAAAACAAGAAACTTAAAGTTCATCATTCTGAACTTTCTAATGAAAACTGGCGTATTGCTGAAGAATAATAATATGATATCACGAAGATACGAGAGAATGCAACTTTGATCCTAGAAATATCATCAGATGCCATCTTTTTTGACCAGCGAATAAAAGAAAAGCAGAAGGGAACTTCCTACACTTTATAAAAGTGACATGTGACACACCGACAAGCACATCAAAACTAATAACAGTGATTAACAAGTTCAAAAGCACTTGTTCCAAATCATACATAAGAACTCGGCCTGCTAACATTCGCTCAACGAAAACAAGAACACGAACTACGGAAGGAACGAGAAGAAACACACCAAAACAGAACTCAAGCGATGCTATTACCGATGTAGAAATCAGTATGTAGGCAATGCACAGGAAACGGTTACAACTCATCCGGTCAAATATATGCCACACAGAAGCTTTCATGTTCACTTCACCAACATCGCGCCCTCAACTTCAATCCTAATAGCATCCGCTACCAACTTTAATCTACCAGGAAGTCTACTCTTCTCTCTAGACACTCGAATCTAATCAAATTTCCCAAGCACTACTCATCTGAACTATCCTAACTACTAACTATATGTGCCTGAAATACCATGCCACAGAGTGCCCAACCTAGAATTGCCCAACTATGATCTCCTTGGGTTGAAAATTTCCCTGCCTCAAGCAGTCAAATTCATTTGCTGTCTCTATCGTTCTGTCAATGTCATCCAACCACCTTTAGCTCTTTAACTTCCTCTAAAATAAAATATTAATCTCCTCTACTCCAGCTTCCCAAAGAGTGAAATAATCCTCCAAGGAGATTTTAATAAAACCAGCTGGTATTCCTCCTCCAGTTGTACAGACCAAGCAGGCAGAGATGGGGAGACATTTTCATCACTAAGGATCTTACATAAAGTGTTGACATACCTACCAGAATGCCAGATAACGTTAATCACTTTTCAAATACCTTAGATCTTTTCCTCACTAGTCCCCCTTTCAAGCGCACTACGCATGTTGTTGCCCCTAATGTGGTAATTCAGACCACAATGCAGTGCTTGTTTCCTTCTCCATGGAACAACATTTACACAGCTAATCTCAAACAAGAGTCACCCTGACATTATAACAGTATCAAGTGGGATGGTCTCCGAGACACTATGCCTCATTCATATGGTCGGACCATTGTTTCAGCATTCAGTTACAAATATGTGCATCGAATATATCACCGAATCAATTCTGACTAGCATAGAAACGTACATCCCCTCACTAGTACTTTGAACTTTCCCCTAAGTTTTCGTTCTCCAAAAGATATACAAGCAAAAATAATCAAGTATACCACAACTGTCTTACATCAAGAACTCCATCTCGTCTTCGTTTAGTGCTTATTCTCAAGTCTGAAATAAGTGCAAGAAAACTAGCAATGCTTCTAAAACAGTTTTCAAAGAGCAAAAATCAGGAAACTTGCATAATTTCTAAACGACAGCGAATACTGTTGATATCTCAACAAAGCAATTAGTTGTATTTTTGCCTAACACAACTTCCACCCATCATATCCAGATGGCTGTATTCCATCATCACCCAGAGAAAAAGCCAATATCCTTGATTTACAATTTTCTCTAATGCATGTGTAACTGATCATGGAAAATTACTAGAAATCCCCCTACTTCTTTCCATCACAATCTTCTGCATGATCATAGTTCCAAATAACTCTTACTAGGCACTTTCCCATTTTGAAATTTCTCTGCAACACTATCTGAGACTCTTTGTCAATCAAGGAGTTTATCTGCAGTTGAATGCGATAACTACTACCTCTTCCCTTAATCGCTAAAGGGTGGAATAACATATGTGATTTATTCTTCTTAGTTTCAGTAACTTCAATAATTATGTCGAGATGATATATCTCTAATTGTTGGTCGATTGGTAGCGTCTCTGCTACTAATGGCTCACGCAAAAAGTTAAGCAAGTTTGAGCGCGGTTAGTAGTTGGAAGGGAATCAATCGTTCGATGCTGTTGGCACATTCTCCCTCGATGAGTCTTTGGACACCCTGGAGGTGTCACATAATAATAATTCATTCATTTTATTTAGTATGGTGATTCAACGGCCGTGAGCCTCTTTTGCGAAGAGGTACGGCACCACCTCAGTGTCCCCTATTTTTATCCGAACTCGGGACCGGCATAGCTGACAATTCAGACATATGGCTGGAGGGATTGTCTTAAGTATTCCTAACTATATCCGTGTGGGTTCACGAGGTCTGTTTGCCTGCTTGCGGGAGGTTCACGCCCAAGACCGGCTAACTTGGCAATGGATGAGAAAGTTCCTTAAGCTCCCCACGTCGTCGACGGGAATCGAGCCTAGGACACTTCTTCCCCAGGCATATGGTTGCGAAGCGCATAGCCACTAGGCTAACCGTGCGGACATAATGATAATAATTCTGCGAGTTATATATTTTTTCTAGGGATATTTATCCCGGCAATAGTGCCTCGGTTCGTTCTGGTTCCCTGACAAATATGATGTGTCTTGTTTAACCCACGAAACCCCAGCTATCATAATATTTAAGTACTTCCTACCACCATGTTTGTTTGCCTGCGGTTTAGAGCAATATAGAATATATATTTTAGTCGTCTAAATCCCAAATTTCCCGTCCATTCTTGTTTTTCATTATTCAAGGGAATATATGATAACTGGAAGCACCACGAGAAGGCGAGCACTGAACATTGGGTCAGAAGGCCTGGTCATTTCTTCACATTCCTTACAATGTGAAGATCTCCTCCCAGACCCTTAAGCGATTTCATATATACAGTTGTAAGTTAGAGAAAAAAATAAGCCTAAAGAAATAATCTTTAACAGAGCACTTATAATTCCCTAATGATAAATGCAACTTTTCCCATACACGTCTTATCCATATTACGAAGTCTATTACAAAAATATTAATTATCAATACCTGTCATATTTTGCCTTGAAATCATTCATCGACAATGAGCACAGAACTGACTCTGGTAGCTTATTCCACTCATTCACCATGCTCCAAGCAAAAAAAAAAAAAGAAAAGAAAAAGAAAAAGAAAAAGAAAGCTAGTTCTCACTCCCTTGATAACCACACTCTTACTTAAGTTCCATTGATGATCTTTAGTTTTCCTCAGATTATTCACGTACTGAAATATTTCTTCCAGATCAGTTCTATAACCTCATCCGCATAAACAATTGCTGTGTCCATTATATCCCACATCCGCAGATCAACCATCCCCTGTAACCAGCATAGCCTGCCTTCCTGTGGAGCATCATTCAGACCTGCCATCATGTTGATCACTCGCCTTTGAACCGTTCACCTCATCCACATCTTCAAGAAATCCAAGCGATGAGATCTGTGTGCAATAATCCGGATGAGTCCTTATCAGAGGCCTTATAAAGAGGAATAATGACTCGCATATGTATGCAGATCAGGGTGTTCTTCAATAACCAGGAAATCATATGAAATGTTTTAGCTACTTTTGCAATGTCCTTTTACTTCAACACTCTATCCACCAATACTCCAAAATCCTTGACTTCATCAACTTCTTGGAGGGCAGTTCCATCAACACAACTGGTAAACGTTTCACTCCAAAATGCACAACCATACACTTTGTCACATTAAACTGACATTCATTCTCCTTTGCCCATATTGCCAATCTATTTCAATCATCCTGTAAAACACTGTTTCTCAACGTGGGGCGTACGTCCCACGGGGGGGGGATTTGAATATTTTAGGGGGAAATTAGAAAATGTACATGTACATATTTATAGATATTTATATTATACTTTTTCAGAACTTGGCTTACTATTATGCTAAGAGGGGGGAGGGCATCAAAATCTTTGAGACGTTGAGGTGGGGCATGATCCATAAAACGTTGAGAAACACTGCTGTAAAATATCAATATCATTTTTATTGACTTTTGTTGACTGAATAATTCCAATCAGATCATTTCCTATATCATTAATGAACAAATCAAATTGTAATGGCCGAAGTACCAAGCTCTGTGGCAAGCCACTAGTCACAGGCCTGATATAGGGCTCTGGTTCTGAATAAACTACTTTCTAGTAGCTCTATAACAACTACCCTCATATTCGCGTCACCAGATAAGCTTCATGCCCATACCCATTTGATGTAATTTACAAAGCTATTAATCAATCAGTCTCTTTATTCGTTTCGTTACCCTTTAACTTACAGCAGATATTTCATACGAGGGCAACGGTGCTTTTTTTCTCCCGAAAACTCCGGTTTCTTATCCCCGAAATAAACAAACCGAAGAACACAATCATTTAATAGATAATAATGATTTAATAGATAATGACCCTTCGTTTTTAGATGGTTGGACCTTCATTTCTAGCAATCACAACAACCTTTCAACTTAAATACTAACAGGCAAGAAAAGATAATGTTCTGTTTCTCATTCAAGTATATATCCTAGTCCAGCTCAGAACTTACTTCCATCTGTGCAGAGTTCAGTGTTGGTAAAAGGATTGCAAGAAAGTGAAGATGCAGTAATAGAAATGGAGGAATCACAGGCGGTAAGAACATCTTTTGACAATTTGCTCCAAGATCCGATGTTAATCCCAGTAACGAATATGACGCCTATTCTTAATGCTGTTGAGTTAATCGAAATTCACCCAAATATCATGGAATTAGAGCCATGTGGAGATATCGAAACATTAGTTCCTTGTTTAAGTTGCACAAAGTATGATACAAGATATTGAACCTGGTGTCTCACTGTTATTGCCTGGAACTGCAGTTTCACCTTTTGCCAGTTCTTCACATCAAGATAGTAGTAGCTGTCGTTGCTCCATGCAGTCATGAAGAACATGATCAGCAGCTTCCATTACAAGGTCAGAATGTCTCTCAGGAGAAGATAGATGAGTCATTTAATTATCCTTGAAGATCCATATGAAGGCTGCTGCAGACGCTGCTCAACCACAAGCATCATATGAAACTGCTTCAAAATATCAGACATGAACCATCGTGTTACCATATATTTGATCCGAACATGGAAGTTCGGACTGGATGAAGATTAGGCAAGATATTCAGTGCATGCACAATGAAATGAAAAGAATTACGGACATACATGGAAGAGTAAAAAAAGAGTGGAGGGAAAGATGGCATTGCGAAAGACGTAACGAATGATTCGAGACTGGCTCTCTATGGAGATTCCATTATTAGAGGTGTGGTGAACATGGAAGTTCGGACTGGATGAAGATTAGGCAAGATATTCAGTGCATGCACAATGAAATGAAAAGAATTACCGACATACATGGAAGAGTAAAAAAAGAGTGGAGGGAAAGATGGCATTGCGAAAGACGTAACGAATGATTCGAGAGTGGCTCTCTATGGAGATTCCATTATTAGAGGTGTGGTGAATGAGGTGCATAAGGTTAGTATTTGGAAGGGGACCAATCGTTCGATGCTGTTGGCACACTCTCTCTCGATGAGTCTTTGGTCTCCCTGGAGGTGTCAAATAATAATAATAATAATAATAATAATAATAATAATAATAATAATAATAATAATAAGAAGAAGAAGAAGAAGAAGAAGAAGATTTGTTTCCCTGGAGATAGATGAGCAGAGTGATTGGAGCGTTGGACATGAGGAATAAGAGAGCAAAAAAGTTGGTTGTTGTAGTAGGGAAGAATGATTTGGATTAGAACAAAGAAAAATGTCAGATTGGATATTAGGGGATTATTAAGGAGAATTAAAAGATAAGAATATAGTAGAAAAGGTAGTCAGTGTGTGTATTGCCAAGTAAGATAGTGATGAACTGGGGCATAGAGTAAAGATTATAAATGGTGTAAAGATTATAAATGGTATATTAGCAGAGTTATGCGAGGAGAAAGGAGTGCATTTCGTGAATGTGTGAGATGAATTTGAGGGACTGGTGGAAATGTATAAAGAAGGTGAGCTGCATTTAAATGGTTTTGGAGAGTCGGCCGGAGAGATTGTTGCTGGAAGGAGATGTAATGACTGTAATGAATAGATCTGAGGTGGTGGGAGGTGATATGAAAGAGATAAGAAAAGCAGGGTGGGGAGGTTTATAAATGGAGTGATAAATATCATGAATGAAATAAATGAGAGGGTGGATGCACAGCACAAACAGAGAAATGGCGGTAGTCATGGTGGACAGCGAGACACTTCATCGAACATGTTGATGCTGGATTTAGAGATGAATGTGTGAGTGGGCAAAAATTATCGAGATTGCCTGGGATGGGAGGGTGTTTGGGTGTAAGGAAAGTTGTAGAATTGATGGTACTACAGAAGAAGGGACTAGAAAAGGTATTGAAGAGTCACATTGAAGTGATGTTCATAGGACTTGTAGAAACAAAGAATGATTCCTGTTTGTTTACTAATTCCAGAAGTATTCGAAATAAGTGGAACGGAATTGTTGCATTGATTGAGTTCATTCGCCCCAAAATTGTTGGTATAAGCAAGACATATTAGATGAGAGTGATATCCTGACAGAAATAGATATGAACAGATATATTTTTTTGTGTAGACCAACAGGGAAGAAAGGGAGGAAGGGTAGTGTTGATTGTAGCAGATGAGTTGTGCCCATCTAAGGAGTTTTTTCTTTTCTTCACATTTGACGTCCTTAGACGCATATGGTATTTTCCATGCCTCACCGAGTTTTTGGGAGTGAAGTCTTCTGCTAGAATAAGTGGTAGGGTCGCATATACCCTTTCCACCCAGAGTTTTGTAGGACAATCACAAAACATCCATGCCCATGGCGGATTCGAACCCGCATCCTCTTGGATGGAGAGAGAGAGAGAGAGAGAGAGAGAGAGAGAGAGAGAGAGAGAGAGAGAGAGAGAGGACACACTAACTACTCGGCCAACCAGGCCGGCAAGGTGGATTTAAGTGTAAATAACGGTCACGGGTTTTCAGGAAGTATGGTGTGAGGTACAAGTGAACAGGATGATAGATTTAGTTGGTTGTTGCTATAGACCTGGTAATATGGAGAGCAATGAGAAGGAAATATATAAGCAAATTAACCTCATTAGCAAAGAACGAGTAATCATTATGGGTGATTTTAATTATGATAATATAGACTGGAATCAAGAAACTGCATCTGGGGACAAAGAAAATGAATTTCTGAACTTTTCGAGAGACAATTACCTTAGACAGTACGTAACAGAAGGTACACGAGGATCAACGGTATTAGATTTGATCATCTCATCAGATCATGTTATTATAAATTGGGTATCAAATCTTCCACCAGTTGGTAAGAGTGACCATCAAGTGATAACTTGCATTGGCGCCAGTTATTTGAGGACCTTTGAGGATAAATGTGGAATTATAAGGCTGGTAATTATGAAAGCCCAGGAAAAAATTTGAGGCAATAATTTGGAAAGATGAAATGGATGGAAAGGATATCAATGTTGCTTGGTCCCTATTCAAGAACTATTTGGTGGGGGAAATATCAGTATGTATTCCAAAGGTCAAGAGAGTAAATAGAGAAGGTGTTAAATGGATGAATCAAGAGATAAGATATGAATGGAAGGAACATAAGATGAATGACTTTAACAGCTGCATGAGAAGTACAAAAAGCAGGCAAGAAAGGTGACTCGCTTGATAAAGGTAGCAAAAGTGCAGCATGACCAGCACTTAGCTAATGCAGCTAAAAAAATTCTAGAGAATTTTTTTCAATGTGGCTTTGAATTATAGGCCAATCAGTGAGTTTGGAGTAGTGGTTAATGCGTTAGAGAGATTAGTTAGGACCAAGATTCAGAATTGGGATGATAACAGAAAAATGCTCTTTGGTGGTTAGCATTTGTTAATTAAAGGTGTTTTAGCAATCTGCTTACTTATTATAATAAGGTGACAAATGCATTGAATATGAGTGATGCATACACAGTGGCATATTTAGATTTTGCAAAGTCCTTCGATAAATTTTCACACAACAAACTGGTAATAGATTGGCTGTCTGGTAGGTATCAGGGAGTTTATGGAGGAGCGATATCCCAAAAGAGGAATGTAACTAGTGGTGTGCTCCAAGGGTCTGTTTTTTTCAGGTCCATTGCTGTATGTAAATGATATTGGGAGAGATCTGAATTGGTAATATGCATTTATTTCGAGATGATGCAAAGTTAGGGAGAGGTATGAGGAGTAGAGAGGATGCTGTGGCTTTGTCAGACCAGTTGAATACACTGGCCGAATGTGTAAATGAGTGGGAATGTCAATTCATTGTTGCAAAGTGTAAGGTTTTGAAGCAAAGATGGAATGTAGAGTACACAGTCTTGAAAGAGGTAGAGTAGTGAGAGATCTGGGAGTGATTCGGGGACACATTGCTAAAATTATGAGGACAGCATAGCAGATATTTGGAATGTTGCGGAGGACACTGACTTGTAGGGGTAAGGATGCTATGGTCCCTTACAGAAGACCTTGATCAGGTCACATATATTGAATACTATGCACAGATTTGGTCAAGTCGTTTTCAAAAAGATGAAGATGTATTGCAAAAGTTCCAGAGACGATTGACTAAGGTGGTTTCTGGTCTCTGGAATATTGAGTATGAAGACAGATTGAGAAAATGCAATTAGCAGAAATTGATGGATAAAAGAAGGAGAGGGGATATGATCGAGACATATAAGCTGTTAAGGGATTATTAGTAGATTAATGTGAGGGAAGGTTTTGCATTGAATGGGTGAAGACAGGGAGAGAACAAGAGGCCATCCCTGGAAGCTATATAAGGATAGTGTGAACAATGAGGTGAGGAACAGTTTGTGGTGAGTGATTGAAATACATTGCTGGAGAGCGTGGTGAGTGCGGAGGCAGTGAACGCATTTAGGTGCGGTATGATAAACTATGTGTAACAGTGAGACCTCTCGCGATGAGTGTTTTGACTCCACGGAGGTTTAATAATAATAATAAAATCTAAATGTGAAAAGCATATTTTCCCATTTTGCGATTTATGAATTTCACACATGAACTGCGTATATGTATAAAAATCGTAAAGCATTTTGATACTCTCATGGGAATTGAAAGGCTTTAACGGAATAATTTAATGGCATTAATGTACTATTTTAAAATTAATACCTAAAATGTTTATAAGCACTGATAGATGGCAACTGTTTTGTATTTGGAACTGAATTTGGTGAGCGGTAATGAAGGGTATTTTTTGAAATTTGTTTTCTATTTAATTTTCAACATCATAAATTAAAATCCTGACATAAAATAACATAACCATGTCTTTAAATACCGTTCTTAAAGAAGGAAAAATCGTCCTTTTTCACGGGGAATTGTAAGGAATTCTTTTTGATTTGATTGAAATGTTTGTTTTATATAATACACCAGTGTATTGTGGTTATGAGGGTTTTCGTATCTCATTAGGTATACTTCCTAAAAATTTTATTATTATGTGACACTTTCAAGGACTCATCGTGGGAGGGTTCACAGCTTAACCTTAGTCCTCCAACTACACGACACTATTACCATCAACTCTTACTTCATCTGGTCTCTTTGAAATGTCCACTTTTCTTAAGTGGGCATTTTATAGAGTTATTTAAATCTATATTGAACAATATTCAGAAAAAGTTCGTTTAATATAGATAACGCTGCATGTTGTGTTGTATTGCATATTACAAAGCGTATTATATCCGTTCTCATGTCAATCATTTGGATACGTATGTTTCAAGCCATGTATGTTAAGTTTGGCCAAGATGTTTTTTCATCTCATCTCATCTAATCCCCCCCCCCTCTTTTACCTTTCGGTGTTGAGGGTTTATTAATCATTGGACCTCAAACCCTTCACAGGATAAGGGGATCAGCCCTATGCCCCAGTGTATCCTATGTTCATAGTGTTGAGTTCTCACTGCTGGTTTGCCTGCTTTGCAGGATGAAAAATCCCAGGATAAACTGGGGAAAAAAACATAATGTCCATGCCCAAGACCGGCTAACTTGGCTATGGCTGATCCTTCATCTCCTCACCTCATCGATAGGAATCAAACCTAGGACACTCCTTCCCCAGGCATATGGTTACGAAGCGCACAGCCACTAGGCTAACTATGCGGACCAAGATGTTTTTTATACTACTTACTGCATCCGGTAGTAAATGCAGAATTCCAAAATGCGTACAGGGCATCAAATGCTGCTTGAAGGAGTATTTCCACCATGAGAATACAAACAATTAAAACATAAAAATTCATTTTAGGCATGGAGTTGAGTGGTTTGTGAATTGTGTCCTACTGTGGTATATTGGATTTCGGGAAGGTATGATTATGTAATGATAAAAAATATCAAAAACTACATAATGAGTAGAAATATATCAAGGGATATAAAGTTTTATTTATTTTTTAATTAAAAAAGGTAAATAATCCAACAAAAAGGATTCCTGTTCCAAAAAAAAAAAAAAAAAAGAATTCTGACACCATTTTGTATCTGTTCATGTAATTATACCATCAGATGAACTCTGAGCCATGATTTGGCACTAAAATTTCTAATCCTAATTAGCACAGAAAGATAACTTAACTTAACTACATAGTCAGAATTTACTGCCCTCTCCTAATGTCACAAACCTGTATATAACCTGTATGCTCTAATCTCTATGGAGAGGGTCTAGAGGTGATTGACTGATGTGGTTTCTGGTCTCTGGAACATTGGGTATGAAGGGAGATTGAGGAAATGTAGTTTTGCATAGCCTAGTGGATAGGAGGATGAGGAAAAGGATGTGATTGAGACATAGAAATTGACAAGGGATTGTTACCAGATTATTATCATTACGGGTATCTCCATGGAGTCAGTAGACTCATCGCGGGAGACCCAAACTATCAAAACAATATCTATCATACCTTTTCTTGAATTAATTTACAGACAAAAAACTCACAACTGATTATGTTAAAGATACCAAGCAATTTTAAACCTGGTTTTACTCCATTTTTCCCAAGTGAGCAAACAGACAAAGTGTCAAGTTTGCGCCTGCAATTGATGCAAGACTAGCTGATCCCACAGGTAGTGCAAATTGCAGGCGCAAACTTGACACTTTGTCTGTTTGCTCACTTGGGAAAAATGGAGTAAAACCAGGTTTAAAATTGCTTGGTATCTTTAACATAATTATACCCAAGTTAAAAATACTTTCTACAACTCACAACTGAGTCAGACAATGCATTCTACTCATTCACCATCTTCCAAGCAAAAAATCTAGTTCTCAAACCCTTGTTAACCATACTTTTCCTTAATTTCCAGGGATGACCTCTTGTTCTTCCATCACTATCACACAGCTGAAACATTTCCCCTGCATCAATTTTATAAAAACCTTTTAGTAATTTAAATGTTTCTATCATATCCCCATCTTTTCCACCTATCAACCAACCTCTGCAATCCACAAGCTCTCAATCTATCAATGTAGGGAGCATTTTTTACATCACTCGCCAACTTAGTAACTCTCCTCTGAACCCTTTCCACAACCTCCTCATCTCCAAGGAATCCAGGTGACTAGACCTAAGCACAGTAATTCAAATGTGGAAGTATCAACACTTTATAAAGGAGAATAATAACCTCTTTATCTCTGGATTAATGTGTAAGAGATTTTTCATAGAATTAAAAGACAAGAGTAGAACAAGGGGTCATTTCTGGGAGCTGTATGAGGAAGGTGTGAGCAGGAGAATGTGGAATTTTTGTTTAGAAAGTAGTTAGTAAGTGGAATGTGTTACCTCAGAGTGTGGCATGTACAGAAATAATGAATGATTCCAAGGAATAGTTTGATGAACTCTGAGCCATGTCATGTCTGAGCCAATGTTACATTGTGCATGTGACAGTTGGACCTTCCATGTTGGGTCTCTTGACTTGATGAAAGTCTGATGGTAATAATAATAATAATAATAATTTTCTTAGTGCTATGCATGTGATCCTACATTGATTCATAGGTAACAGAGGGTTGGGTCTTACTGCAATCTTTAATATCAGAAATCAGCTCAGAGAATACCTGACTACATATTATTATTGTTTATATGGGTATAGCATGGAAGGCGCATTGCTGGAGACTCACACTATCCATTAACACAATTCCTATCATACATCTTAAATTTATTCACTGATGGGGTACTCACAACCACCTCTGTCAATCCATTCCACTCATTCTCACTCTCCAAGTAAAGAACCTATTCTGCACACTCTTATTAACCACACTCTAAGACAACTCCCAAATGTGACTCTCCTTGTTTTCCCCTTACTCTCCGTGTACTGAAATATTTCTTTTGTGTCAATCTTATAGAATACCTTCAGTAAGTTTCTATCATATCTCTTCTCTTCTGCCTGTCAGCCAAACTCTGCAACCCACACACCTTCAATCTATCCTCATAGGAAACATTCTACAAACTTGTCACCAGCTTAGTCACTTGTTTCTGAATCCTCTCCACCACCTCTCAGTCCCCTAGAAATGCAGGTGACTAAATCTGTGCACTAGTTAAATATGGCCAAATTTATAAAGAGAGATAATAACCTCCTTATCATTCCTTGTCAGTGTGTTCTTCAACATGCAAATAAAACTCTGAGCTATTTTGCTAACTCTTACGATATTCCTCTGAATTCCAAATCTCCATCCACTACCACCTTCAGATCCCTAGCCTCATTAATCCCCTATAATATAGTGCCATCATTACGACACAAAGTATGTAACAATTTCATCCCAAAGTTCATTACCTTACATTTTACAACATTAAGTTGATAAGTTGATCATTGGCAAACAACTGAATATTTCCCCTCAAATCTTCTGCTGTATCATTTATGTACAAATTAAAGAGTAGTGGTCATGGTACAGAGCCCTGAGGCACTCCGCTAGTCATCCTCTTTTGCCGTGATTCTACTACCATCATACAGCAATCTCTGATGTCTACCCCCCCCCCCATCCATGCCACCAACCTCATATCAATTCCTATTTGCTGCAACGTATGTAATAATTTTCCATTTGGTATTCTGTCAAATGCCTTTGCAAAGTCCAGCACTGTCATAGTGTAGACATTTTCTTTATCTAATTCTACTGCACCTTATTATCAAATGTGAACAAATTGCTAAGGCAGGACTACCTTTTACAAAGCCATACTGTCCCCCTCTAGAGTATCATGTTCCTATGCACCTATATGGCTAGTACAGTTGGATTCCAATGATTTAGTAGTAATTTTTATTTCATTCATTTTGATCAATTGCAAAATATGCCTTCTTATGATGTTGATCACATGAGAGTATTACTTATTCATATTGTTAACATGACTATTAAATAGAAGATACTGATATATCTACTTATATGGACTCATCAGGAGAGCAAACTCTACAGATCACAATAGTTATCATACTTTGCTTGGAAGTCATCATTAATGCACTCCTCACCTGTTCTGTCAATTCATTCCATCATTCACTACTTTCCATGAAAAAATGTATACTTTTCACTGTTACTTACATCACCCTCTTACAGTTTCCAGAGATGACCTCTCATGCTCCTGCCGTCTATTACTCTATGCAATATTTCTCCTTCATTTATTAGGTAGGATCTTCTCACCACCATGTATGTCTCAATCATATCACTTCTCTTATCTACCAAGCTTTTCAAAAGTTCATTGCTGCAGTCTGCCCTTGTGCTCAACATTTCATTGTCCCAAGACAATCACTAGCTTTTAGATCCTCTCTGTTTTTCCTTATCGCACAGACATCCAGGTGACCAGAACTATACAAAAATATCAAGATGTGATGTGATGTGATTAGTACAATGCCAATATCAAATCTTAATTAATCTCTATTTCTCAATTTTCATAGCATTAAGTTTGAGTAACTTTTGCAATGTACTCAATGAGTGATAGGAGTAATGTTGTCACTGGGGAGGAAAGTGAACACAAGATTGCGATGGACTTGACTTTAGGTAGTGTCACTGAATATATGGAGAATCTGAGGAATGTGTCAACTTTCCTCAGAATGAGAAAAAATTTGAGAGTATAGGAGCATTGGATGGAGAGAGAGATGAGAATTACCAAGAAGAAAGGAATTTATGTGGAATTATAAAGCAGGTGACTAAATAATTTTCTAAATCAGCTAGGGACAGTTCCATGGATGAAAGAATGAAAGAATTGATATCAGCAAGTATAGAACTTTTCCTCAATCGAAAAGATAATGTTATTTAGTGTAAAGATTACTAATAAAATCAAATAGGAATTGAGGATGAAAAAGAAGTTATAGAAAAAGTATAAAGGGAGATGTGGAGAGCAGTTGCATAAGGAATATAACACTCAAGCCTGGAGAGTAATTAGTATGGTGAGGAAGACAAAAATGGAATATGAGAAGAGACTAGAAGTACAGTCCAAGGAAAATCTTAAGTAATTCTTTTGTTATAAGGCCAGTGAATGAATGATTCTGTTATATGGAAATATGGGTTGAAAGATCACACAGATGACATTTTGGAACTGTTTAATGATAACTTTATTGGGGTATTTCATCCTGGAGAAGCAGACTATATTCAAGGAGGAATAGAGAGGGGTTGACTGTTTAAGATAAGAATGAGGAGAATATGTTTCAAATATTAAGTACTCTGGAAGTTAATCAGGTAATGGGACTAGATAGGATTTCACCACATGTTGAACTGAGGAAATGACAGCTCCATTGACCTGGATGTGTCCGAGGAGTGGAAGGAGGACAAGATGGTGTCACTGCATATGGTTAATGGTAGAATGGAGGGATCAAACTATAGACTAATTTGTGTTTCTTCTGTAGTTAAGATTTTGAAAAAAATTAATGAGAGATTATATTAAAAATTGGGCAGATTAGGGTATCTGTGCAGGTCAATATGTATTTGGTAAAGAAGGTCACTCTTGTTTCAGTAATTTTCTTGCCCTTTATAATAAAGTAACAAGAGCAGCTGATGAGGGAAAGGTATATACTGCATTTTTTTCTTTTTTGAAAAGGTATTTGAGGTGGTTTCACATGATAAGTTGATATTTAAGTTGTTACACATAGATATCAGGTTAGTGAATTGGATGAGATTGGAAATTGTCTGATAGATACATTAGAGAGTTATATAAAAAGGAGTATTATCAAGAAAAAGGAAGGTCACAAATAGGGTTCCACAGGATTCAATCCTGAAACATTTGCTGCTTAATCTTTACATCATTATTATTGGCACTGGATTGCAGGAAGATAGTTGCATGTGATGTTAAACTTGGAAGGGTTATTTGTAATATTCCTATTGTGGTGACCTTTCAGGAGGTTATGAATAACCTCAGCAAGTGAATAGGAATATCAGTGTAATGCAGTTAAATGTAAGGTCTTGAAATTTGGGATCCACAAATGGGAAGCTGCATACACTGTTGGTGGAGCTATATTAGAGGAACTGGAAAATGCAACAGATCTTGAGAGATGATAATCAATAAAAATTGGAAGTTTAGAGGTCATATTGCAAAGGTGGTCAAGGTAACTCAGAGGATTGTGGCAAATAATAAGAACTCGGACTAGTAGTGATAAAAGAGTAGATATCATTGCATAAAGCCGTGATTCAGGCAACGTTTGGATTATTGTGCTCAGATGGGATACATGGGGTTGAGTTTGGGGAATTATATGGGACAAAGGGTAAAGGTGAGCAAACAGGAGTAAGTGTGGAGAAGTCACAAATTGAGGGGTGGCAAAGGTAGGACTGGTCATAGATTAACAAATGAATTGCTATTCTTATTTACAAATGCCAGTTATATCTGCAATAAGGGAGATGAAATTATTTTGTTGATTAAATTCATTTGCTTTAGTGAAGCATGGTCAGATAAAATTGATATGGGAATAGATATAGAAGGATATGATTTTTTTTTTTTTTTTTTTTTGTTACAGGAGGGAAAAGAAGGAGGAGAGGTGCTGATGATAATAGCAGGAGAATTATGTCCATATAATTCTACTGACATAATTCCACTCATATGTCACCTTATGTGACATATGATTGGAAAATTGTGGCAGTGGTTTTGAAATAGTATGATGTGAGGTGGAGGGCAATAATGTAAGACAGTTGGAACTTGCAATAAGCAATGGAATATGGCAGGTAGAGACAAATGTACAGGCAATTTGGCTTGGTGAATAAGAGGAGAGTGATAATTACGGCAATATTTGGAATGAAAAGATAACATCAGGGAAAAAGGAGAATGAATTTCTTGAGTTCTTAAGGGACAATTATCTTAGGCAATATGCAATGGAGGGCAAACAAAGATTGAGGATCTCAGATCTGATTATATCATCACCAGGGTCGTACTTACACTTTACCCAAGTTGGGTGGGCCCGAGGTACTAGAATGCTCTGGGGCCTCCTCTTTACAAAATGAATAAAGACAAATAAAAACAATTAATATATCCAAAAAACTTTTATTTCATTTATTAAAAAACTTATGCTAAGTAAAGACAGTACATATCAAACACAAATGTTAAACTAGCACTAAGCAAAGACACTACAAATGTTTTTTCTTAGACTTCTCTTTTGCAAATGCATCAATGATATCATCATAATTCAAATTATTAACAACTTCATTTTCAATAAATGATAGTGATAAATTTGACATTTTATCCTGATCCAAAGAGTTTCGTAAATGACCTGTTTGCAGTATGACTGCAAACAGGTCATGAACATATATAGTATTTGCATTCTTGTTTTAAAAAAAACAACAGGCATATGATGTATTTAAATATTGACTTGAAGCAACAACATCCTCTTTCTGAGCTATATATATTATAGTGATATAAGAAATTTGACAGAAAACAATCATCATTTGTTATGTTCAGTTTTAATTATTTATACTTTTAATTCTTCAGTTTTAAATCTCATTGTTTGCAGCCCTTAAATTCACCCTAATTTTTTTTTTTTTTTGGAACCCCATCTAGAGCCACATGCACCTATTTATAAGTATGGCCCTGATCATCATAGAATGTGATTGAGAATGAAGTGTATAATCTCCTCCCCCCATCCCCCCCTTTTTTTTTTATGTGGCTCCCATCCACAGAAGGTTATATGCAAACTTATAGTACATTTTTACAGTGGGTAGGCTAAAGATTTATTATAAATTTATATTTATAAATTTTATGTTTTTAAAATTTATTTTTTACATGGTTCAGAAACCCTACTCTAAGACCAAACAAGGAGCTTTTTTCAAGCCACTTCAGGCATTTATTAAGTGGGATAGTGGTCTCACACCAGGCAATGAAATTCATCTCCAACCTGAAGACAATCACAAATCAGTGCCCATGGCAGGATTCAAACACACAGCCCAATTTATGTGAGGAAGGTTTGTGTGTGTGTGTGTATATATATATATATATATATATATATATATATGGAATTGCATACAAGATAGGTGATTATGAAAGGTTTTATTAGCCAACTGTGAGCTATAGCTTGGAGATTGATCAAGAGCTGTTTAACAGCAACAATGTCTGAGTGTATTCCAAAGATGAAAAGACTAAATAAGGTAGGGGATGCTAGAAGATGGTTGGTAATAATCAGTTACATGCAAAGTACAAAGAGTAAGCCAGGAAGGTTACTTGGTTGATTTAAATAGCAAAAGTGTATGAGCAGAAATTAGCACAGGCCAAATGAAATTCTAGTGAGTTTTTTCGGTATGCTGTAAGTAGAAGAAAGATTGACTATGCGAGGATTCAATGGCAGATTGGTACTGTTGAAGAGGATATTGTTCAAGTATTCAGTAAGAATATTATCAGTGTATTTCATGCTTACAAGGGTGGTCTGAAAAGTTCTCGGCCTAACAATGAAAAAAAAACGAATTTATAATTTCAAAATTATTTTTATTTTTCAACAAGATCTGCAAAATACCCCTCTACAGCTGCAACCACGTCTTGATTCAAAGAAAAATGCTGACCAGCGAGGAAAAGTTTAGTTCTGGGAAGAGATAAAAGTCAGAGAGAGTCAAATCTGGGAAATAGGGTTGATGTTCCAACAATTCATAAGTGCAGATCCTTTAAATTTCCCATTGCCAAAACACCTTTGTGGCAGGTGCATTGTCCTGATGAAAGATGATTTTTTTCTTCTGCAAACTGGGTCTTTTCCCACGAATTTTCTAGTCTGGTTAAAAGATCAGAATAATATTCCCTGGTTATTGTTTTTTACCCTTTTCAAGATAATTAATAAACAAAATTAAAAAATATATACACGTTTACATAAGAAAATTTTTTAATTTGCTAAATATTTCAGTCTGAATATTACAGACCATTTTCAGTGGCTACATAGGAATAGTTTTTAAAAAAAGTGGAATACGAACAATTGATCATTCACAAATAGAACGAGCCCTGTGATGTCATACTGCTAAGTATTAAAAGAGTAAACATTTTTTATCTGAGTCATGATTAAATTAAAGATATTAATTCAGAAATTCACATAATAATCTTAAATAACATTAGACTAATATAGGAAATTTAAAAAAAAAATAATAATATTCAGACTGAAATATATGGTATTTCAGTCTGATATTCTTGTGTAAACATGTATATATTTTATAATCCTAATGTCACAAGTATCTTTAAAGAATCTAATAAACGAAATGCCTTTAGCATCCCAAAACATTGATGCCATGACCGTTCCTGCTGATGGAACCAACTTTGCCTTCTTTGACGCTGAACAACCGGCTTCTGTCCATTGTTTTGACTGTTTGAATTCTGGTGTGTAATGGTGAATCCCAGTCTCATCCATAGTAATAAATCAATGTACAAAATCAGTTTTATTCTTGTTAAAATGCTCCAAGCACTGTTCAGAGATTTCCATGCAAGTGCGTTTTTGATCTGCTGTGAGCAAGCGCAACACCCATCTTGCACAAAGCTTTTTCATATGCAATTCTTCATGCAAATTATATCCTACACATTTGTTTGAAATGCCTATAGTCTCAGCAATTTCTCGCACTTTGACTCACCAGTCATCCAATACCATATCGTGCATTTGATCAATGATTTCTGGAGTTGTCACACCTTTTGGACATCCTTCACATGGATCATCTTCAAGGCTTGTATGGCCACATTTAAACTCGGTAGCCCATTTCTTAATTGTCGAAATGAAGGAGAAGAGTGCCCATAGACTTTTATGAACTTCGAATGGACTTCTTTTTGTGTTAAACCTTCTTTTACAAAGAAATTTATAACTGCATGATACTCAATTTTATCCATTTCAAGGGATATAGAGAACACTTTTGCTTCAGACAGCTGTATAAAACAAACTCCTTGATAGAATGACTTGCAATTTCACATGGATACTTATGACAGATGTACCAACTTTAGAGAAAAAAAAATCTTACCGATAGTGCTGCCATCTATGGTCAAGGCTTAGAACGTTTCAGACCACCCTCATATGAAGGCAACATTATGAGAAGTTGGAGTGTATAAGGTATGGTGGAAGAGGGAATGATGGTGAGTGAATAGGAGGTATATGAGGAATTAAGTAAACTTGTTATTATTAAGGCAGTTGACATTAAATCTATCAGCACATATCTTCAAGGAATGCTCCACGGATTAATAATTGGTACACCTGTTTAACAAAAGGCTTGCAATAGGGCAAGTCCGAAAGGAGTGGAGAGTGGGGATAAATTGTTTTTACTTCACAGGTGCAGTTTCAGGGAGGAAGGTCACAAACAGTGTGCCACACGGATCTGTATTGGGCCATTTGTTTAACTTGTATATTAATGATATGAGAAACACAGAAAAAGCCAATCTCCTGGCTTCACACTTTCCCTCCAATGCATGCATAACTGACAATGGTAAACCCCCCTCCCCCCTGCAACCATTCCAGATTCCTAATATACAATGCCCCCTATATCCTTTTGCTAGAAAGAGATGACAATATTTTTCTGATCTTAGACACAAAGGGATGGTATTCCTCCAATTGTCCCGGAGGTTTGTGCACCAGAACTGAACTCCTATCCTGTGTATATATAATATATATGTATATATAACATAAACAAGTTGATGAAATGAGTGGAAGGAGGGTAATTATTATGGGGGATTTCAACTATGGTAACATTAATTGGAAGGAGGAGAGGACACATGTGAGGAAGGAAATGGATTTTATTCAATTATTAAGGGATAACTATCTGAAACAGCATGTAATTGAAAATACTAGGGGTGTGAGAGTGCTTGACCTGGTAATAGTATCTGAGAATTTGACTGTAATGAATATGACCATGTTGCCACCTATTGGTGAGAGTGATCATAAGGTCTTGACCTGGGAGGTGGCTAAAGGTGTGAAATTTGTGATTAAGACAGGGCATATGTGGAATTACCGTGCTGGCAAGTATGACAAGCTTTGGAGATTGCTTGGATCAGTGCCATGGCATGTACAACTGCAAGGGCTGGACGTCGATAGAGCATGGGAAGGGATCAAAGAGCATTTACAAGAGGTTATGGCTAATTGTATACCTAAGGTCCGAATAGTGAAACAAGGAGGGGTTAAATGGATGAATAACACCATTAAGCTTGAGCTGCAAAAAAAGAAACAACTATGGAGGGAATTTAAAGAAAGGGGTGACCTGCAGGCACACGAACGGTATAAAGTACAGGCTAGAAGGGTAACGAGTGTGGTAAAAACAGCAAAAGCCGATTATGAAAGGAAACTAGCTATGCAAGCAAAAGAGAATCCCAAACAGTTCTTTCAATATGCTGCAAGCAAGAGAAAAACTGTACATGGCAAAATGATTTTAAGGAATGACGATGGTAAAGAGTTCACTGAACCAGTCGATATAGTGGAGTTACTGAGCGCGCACTTTGCAAAAGTATATCATCCAGGTGGTGACGTTAAAAAAATGAAGGAACTATTAGTTTATATGGGAATTGTGATGAATGAAGTGGAGGTGAATAGTCTATTACAGAACCTTAATGTGAATACATCTGTGGGATTGGATGGTATACCGGCACAGGTCTTGCATGAAGCGGCTAATGAATTATCAGTGCCCTTGACCATGTTGTTTAATCTGAGTCTCAGGTCTGGCTTAGTCCCGAAGGCGTGGAAAGAGGGGAAAATAGTTCCACTGCATAAAGGAGGATCCAAGACTATGGTTGCAAATTACCGACCGATCAGCATATCAGGAGTCGTTGTCAAGGTCTTGGAGAAAGTAGTCAAGGGAAAAATACAGGAATGGATTGATGAAAATGAGATACTGTACAGAGGACAGCATGGCTTTGTGAAGGGTAGATCATGCCTCAGTAACTTGCTCAAGTTTTATAACAGGGTGACGGCTGAACTGGATAAGGGAAATGGGTTTACAGTGATACTGCTGGACCTGGCAAAGGCGTTTGACAGGATACCACATGGAATTCTAATCCGTAAACTACAACATATGGGAATGGATATAGGGTTGGTGAGATGGATAGCTGGGTGGTTGATGGAGAGATATCAAAGAGTAGTTTATTCAGGAGTAGAGTCCAAAAAACGGCCTGTGACTAGTGGTGTGCCACAGGGTTCTGTTCTTGGACCACTGCTGTTTAATCTGTTCATTAACGATATAGGGAATGGTCTAAGTGGGACAGTTCATTTGTTCGCTGATGATGCAAAGTTGGGTAGGGCGATAGTGAATGCAGAAGATGTCAAAGTCTTGCAAGATGACTTAGATAGATTGGAGTTCTGGACTAAGGAGAATGGATGTCAATTTAATGTGACAAAATGTAAGGTTATGCATTTCGGAGTGAAAAGATTAGCAGCAGTATACCACATTGGTGGAACTGTACTCCAAGAGATTGATGAGGCCAGGGACTTGGGAGTGTTGGTGGATAGGGAGATGAAGTTTAGTGGGCACATTGCGAAAGTAGCTAAATCAGCTCATCAACTCACTTGGTTGTTGAAAAATACCTTGACGAGCAGAGAAAAACAAGTTATTGTACCTCTGTACCGAGCCCTGATAAGACCTCATCTCGACTACTGTGCCCAGATTTGGTCACCTCGGTTCCTTCTTGATGGGGAGGAGGTTGAGAGGATCCAGAGGCGAGTGACTAAGATGATAGCAGGTCTATGGAATGCACCATATGAGAACAGGTTGAAGATTTGTGGGTTGCAGAAACTAGTTGATAGGCGAAAAAGGGGAGATATGATTGAGACATTCAAATTGCTAAAAGGATTCTATAGGATTAATTCAGATGATATTTTTGAGATCAGGACTGGTGGTGGGAGAACTAGGGGACACCCATGGAAGCTGGGCAAGAGCGTGGTTAGCAGGGGTGTTAGAGCTGGGTTCTTTACTTTTAGAGTGGTAAATGAGTGGAATAAGCTGCCAGAGTCTGTTGTGGGTGCTATGACAGTGAGCGAGTTCAAGGGAAGGTATGATAGATACTGTGAGAATGTTGAACAGCTGTGTGAACATGATGTTTAGGGCCTCCCTCGATGAGTCTAAGGACTCCTGGAGTAGCCCGTGGTAATAATAATAATAATAATAATAATAATATACTCTCTTACTCTACTCGTATCCATCCCACAGCTTGAAAATGTGCCTATATTCAAGGCATTCCCAAGTAGGGTAACAAGTCACTGTCATCAAACTATTGCTCTATCTCACATACCTCAGTCCTATCTAAAGTAATGGAGAAAATCATCAATTTCCAACTCCTACACGACTTTGATGGCACCCAGCTAATAAACGACCACCAGTATGGATTCCAATGCTGCCTATCAACAGGAGATCTGTTCACATATATCACCCATCTCTGGGCAAATGCCATGGAAAATTTGGTGGATCTCAAGTGGTTGCACTCAATATCTCCAGATCTTTTGACTGGATCTGGCACAAAGTTTTACTAAGTATGCTTCCATCATTTGGTCTGTCTCAGGACAGTTGGATTGCCAGCTTTCTGTCTGGACATACAATGTGGGTGATGGTGGATGGTTCCTTATCCTCACACCATTCAACTAATCCTGGGGTACGACACGGTTTTGTTCTCTCACCAACCCTCTTCCTTCTATATATCAATGACCTACTTCAGTTTACCTCCAAGCTAATACACAGTTTTGCAGATAACAGCACATTGCACTCCTCCATTTCATTGATAAACCTTACTCTACACAACTCACCTCAACCTACAGAACATCAACCACAACTACCATCAATTCTGATTTTCAAGCCATCCTCCAGTTTGGTTCAGATAACTTTGTCAATTTCATAAAATCCCCCTCTGAACATTAACACAGCCATTAACTATATTGAAATCACAATCTTCTCCCTCAAGAAAATGATTGACTCAATGCAGAGGAGATTGATTAATAACCCATCTCTTACCATCTCACTCTTTCCACTTTCATACAGGCGTTTGGTTTCTGCAATATGTGTATCCTATAAATATTTCCAGGTTCATCGAAATAGCATCAATAATTTCCCCCACTCGGTGCCAAGTCCGTTGAAACACATGCAGCTGCTGCCTGACGTCCTTCACAGTATACCTTGGAACCCACAAAACAAGTTTATTTTCCTCCTCCTCCTCCATCACTGCTACTGCTGTGTTTTATGGAACAGTCTTCCCCTGATGTTTCAGAAGGAAGAATACAATATATAGACTTTTAAATCAAATGTAAACAAGTTTCTCCTTTCCCAACCCACTATCCATACATGTTACTAACATATCATAGGTTGATTAATCAACTTCTTGTGTATGTGTATGGGACTCAACATAAAAAAAAAAAACATGCTTAATTAGCAGGTTGGTTAATCAACCTATAGTATGTTAGTAATGTGTATGCTTATATACAGATGTTTATTGATGAAGCAATATTGGAAAGAACTAAGAAGAAGAACAGATGTTGTTGCCTTGCAGGAGGAGGATCTCAGTACACTGTGTGACTGTAATTGATGTTGCAAAGTGTAAGATATTGAAATTTGGTAGGCAAGGCTGGGATGTAGAGTTTACAAATAATGGGAAAATGGCAATGATGAGGAGGACCTTGACATACAGAGGCAAAGAGATCTCTAACATATTCCTCTGGTTTTCAAGAGGAATATGTTAGAGAGGATACAGAGAAGATTCCCTAAGTTGGTGTCACTTTTGTGAAATGTGGAATATAAGGACAGATTAAGGGAATGCAACTTGAAAAGCTTTGTGAATAGGACAGAGAATATGATTGACATGCTTAAGCTGGTGAGGAGTTAATCAGATTAATGTAGAAGAGAATTTTCAGAGTAGAGGGAAACAAGGGTAAAACAAGAGGCCATCCCTAGAAGGAGGGTGTAAGTAAGGGGATGAGGAGCAGGTTCTTTGCATAGAGAATGGTTTGTGAGTGGATAGTATTCTTTGAAAGGGCGGTGAGTACAGAAACTGAATTGGTTTAAGGGAAGGTTCAGTGATCATTTTTGCATTAATGTGGACCTTCCATAATGAGTTTTGACTCCATGGGGGTCTGATGTTAATAATAATAATAAAGATCTGGTCACTGGGATTTATATAGGATAAATTAACTTTGCAGAGGGTACAGACAATGATCACAAAAAATATCATAATTGTACAATATGTTAGTTATGAGGATAGGCTGACGGCATGTACACTAGATAGTTTGGTGGATAGAAGACAAAGAAGTGACATGATTGAGGCATCTAAACTATTTAGAAGTGCTTACAGGATTGACACTGAGGAGATTTTTCATGTAGTAGAAGAAGGGGAAGAAACAAGAGCTATTCCTGGAAATTGTGAAAGGAAGTAATGAGTAAGAAGTGGCTTTTTTTTTTGCATGGAGGGTGGTTGGACCATGGAATGTGTTATCTGATAGGATGGTAAACATAGAAATGGTGAATGGCTGTAAGGAGTTGTATGAAAAATTCCCTTTTGTCTAAAAATCACTTCTGGCAATGAATCTTGTGACTTCACGGAATGTGAAGTCATTAGCCTCTATATACAAGTAGCCTAGTCATGAAGATCACGATACACATGGATCAAGGATTAAACAAGAATATAATTTTTGGCATCTTTAATTTAATTGATTCCATGGAATTCCTGATTAATAATAATCTGTATTCTCTAAATTGTAAATCCTCATCCACCATCATTACAAGATCCCTTAACTTCTAAAGCAAAGTTATTATTTTCCTGACCCCCATGGAGTCACAAGACTCATCGTGGGAGGCCAACACTACTCAACACACAAGTTCTGTCATACCACTCCTTAAACTCATCCACAGTCTGCATGCTCACCACCCTCTCAGGCAATGCTCGTACCACTTTCCATGCAAAAAACTTAATTCTTATCCTTTTTCTCACCACCTTTTGCAACTTACAGGGAGTTCCCCTTGTTCTTGCTCCTTTCCCTCATTCTACCATATGAAAATTTTCACCAATGTTCCAGACAAGTTCCAGCAATGTAATATTTCATTACGTCTCTGGTCAAAAAAAAAAAAATTTTTTTCACGTGTAGATGACATTATATTAGCCATAATTTTCCTTAAAAGAATTTTTCTTTTATGACAAGTTATTTAATTTGAAGTTACAAAACCCATTTTAGAAAAATGGGTTATGTGACTTAAGTGACTGCCATAGAAGACGATGCTTAAAATAAAAATCGGAACTTTATAACAGTGGCCAAAACTTTTTTTGCATATTGCTGCTTTTTCAGAGGAACAAAGCATAGACATTTAAAAAAAATACATATACATTTTTGAAAGCATGCATAGCTGTATTTAAAAAAAAAACACTTGTTTTATTTTTAGATTTTCACTAAAACCATTTAAACTTCATTTTAAAAATGTCTTTAAATCTGTGTTTATTATTCACAAAGAAGACAAGGTTTATTCTAATATATAGATGGAAAGTGGAAGGGAGACCACTTCATATCTTGCAAGGAATGCAGAGAGAGCAGATAAGGATTTCTGTTCCAGTATTCAGTCTTCACCTTGTACAACTATTATTAGGTACTACCTAGATGATGTACAAACTGCCAACCAATCTTGGTTTGTACCTGAATGGGTTGGCAGTTTGAGAATTATTATTATCCCAAGACCTGATGGAGTCAAAGACTCATCTAGGCGTCATTTTGTCATACACACAGCTAATAATAATGCACCTTAAATACACTCAAATTCTCTGCAGACACCACTCTCTTAGGCAGGGCATTCCAATCATTCACAACTCTGCATGCAAAAAACCTACTTCTCACTCCCCTGCTCATATCCTCCTTATACAGTTTCCAGGGATGACCTCTGATTCTTCCCCTGATCACCCACCGTTTTCTGTGAAACCACTACAACATTGATCCTATAACAACCTGTTATTAACTTGTAGGTCTCTCATATCACCCCCTCTTCCTTCTATCTACTATACTCTGTAAATTGCATCTCCCAACCTTTCTTCATATTCAACATTCCAGAGATCAGAAACTACCTTAGTCAGTTGCGGACCATTTCCAACATCTCTTCATCCTTTTGAAAACCAGATGCCCAAATCTGTGCAAAGTAGTCCATGTGTGGCTTAATCAGAGCCTTATACAATGGAACATGAATCTCCTTATTTCTACAAGTCAGTATTTTCTACATCATTTCCAGAATTCTTTGTGTTGTCCTCACAATTTTGGCAATGTGTCCCCTAAATGTCAGACCCTTATCCACTATCACCCCAAGATCTCTTATTTCCTCCATCTCCAACAATATATCCCACCAAGTGTAAATTATGCATCCTGTCTTTGTTTTCTGAATTTTAAAACCTTACATTGTGCAACATTGAACTTGCATCCCCATTCTCATTCACTCAATCTATTCAAGTCTTATTGTAAGGCCACACAACATCTTTTCTACTCTTCATCGTGCCAACTTTGTATCATCTGCAGACAACTGAAATCCCCATCCAAATCTTTGCCAATATCATTAACATACAGGTTAAACTACAATGGTCCTAAAACAGACCCCTGAGTCACACCACTAGTGACTTTCCTCTTTTGGGATATTGCTCCCCCATACACAACTTGCTGATACCTATCACTTAGCCAGTCTCCGATCCAATGCACTAATCTAATATCAAATCCTATCCGCTCTAGTTTGCCTGTCAACTTATCATGCAGTAATCTGTCAAAAGCCTTTGCAATATCTAAGTATACTATTATGTATCCCTCTCTTCTGTCCAAGGAAGCCATCACGTTATTGTAATAAGTAGATTACTAAAACATAATCTCCCTTTAGTAAATCCATGCTGTCCATCAAAGATAATACCATTGTTGTCAACCCAATTCTGGATCATAGTTATCACTGGCTTCTCCTACAACTTAACTTCAACACCTGACACACAGATAGGCCTATAATTTGATACTTGAGTTCTATCACCTTCCTTATGAAGCAGCACAGTCTTGCCCTTCTTCTGCTCCTTTGGAACTTGATCCAGTCCAACACTCGTATTAAAAAAATATCTCCAGCCAGATGTGCCAACTCTGCACATTCCTTCAGAATATGTGGTGATACATTATCAAGATCCACAGCCTTATTAACATCAAGTTTGCTCAATTCCCCATATATCTCTTGCTCACTTACAGTCAGTCTCTCCTCCCCATCATCAACTACTCTCAATGATGTTGCATTCACAAGAATGAAAGACCTTTATGAACTCTCATTAAGTATCTCCACTATATCTTCTGCAGAAATTGTCCTTATTCCATTTTCTCCAATGTGTAATAACAACATCCAACCAAGTATTTCATTCTATTCACCTCTATCTCATACCATACTGCCTCAAAACCACTGACACTATTTCCCTCTTGCATCTCTACTTTGTATGGACATAACTCTTTCTCTATCATCAATAGCACTTCCCCCCCCTCCCATTTTACCCTTTCTATCCCCACAAACACATGATACCCTTCCATCTCTATTCCTGTCGGGATGTCATCCTCATCCAACTATGTCTCACTTATTGCAAATATCTTTGGGTGAACAGACTCAATTAATGCAACCATTTCGTTTGCCTTGTTTCTTACACTTCTAGCATTTGTATACAAACACAGCAACTTATTCCTAGATCTATAGCTAGTTCCACTGATACTACTTATTTGATGTGAATTCTCCATACTTGACTCGAGCGATTTTTTTTTTTCTCCTTATTCATCTTAGAACCTTCTTCAAATCTAACTGCTTTCCCTTGATCCCAAATCATCCTCTTCCCTTTTTGTCTACATATTCACATCCTCTTGGAGCATCCACCTTTCTCAGCCTGTGCTCCTCTGTCCATCCTGAACCACCCCATTTCCCTATCTGTCTTGCACACCTGTTCTCTCATTCTCTATACTCGTGCTGCTCACTTCTTCACTCATAACCACCTCTTCAATCTCTCCTGTCTTACTCTCCTGTTCTTCCACATCACTTCACACTTGATCAGATTCATTCTCTGCACTCACTTCTTTACCTTCTGACAGCAGCAGCCTCTCCAAGTGCCTCACACCAAAACCACTCAAATGCAGTCCGTCACTCCTATACAGTTCACTTCATCCTTCAAACTCATTCCACAAGTTAACAAACTACACTCCTTTCTTCTGACACATTTCTGCTAACATATCATTCATAATCCTTGCTCTCTGTCTCATCTCACGACTTTCATACCTGGGCAACATGTTTACTACACTTCCTATCACACTATTCTCTTTTATCCATCTCAACAACCTCCTGATATCCAATCTGATGTGTTTTTGTTCACAGTCAAGTCATTTGTATCTATTACAGCTACCAACTCTTTTGCTTGCTTACTTCTCATATCCAATGCCTCAATCACTCTACTCATTCTATCTCCAGTAAAACAAACTTTGTGCATCCTATCATCCAGCACATCTTTAATAATTGAATCACCATACAGCTCCAGTCATGGGTCTTTCGTTACCTCTTTTATACCAATATTATTCATTTTCATCATTTTTGCTCTTCCATACATATCTCAATTTATATTCACTTCATTCTGCATCCATTTCATCTCTTGCTTCATCTTAACCAAGTCAACTTTCAAATCTTGCATCACAGTTTCCCTCTCATTAATTCTTTTGAACTTTCAAATCTTGCATCACATTTTTGCCAAACTGAATTCTGTGTAGACTTAAATGAAAAATAAAAGTGATAATAGAACATACTGAAAAGTCAAGTTGACTGGAATCTGCAAGATAAACAAGGACTTCTCCTGCTTTCTTCTTGTCAGGGGACCAGTATGGACAATGAAAAGTCTGTTAAAAAAGAACACATGGAAGGAATATAAAGTAAAGATGATCAGCATTCTCATGAGCAACGTGGAGTGCTAGCAAGAAGGGTAACTAGTATGATAAGAAAGACCAAATGAGATTATGAGAGAAAATTAGCTAAACAGGCTAATGTAAATCCAAAACAAGTTTTTTGTTATGTAGCAAGTAAGAGGAACAATAACTATGGAAGGATGAATTTAATCAATGTTGATGGTAGGAAGATGACAAAAACAACAGAAATAGTTGAGTTACTAAGTGATCATTGCGCACAGGTGTGTCATCCAATTAGAGATTTTGCAGTTCTGGTATAACAGAGACAACCATAATGATGTGACAGAGACTCATGTCAGAATTGAGTTAGATGAACAGGAGGTGCTCAGCATATTGAAAATTATCAATGTGAATAGAACAGTGGAACTGGATGGCAAGTTGCTCATGTTCTATGCAAATATACAAGAGAATTAGCACTGCCTCTAACAAAGTCATTCACCCTAAGTCTCAGCTTTTGCAAGGTTCCAAGGGAGTAGAAAAATGGTAAGCTACTAAGCTACTTCCATTACATAAAGATGGCTCTAAGATAAAATCAGAAAATTACAGCCCAATTAATAATTCAGGAATGGTGATTAAAAGTACTGGAAAATTTGGTTAAAGGTAAAATCTATCTATCGAGCAATTGATAGATAGTAATATAATATATTCTTATCTATGGTGGGCAGCATGACTTTAAAAGGTAGATCCTACCTAAGTACTTACTTTCTGAGTCCGAAATTTCCAGGACAGAAACCGGCTTGCTCGGGTATAAGTTTCTCGTCGATGTTTACTGCTATTCTTTCCAGAATCATTTGTTCAAAAGTATTTATAAAGGGTGTCCCAAAATTCACGCAAGATTTAAATTTAGCGCCATTTGTGCAGTAAAGTGTTGCCAACGAGAAAAAAAAGACAGCGTGACATCTGACAGTTCAGGATTATTAAAAATGGAGCGCTACACAAAAGAACAACACATTTTCATTGTTGAGCAATATTTTAAAAATGATGAAGGTTTGGCAGTTACAGTTTGCAATTTTCGTACAAAATATGGTCGGAATAGTGATTTAACTTCATCAACTGTGAAAAGATTAATTAAAAAATTCAAGGAAACTGGATCAATTAGTGATCTTATACACTCTGGCCATCGTTCAACAGAAAACATCGAAGCAGTTCGTGAGAGTGTTGCTGAGAGTCCACGAACATCAATTCGGCACCGTGGTCTTGAATTGAGCATTTCGAGAAGCTCTCTACAGCATATTCTCACGAAAGATTTGCATCTTTATGCTTACAAAGTTCACTTGACTCAAGAACTGAAGCCTACTGACCACACACAGCGAAGAGAGTTCGTTGAATGAATTATGGAACAACAACAAGTGGATGCTTATTTATCAAACAAAATCATCTTCAGCAATGAGGCTCATTTTCATCTTGATGGCTTCGTTAATCGACAAAATTGTCGCATTTGGGGGTTCAGAAAATCCACGAGTGCTCTAGTTTGACAATCAACTGACAATGTGGTAATCTATCAAAAGCTTTTGCAAAATCTAAGTATACTACAGTGTATCCATCTCCCTCATGTAATGCTGCTGTCACCTTATTGTAATAAGTAAGCAGATTACTAAAACATGCCTCCCTTTAGCAAATCGTGCTGTCCATCAAAGATGGACAGCACGATTGGAAGAACGCAATTGGAAGAACGACGGTACGTTGCACCCTTCGATTAGAAAAGGTCTAAATTTGATTCTCATCATGAGGGGAGGAACCTTTATATGTACTTTTTCAATTGAAGGTGAGTTAGCCAATCTCATACGGAGATAGCAGGGTTTTCTCTCGGGTTTTTCATCCCGCATACAGACAAATCGGCCCTTCAGAACACACACAATTTACAGACAAAAAATACTAGCTGTGGTGGTGGTGGTTGTGGGCAATAGATGATGTTGATGTAGGTGATTGGTAGTAGAGGTTCTGTGTAGCAGTGGAAACGGAGAGTTGCACAGTAGGTGTCCTCCTGCAGTGAGTCTTCAGACTCCTTGGAGTTGTCACGAATAATAATAGTAATAATAATAACCATTGTTGTCAAAGTTCTGGATCCTGGTTCTCACTAGCCTCTCCAACACTTTAACCACAACACCTTTCCCAAATATTGGCCTATAATTTGATGCTTGAGCTATGCCACCTCCCTTATGAAGCAGTACAATTTTCCTTTTCTTTCACTCCTTTGGAACTTGACTCAGTGTAAGACTCATATTAAACAAATATGTCAAGGCAGAAGTCAGCTCCCTGGCACATACCTTCAAAATATGTGGTGATACATCATCAAGTCCCACAGTCTTATTAACATCAATTTTTCAGTTATGATAAATAACTGATTTTCAGCAAAGATATAGGCTCTACTGAGTTTCCCCTCAAGCCATTGCAGGTCACTAATCTGTTTCCTTAATTTATCATAGTTTCCTATTCTATAATTCCAGACATCTCTTTCATTCAGTGAAGCTTACACTTGCTTTGTTTCTTCCCGTGTTCTTCACATTATCATTAACATCAGACCTCTAAAGATCAAAAGACTCATTGCTCAAAGTCCATACTCCCACACAAAAAGATAATCATACCATGCCTTTAAACCTATTCAGTTTATGCACTAGCCACACTCTAAGGCAATGAGTCTACTCATCAACCACATCATGCAAACCTGCTACTACTCAATGTGTTGCTCACAGTCTCCTTATACATAACCTCCAGGAAGGTTGGTAAATTGGTAGAGCCTCTGCTACTAATGGCTCAGTTAAGTAAGTTTGAATGTGGTTAGTAGTTGGAAGGGGACCAATCGTTCGATGCTGTTGGCACATTCTCCCCTGATGAGTCTTTGGACTCCCTGGAGGTGTCAAATAATAATAATAATATTCTTTTTCTTCTCGCCTTCCACTCTATAATTCCTTCTGTATTAATCTGGTAAAATCCCATCACTATAACTTAAAACATTTCTGTCAAATCCCATCCCATCTCCTCTTTTCCACCTATCCTCTAAACTCTGTAATTTACATTCCCTCAACTTCTTCCAATAACCAACATTCCAGAATCATGATATAGTCTTACTAATCTCTGAACCCTTTCCAGAGCTTCGACATCACAACGAAAACCAGGTGATGACCAATTATGCACACAGTATTTCATGTCTGGTAGCACAATCATGTCAGTGTGCTCTTTATCACAGCATCAGAATGCTGTGTAGTTTTTGCAACACTTGTGCAATATGCAACATGGACTTCATATTTCATCCACTTCTTGAATCACAGTTCCACTAATAGAGTACAGAGTCTTATAAGCTATGCAGTTAGACTGACAAATTTGATGCAAAGCTACCTTCCTCCATATAACCAGTAGCCTAGCATGATCATGATGTTACTTCACGTACTTACACTTAGGTAAAAGTTTTAAAAACAGTCATGTAATTATTTGTTTGTTTAAGTGACTTGTTTTTGAGACTAAACAAAAATCAAACCTACTACTACTAACCCTCAGTGATCTCGTTTACTGTGCCATCTGGTAAATATGTTTTACCCAGAATTCCATTAGGTATCAGCAAATACTCTATGATCATTCTACAACCTCCATGCTGTGCCACACTAATTTTTGCTAGGTGGCTCTGTTGTATATTTTTCTTGAGGTTTCACCTCTCCACAGACCAGTCACTACAGACAAACAGTCCATCTATGTTATCGAGGATCTACCACTTCCCAGGAACTTTACCCTCTGTCATAGTTTTGAGAAAACCTCATGCCATTTTTTTTATAAAACCAAACTATTTCAGCATTTTTCTGTCAGTACTCTTAATGAGTCTTAAAGTTTGATCACTCTTTCCTTTATAAGACCCATCCATTTGTCTGCTGTTCAGTGTGAGATTCTCGAGTCTCTTGCAACACATATCAAAAGTAGTTATAATTTTCGTATCAGGCTTCTTTAGTTTCCAAGTTTCACATCCATAAGTAACTATAGGTTCATAAGTAGCTATAGAATCCTCATCTCTTTTCTTGTAGTGACTATCAGTGCTCTTGACCATGTTGTTTAATCTGAGTCTCAGGTCTGGTTTAGTCCCGAGTTCCACTGCATAAAGGAGGATCCAAGGCTACTGTTGCAAATTACCAACCGTCAGCATATCAGGAGTCGTTGTCAAGGTCTTGGAGAAAGTAGTCAAGGGAAAAATACAGGAGTGGATTGACGAAAATGAGATGGTGTACGGGGGACAGCATGGATTTGTGAAGGGTAGATCATGCCTCAGTAACTTGCTCAAGTTTTATAACACAGTGACAGCTGAACTGGATAAGGGTAATGGGTTTACAGTGATACTGCTGGACCTGGCTAAGGCCTTTGACAACCACATGGCATTCTAATCCATAAACTGCAACATATGGGAATGGATATAGGGTTGGTGAGATGGATAGGTGGGTGGTTGATGGAGAGATATCAGAAAGTAGTTTATTCAGGAGTAGAGTCCAAAAGATGGCCTGTGACTAGTGGTGTGCCGCAGGGTTCTGTTCATGGACCACTGCTGTTCAATTTGTTCATTAACGATATAGGGAAGGATCTAAGAGGAACAGTTCATTTCTTCGCTGATGACACAAAGTTGGGTAGGGCAATAGTGAATGCAGAAGATGGCAAAATCTTGCAGGACGACTTGGATAGATTGGAGTTCTGGGGCAGCTAAGGAGAATGGATGTCAATTTAATGTGACAAAATGTAAGGTTATGCATTTTGGGGTGAAAATATTAGCAGCAGTATACTACCACATTGGTGGAACTGTACTCCAGGAGATTGATGAGGCCAGGGACTTAAGAGTGTTGGTGGATAGGGTTTAGCGGGCACATTGCAAAAGTGGCTAAATCAGCTCATCAAATCACTTGGTTGTTGAAAAATACTTTGATGAGCAGAAACAAGCAAGTTATTGTTCTCTGTACCGAGCCTTGATAAGACCTCATCTCGACTATTGTGCCCAGATTTGGTCACCTAAGTTTCTTCTTGATGGGGAGGAGGTGGAGAGAATCCAGAGGCGAGTGACCAAGATGATAGCAGGTCTATGGAATGAACCTTATGAGAACAGGTTGAAGATTTGTGGGTTGCAGAAATTGGTTGATAGGCAAAAGAGCAATTTGAATGATTGACACATTCAAATTGCTGAAGGGTTTCTATAGGATTAATTCAGAGGATATTTTTGAGATCAGGACTGGTGGTGGGAGAACTTGGGGACATCTATGGAAGCTGGGCAAGAGTGTGGTTAGCAAGGGTGTTAGAACTGGGTTCTCTACTTTTAGAGTGGTAAATGAGTGGAATAAGCTGCCAGAGTCTGTTGTGGGTGCTATGACAGTGAATGAGTTCAAGGCAAGGTATGATAGATACTGTGAGAATGCCAAATTGTTGTGAGGACATGATGTTTAAGGCTTCCCTCGATGAGTCTAAGGACTCCCTGGAGTCTCCCATAATAATAATAATCCTTCCAGACTTCATATTTCTATGACTATTGTTATAGCCATTTCTAATTTTCCGATGCCTTCTGAAAACACTTCTTCACATAACTGATAATGGTTCTCTAGCACACAGATTTGCTGATTTCTTCAGTTATTTTTCCATTAATGTATTTGTTTTTCAGAGCCTTCCATGTCTATATTTCCTTCTTAATCATTGTGTTTGTATGTTTAAGTTCTCTGTTCTTGTTGACCTCATTAATGCTGTCAAGGATTTATGCTAATTTATATTATTATTGCATGGGTAATTCAATGGAGTCCAAAGACTCACTGTGGAAAAATCAAACTATCCACACAATATATATTGTACCTCTCCTCGATCTCAGTGACTGACAAAGCACTGACAAATGACTCTGGCAAAGCATAGCACTCATTACCCCCCCCCCTCCATTTTTTTTTCTCTTCAAGCAATAAATCTAGTTCTTGCACCCTTGCCAATGACACTCATGCTCAATTTCCAGAGGTGATCACTTGTTCTTTCCCCTTGTATCCAAGTGCTGAAATATTTCCCTTGTATCAGTCCTATAAAACCCTTTCAATAACTGAAATATTTCTATCATATCCCAAATTTAAGGTTTATGAAATGCCTAGTAGACAACAGCAAGCTATAGTGTGAAAAGAGGAGTTGAATGGAAATGAGACAGATGCTGCTTGATCATTGATCAAAAGCTGTTTAACAGCAGTGTCTGAGTGTGTTCCAAAGGTGAAAAGACTAAATAAGATAAGAGTTAAGTATTATTACTATTATTATTATTATTCAGGCCTCCATGGAGTCAAAAGACTCATTGCAGGAGGTCCTTCCTAGGAAACACAAAGTCTATCAAGACTTATCGCGGGAGGTCCCCTCCTAGGAAACACAAAGTCTATCATACCACTCCTTAAACTCATTGACCGTTGTTCACTCTCACCACTCTATCAAGCAATGCATTCCATGGATCAACCACCCTCCATGCAAAAAAAACCACTCCTCACTCTTTTGCTCACAGCTTCCTTTCGTAACTTCCAGGGATGGCCCCTTGTCATCACTCCTTCTTGCTGTTCTACGAAGTGAAAGAACTCCCTAGTGTCAACCTTGTAACCACCTCTCAACAGTTTAAAAGTCTCAATCATATCACCTCTTCTTCTATCTACGAAACTCTGCAGCCCACATTCCCTCAGCCGATCCTCATAACTAACATTGTACAATCCTGAAACCAACTTTGTTATCTGCCTCTGTACCCTTTCCACAGTTAATTTATCCCCTTCAAATCCTGGGGACCAAATCTGAGAACAATGCTTTAAGTGTGGTCTGATCAGGATCTTATAGAACGGAACGAATAACTCTTTTATCTCTGCAGGTCAGCGTCCTTCTCAGTATTGCAGCAATCCTTTGTGTTACCTTCACCACCTTTACAATATGTCCCCTGAATTTCAGGTTTCGATCGATCATCAACCCCAGGTATCTTGTCTTCCCCTATTTCCTCCAGTACAACTCCTCCAATAGAGTATGAAGTGACCTTACATTTTGCTGCATTAAACCGATACTCCCATCCATTTGCCCATCTATCTAGCTTATTCAAATCCTCTTGCAGGGCTACCACATCAGCACTATTACTAATAACCCTTCCTAGCTTTGCATCATCCGCAAACAACTGAATATCCCCTTGCAATCCACTGACAATGTCATTGATATAAAGGTTAAACAGTATAGGTCCCAGTACTGAGCCCTGTGGGATCCCACTTGTAACCTTCTACCTCCTTCAAACTGGCCCACTGTACACAACTCTCTGATACCTATCGGACAGCCAATCATGAATCCAGTTGACCAACCTGATATCCAAACTCATGTGAAATGGATGAATGAAGGGATTAAGCATGAAATCTGGAAGAAGCCACTGTGTAGGCAACACATGAATGTTGGTAATAACTAGCTGCATTCATAGTACAAAGAGCAAGTCAGGAAGATGACTTGGCTGATAAAGATAGCAGATGTGCAGTATGAGCAGAAATTAGCCACTCAGGCCAAGAAAAATCCTAGTGAGTTCTTTCAATATGTTACAAGTTGAATAAAGAATTACTATGGGAGGATGATGCTAGTTGATGAAACTAGCAGGTTGGCTGCCAATGCAGAGGATATAGTTGAAGTGTTCAACAAACAGCTTATAAGTATATTTTATATTGTGAAGGCAATCATGAGAAACGAGTGTATAGGGTATGATGAAGGAGGGACTAATGATGAATGAGCAGTAGGTATATGAGGAGTTAAGTAAACTTGATGCTAATAAGGTAGTAGGACATCAAAATATATTGCTGTGGGTCTTGAAGGAATGATCCAAGGACTTGAAGTTTAGGGTTCACATTGCTAAAATTGTAAGACCTATCACAATGGATTATGAAAATAATTAGGAGGACATGGACATGTAGAAGCAACGAGGTTATGGTTCCCTTCTATAAGCCTTTGATCAGACCATATATGGACTACTGTGCACAGAATTGGTCACCTTGTTTTCAAGGGGACGAATTATTGGAGAGGATCTGAGAAAGGTTTACTGAGCCGGTGACAGTTCTATGCAATGTCAGATATGTGGAGAGATTAAGATAATGCAACTTGCAGAGCCTTGTGAATAGAAGTAGGACAGGGAATATGATTGAGATGTAAGCTGCTGAAGAGCTTTTACCAGATTAATGTGGAGGAAAAATTTCAGAAAGTAGAGGGAAACAAGGTAGAACAACAGGCCATCCCTGAAAGCTGTATAAGAAGGTGTGAGCAGGAGAGTGAGAAGTAGATTCTTTGCATGGAGAGTGATTGATAAGTGGAATGCATTGTTTCAAAGTGTGGTAAGTATGGAAACTGAATGGGATTAAGGCATGATTCAGTGATCCATTTGAATGAGAGAGTATAGATCTCTTACAATGAGTCCTTTGACTCTGTGGATGTCAAATGTTAATAATAATAATATTTTCCATCTATCAACTAACTTTTGCAACCCATAATCAATCTATTATCATAGGGAGCATTTGACAGACACTTAGACCACTTATCTGGATGTCAGATTGGTCAACTGGATTCAGGATTGGCTGTCCGATAGGTATCAGAGATTTGTGTATGGTGGGACAGTTTCAAGCAGGCAGAGGGTTACAAGTGGGGTCCCACTGGGCTCAGTACTAGGACCTATATTGTTTAACCTTTATATCAATGACATTGTCAGTGGATTGCAAGGGGATATTCAGTTGTTTGCGGATGATGCGAAGCTGGGAAGGATTATTAGTAATAGTGCAGATGTGGTAGCCCTGCAAGAGGATTTGAATAAGCTAGATAGATGGGTAAATGAATGGGGAGTGAGTTTAATGGAGCAAAATGGAGTCAGTGGATTGCAAGGGGATATTCAGTTGTTTGCGGATGATGCGAAGCTGGGAAGGATTATTAGTAATAGTGCAGATGTGGTAGCCCTGCAAGAGGATTTGAATAAGCTAGATAGATGGGTAAATGAATGGGGAGTGAGTTTAATGGAGCAAAATGTAAGGTCTTGAGGTTTGGGAAACATCGATGGGATGCTGCATACTCTATGGGAGGAGTAATACTGGAGGAAGTAGGGGAGACAAGAGATCTGGGGTTGATGATTGATAGAAACCTGAAATTTAAGGGACATATTGTAAAGGTGGTGAAGGTAACACAGTGGATTGCTGCAATAATGAGAAGGATGTTGACCTGCAGAGATAAAAGGGTTATCATTCCGTTGTATAAGTCTCTGATCAGACCACACTTAGACTATTGTTCTCAGATTTGGTCCCCAGGATTTGAAGGGATAAATTAACTGTGGAAAGGGTACAAAGGCAGATAACAAAGATGGTTTCAGGACTGTACCATGTTAGTTATGAGGATTGGCTGAGGGAATATGCGGAGACTGCAGAGTTTGGTGGATAGAAGAAGGAGAGGTGATATGATTGAGACTTTTAAACTGTTGAGAGGTGGTTACAGGGTTGACACTGGGGGAGTTCTTTCACTTGGTTGAACAGCAGGAAGGGGTGATGACAAGAGGCCATCCCTGGAAGTTACAAAAGGAAACTGTGAGGAAGAGGGTGAGGAGTGGTTTCTTTGCATGGAAGGTGGTTGAACCGTGGAATGCATTGCGTGATGGAGTGGTGAGAGCAAGAATGGTCAATGAGTTTAAGGAGTTGTATGATAGACTTTGTGTTTCTTGGGGGGGGGAACCTCCCCTCGATGAGTCTTGATAAACTTGGTGTTTCTTAGGAAGGACCTCCCACGATGAGTCTTTTTACTCCATGGAGGCCTGAATAATAATAATAATAATTACCATCTTGGTCACCATCTTAATTATTATTATTACGTGACACCTCCAGGGAGTCCAAAGACTCATCGAGGGAGAGCACCTACTTCACAACTCTCCGTCTCCACCACTCAAATCCACCAACAATAATGAACTGCAACTGCCATCATCATCATCATCTACACCAATGCCAACGCAACAATAGAACATGAAAAATCATAACAAGTGAATCAAGATTTTTCAGAAAAGTTCTGTATGCTTATATGAGGAACAATCAAATCAACTTTGATAATTAGCTGGCCTGGATGGCCCATGTGATTAATATATCTGCTCTCCAACCAACAGGTCACAGGTTCAAACCTAGATTCAAATCTTAAGAATGCAGAGGATGTTTTTTTTTTTGAGAGACTGAACAAGAAGTGGTATGTCTGTACAAAGTGCAGTGTTTCCTTTGACTGCATGGTATCAGTAAATGAGATTGAGAGAAATGAAAGTGCAGAATGATTGGTGAATATTAGACTAAGGGAAGAAAGCATAACATTTACATATTAACTAGAAGGGAGAACAAGAAAATAAGACCGTCAAGAATATGACTGTGGATGAGACTAGAATGAAAATTGATGTAATTGTGAGAGAGAAAGAGAGTATGAATGATGGAACAAAAGCAAGGTTGATTGTGAGAGAGAAAGAAAGAAAGTATGATTGTCAAAATGCGAGATTCGAAGAAAAAGTTGAGCATACCTCATCTCAGTATGCTGAGAATGACAAATGTGATGAGCTGTAGTTTCACTGAGATTAGATTTAGTGGATAGAATGAAGGAAATAATGCAAAAGATGTAAAAAAATGACTTTAGGAGAGTGGAATAGATGAGGGTAAAGTGTATGGAGATTTCATTATTAAAGGTGTGGTGAATGAAAGGGTCCAATGAGGTTTGTTTTTCTGGACAGAAGATAAACAGGGTTGGTGCTCTGGATAGTGAGTGATTGGAATGCCTTGCCTGAGAGTGTGGTGTCTGCAAGGAGTTTGAATGTGTTTAAGACGCGGTATGATGAGATGTGTGTGTGAGATAAAAGGACCTCCTAGATGAGTCTTTGACTCCATGAGGTCTTGTTTAATAATAATAATAATAATATGAGAAGTAAAGGAGTGAGACAACTAGAGACAACTACTGCTGTTTGTTCAGATGGAATATCAGCTCGGTTGTTGCATGAATGTGCAAGGGAATTGTCAACGCCTCTTACTTGGTTATTTAACTTAAGTTTGAACTCTGGTATGGTCCCTAGGGAGTGGAAGGAAGGCAAAGTGGTTCCTTTGCATAAAGGTAGCTCTAAGACCGTAGTAGTTAATTACATACCATTCGCCATCTCGGGAGTGGTGGTAAAAGTATTGGAAAAGTTGGTTAAGGAGAGAATTCAAGAATGGGTGGATCAGAATATGATACTCTGTAGGGGCTAAATGGTTTTGTTAAAGGTTGATCCTGCCTAGCAATTTATTAACTTTTTATAATAGAATGACATCTAAGTTGGACAAGGGGAATGGCTACATAGTGATACTTATGAAATTTGCTAAGACAGGATATCCCCATGGAATACTGTTGTGCAAATTAGAGCAGACGAGGATGGATACTAAACTGGTAATATGGATAAGAGATGGCTCATGGAGAGATACCAGAAAGTGGTGTATGGAGGAGCCAAGTCCAGAATGAGGCAGGTGGCCAGTGGCGTGCCTCAGGGCCCTGTGCTTGGCCGTTATTGTTTAATTTGTACATAAATGATATAGGAAATGGCTTGAAAGGAGATATTCAGTTATTTACTGATGATGAAAAGTTGGGTAGTGCAATAAAAAAATCAAGCTGATGTTGAGAGTTTGCAGGATGATTTAAATAAGCTGGCAAAATGGGCAAAAGGTAATGGATGTCAGTTCAATGTGGAAAAGTGTAAAGTTATGCATTTTGGGATTAAAAGATTACCAGCTGTGTACTACATTGATGGAACAGTACTCCAAGAGATTGATGAGGCTAGGGACTTGGGGGTGTTGGTGGATGGGGAGAAGAAGTTCAGAGGGCACATTGCTAAGGTGTCCAAGATTGCACATAGGATTACTTGGTTATTGAAGAACACACTAACATTCAGAGATAAAGAGGTTATTATTCCCCTTTATAAGGCATTGATACTTCCACATTTGGATTACTGTGCTGAAGTCTGGTAACCTGGATACCTTGGAAATGAGGAAGTTGTGGAGAGGGTTCAGAGGAGAGTGACTAAGTTGGCGAGTGACGTAAAAAATGCTTCCTACATTGATAGATCGAGAGCTTGTGGATTGCAGAGGTTGGTTGATAGGTGGAAAAGAGGGGAATATGATAGAAACATTTAAATTACTAAAAGGTTTTTATAAGATTGATGCAGGAGAAATATTTCAGCTGTGTGATAGTGATGGAAGAACAAGAGGTCATCCCTGAAAATTAAGGAAAAGTATGGTTAACAAGGGTGTGAGAACTAGATTTTTTGCTTGGAGGGTGGTGAATGAGTAGAATTCATTGTCTGACTCAGTTTGAGTTTTTTGTCTGTAAATTAATTCAAGAAGAGGTATGATAGATATTGTTTTGATAGTTTGGGTCTCCCGAAGACCCAAATACTCCATGGAGATACCCGTAATAATAATAATAATAGTCTAGTGGTGGTTATGGGACCCAATGATTTCGTTAAATAGAAGGAGAATGTAAGGATTGATATCGGGAAGTTATTGAGGAGAATGAAAGGTAACATCATAGTAGAAAAGGTTGTCATTATGTTGCTTGCTGTGTATGACAGTGACAAGATGGCAATAGTGCAAATCATGAAGAGTATGCTGGCAGAGCTTGTGATGAGAAAAGAATGCAGTTTGTTAATGATTTGTGGGATGCTTTCAAAGGGAGGATGAAATTATACAAAAGTCATGGATTGCATTCAAATTTATTTGTTGTGAATCAACTGGAAACACTGGTGCTAAAAGAAAGGGCAATGAGAAGTGAAGAAGAGATTGAAAGTAAGAGGTGTGATGTGAAAGATCAGGAGAGTGGAATAGATGAGGGTAAAGTGTTTGTGAATAAGTAGTAATGTGTGAGATGAGAGTAAGAGAACATGAATGCAAAATGGACAGGAAAATTAGGTGGGGGAGGATTGGCACATGTAGGAGGGAAAATGTCATAAGAAGAGTAGATGTCAGAAGCAGTAATGAATGTACATATTGGGATTGTCAATACAAAAATGGAATGGGATGGCTCATGATGTAAGGAAAGTTGAGTCCGAGGAGGTATGTGGGATAAGTAGAGATAAAAATGACTGGGCATTGGCAGGTGTGGAAAAATTACATCTGTGAGGTTGAATGGGTAAGACTGGTTGTGATCTAGTTTATTTATGAATTATTATTATTTTATGGCATCTCCATGAAGTTCGAAGACTATAGGATATCCAAATCAATCATCATACTCACAAATCCTATTATACCTCTCCTTGAATTCATTCACTGTCAGGAAACTCAGAACCAATTCAATTCTGGCAATCTATTCCACTCACTTACTCACTCACTCACCACTCTCCATTCAAAAAATCTAATACTAACACCCCCCTCCTAAACACTCTTACACAACTTCCATAGATGGCCCCTAGTTCTCTATTCTCATATATTGAAAAATTTCACTTGTATCAATTTCATAAAATCCCTTTAATATCGTAAAAGTTTCTATCATGTCTTCTCTTTTCTGCCTAAACTTTGTAACACACAAACCTTCAACCTATCCTCGTAGGGAGTATTCCACAGACCTGTCACCATCTTGGTCACTTGTCTCTGAATTCTTTTGACCATCTCCTGGTCCCCGAGAAACCCTCTGAAATTCAACTCTTTGTCCACCATTATCTAGTCTCCATAGCTCAGTCGGTATAGACGAAACCCTTTGGGCGGTGAGACCTAAGTTCGATTCCCATCCAAGATGTGAGGATTCTTTATCTGGTCTCTTTCAACGAAAGGTGAGTTAGCTGGTCTCATACATAGGTGTGGGGGGGTTATCACCTGGAAACTGATGTTTTTCATCCCCCAGGTGTTCACGAGGCAAACCGGCTTCGTGAACACTCATCTACAGACATAGGACACTCTGGAAGGCATAGGACTAACCACCTTATCCTTGAATTATAGTTGAGAAGTCCAAGAATAGTTGGAAGATCATGGCACTTAAGTGCCAGTTAGAACCACTGATGAATGAATGAATGAATGTCCACCATTATCCCCAAGTCCCTAGCTTCATCAATTTCCTACAAACAAATGTTATGTAATGCTATCAACATAATACACCATATGCAAACTTTTCAACTCGAAGTGCATAACCTTACATTTCACAAATTAAATTGGCAATCTATCCTTTGCCCACAATGGCAGTTTATTTAAATCATCCTGCAGGATATCTACATCACCTTTATTAACTTTTGTCTTCTCCAATTTTGCATCATCAGCAAACAACTGAATATCTGAAAACAACTGATATTCAGTTGTTTAATAATAATAATCCCTAGAGAATATGAATATTCTCAAGGGGATATTCATAACCACTCCACCATATATTACTCTCTGGTGTCTGTCCATCAGCCCCCCCCCCCCCCCCCATTCATGTTTCCAGCCTCATATACATTCCCATCCTCTCTAGTTTTTGTAATAGTTTTCCATGTGGTATTCTGTCATATGCCTTGGCACAGTTGAGCATTACCTTTATACAGTGAGCCTCTGTAGCTCAGTCGGTATAGACAAAGCCCTTTGGTCGGAAAGACCTGGGTTCAATTCCAGTCCGTAACATTAGGAACCTCTATCTGGTCTCTTTTGACGAAACATGAGTTAACCGATCTCATACAGAGATGGGGAGTTTTTTCACCCAGAAAATCAGGTTTTTCATCCTGCAGAAGAGGCTAACTATTATCCATGAACACACATGGATAATAGTTAGGAATTCTTAAGACGGTCTCACCAGCCATAGATTTGATTTGTCAGATATGCCAGTCGCGAGCCCGGATAAAATAAGGGGGATTGAGCTGGTGCCATACCTCCCAGTAAAAGGGGCTCTTGGCCATTGTATCATCATATGAAATAAATAAATAAAAAAATTTATCCAATTCTTCTGTCACTTTATTATTAAATGTGAATAAGTTACTAAGACAGGACCTAGCCTTTACAAATTCATGCTGCCGACTATAGAGTATTGCATCCCTATCCACTCACTGTTGTATTCTACTTTTCACCAACTTTTGCGATACATTAGCAACCACTCCTGATATATTAATTGATCTGTTGTTTTCTACCTCTGTCTTGGAGCCACCTTTATGCAGTGGTGCTATCTTATACTTTTTGCACTCCCTTGGAATCCTCCCAGAGCTGAGACTTCGATTGAAGAACTTCATCAGAGGCAGTGCCAGTTCTCTTGCACATTCACGTAATACACAAGCTGATATACCATCCAGTCCTACTGCTGTGTTCACATTCATATTTTTTAAAATGCTGAACACCTTCTGTTCATCTACCTCAATGTCAATATGCATCTCTCTAACATCAACTATAAAATCACCACCTGGATGATATATGTTTGCAAAATGATCACTCAGCAACTCGACTATTTCTTTTGGTTCATTCACCTTTCTACCATGAGCATTCTTTTAAGTCTTCTATCATAGTCATTTTTCCTCTTACTTGCTACATAACGAAAAAACTCTTTTGGATTTACTTTGGCCTGTTTGGCAAAATCTCTTTGATAATCTGATTTGGCCTTCCTTACCATACTAGTCATCCTTCTTGCTTGCACTCTGTACTGTTCATGAGTATACTGATCACTTTTTTTTCTTTATATTTCCTCCACAATGTTTTCTATTTTTGCAGCTCTTGCGTTATATCCCTACTCATCCACTTAATTCCATGGTTTATCCTCCTGACCTTGGGTATGCAGTCTGATACTGCTACTCTCAAGCAATCTCTTACCACTTGCCATGCACCACTGACATGCTTCTCAAGCACTGTTCCAAGATGACTCCTGATTCTCTCATTATCACCAACCTTATAGTTGAACGCAAACCTCTTTTTGACAGAGAACTCCACATGTTTGGCCACTTCCCAGAACAAGACCACTTGTTACCTCTTCCCAACAGGAGGCAGAGTGTCTACCTTGGTTATAGATACATGTTCTGATGCTATTATCAGATCAAACACACTCAAACCCCCTTGTCCCCTCTATAACATGTTGTTTCATGTAATTATCTCTTAGCAACGGTATAAATCCCACTTCCATCTTGCCATGCCCCCTTTCCTACCTCCAATTGATGTCTCTATAGTTAAAGTCTCCCATAATAATTGCTCGGACTATGCTTACGAGGGTGGTCTGAAAAGTTCTCGGCCTAACAATGAAAAAATGAATTTCTAATTTCAAAATTAGTTTTATTTTTCAACATAATCTCCCTCAAGACTAATACATTTATTCTAGCGATGCAATAGCACCATTATCCCATGCATGTGGTGGTTCTCAGTAAGATCTGCAAAATATCCCTCTACAGCTGCAATCACCTCTTGATTCGAAGAAAAACGCTGACCAGCAAGGAAGAGTTTAGTTTTGGGAAGAGATAGAAGTCAGAGGGAGCCAAATCTGGGGAATAGGATGGATGTTCCAACAATTCACAGTGCAGATCCCTTAATTTTCCCATTGCTAAAACACTTTTGTGGGCAGGTGCATTGTCCTGATGAAAGGTGATTTTTTTTCTTCTGTAAACCAGGACTTTTCTTATGAATTTTTTCGTCTAGTCTGGTTAAAAGATCAGAATAATATTCCCTGGTTATTGTTCTACCCTTTTCAAGATAATTAATAAACAAAATGCCTTTAGCATCCCAAAACACTGATGCCATGACCTTTCCTGCTGATGGATGTCTTCTTTGGCGCTGAACAGCCAGCTTCTATCCACTGTTTTGACTACTGTTTGGATTTGGTGTGTAATGGTGAATCCAAGTCTCATCCATAGTAATAAATCAATGCACAAAATCAGTTTATTCTTGTTAAAATGCTCCAATCACTGTTCAGAGATTTTCATGTGAGTGCATTTTTAATCTGCTGTGAGAAAGCGTAGCACCCATCTTATGCAAAGCTTTTTCGTTTGCAATTCTTCATGCAAACTATATCCTACACGTTCTTTTGAAATGCCTATAGTCTCAGCAATTTCATGCACTTTGACTCGCTGGTTATCCAATACCATATCGTGCACTTGATCAATGATTTCTGGTGTTCTTACACTTTTTGGACATCCTTCACGTGGATCATCTTCAAGGCTTGTATGGCCACGTTTAAACTCGGTAGCCCATTTCTTAATTGTCGAAATGAAGGAGAAGAGTGTCCATAAACTTTTATGAACTTCGAATGAATTTCTTTTGGCATTAAACCTTGTTTTACAAAGAATTTTATAACCGCACAATGCTCAATTTTATCCATTTCAAGAGATATAGACAACACCTTTTGATTTAGACAGCTGTATAAAACAAGCTACTTGATAGGATGACTTGCAATTTCACATGGATGTTTATGACAAATGTACCAACTTAGAAAAAAAATCTCTTGCCAATAGTGTTGCCATCTATGGTCAAGGCCAAGAACCTTACAGACCATCCTTATATTGTGCTTATCTGCCGATACATGACATCTGCATCTTCCTGTGAACCCCCCCCCCCTGGTCTATAGCAGCACCCAACAACATTCTCCTATTTGCCTCTATCTCACCCCTAACAGCATCAAATGAACCATCTCCCTCAGACCTAAATTATCTTTAACTTCTAATTTTACAGGTTGTAATTCTGTAATAATAATAATAATAACAATTATTATTATTATTATTATTACCACAAGACCTCATGGAGTCAAAGACTCATCTGGGAGGTCCTTTTATCGCACACACAGCTCATCATACCATACCTTGAACACATTCAAATTCCTTGCAGACATCACACTCTCAGGCAAGGCATTCCAATCATTCACAACTCTGCACGAAATAAACCTGCTTCTCACTCCCCTCTCACACCCTCTTTATACAGTTTCCAGGGATGACCTCTGGTTCTCCTCTGATCTCCCACTATTTTCTGTAGAACTTCTCCAGCATTGATCCTATAACAACCCCTTACCAACTTGTAGGTCTCTGTCATATCTCCCCCCCTTTTCCTCCTGTCCACCAGACTCTGCAAATTACATCTTCTCAATCTTAACTCGTATTCGACATTCCAGAGGTCAGAAACTACCTTAGTCAATCGCCTTTGGACCCTTTCCAACATCTCTTCATCCTTCTGAAAACCAGGTGACCAAATCTGGGCACAATAGTCCATGTGTGGCCTAATCAAAGCCTTATACAATGGAATAAGAATCTTCCTACTTCTACACGTCAGTGTTATCTGCATCATTCCCAGAAGCCTTTGTGTTGTCTTCACAATTTTGGCTATGTTCCCCCTTAATTTCAGATCCTTATCCACTATCACCCTCAGATCTCTTATTTCCTCCACCTGCAACAATATATCCTCACCAAACATAAATTCTGCATCCCATCTTTGTTTTCCAAATTTTTAAACCTTACATTTTGCAACATTGAACTCACATTTCCATGCCCAATCACTCAGTTTATTCAAGTCTTCTTGTAAGGCCACAACATCTTCACTGTTGGGACGAACATTCATGGTTCGTCCCAACTTTGCATCATCTGCAAACAACTGAATATCTCCATCCAAATCTTCACCTATATCGTTAATATACAAGTTAAACAGTAATGACCCCAAAACATACCCCCTGAGGCACTCCACTAGTAACTTTCCTTTTCCTGGATATCACCTCCCCATAGACAACTTGTTGATACCTATCAGATAGCCAGTCTCCAATCCAATGCACTAATCTAATATCCAACCCCATATGCTCTATAATAAGTTTTAATCCTTTATCCAAGTGTGAGTAAACAAAGTTTGTGCCTGAAAGTATATTCACGACTGGAGTAAGGTGGTACTGAGGGCTTTCTCCACCTTTGCAACTCATTGCAAAGGTGGAGAAAGCCCTCATCACTCTTATCTCAGTATCTCCCCTAATGCAAAGCACATCTCCTTGTGGATATGTGTAATGCTAAGCATTAAGGCAAGGGCCACTACCCATTCTGGTTTCAACCTTTATTCGGGTCTCGTCAGTGGGAGCCAGACCCAGTAGTGGAGACACCAAGGCAGAAGCAGCGAGAGGTCTTCCCAACTTATAGGAGTTGCGAAAGGGTGTACAGCCTTATTATTAAATTACTCCAGATTCAGAGAAAGATGTTGAGAGTTTATTTTTCACTTGGTTAGACTATAATAAGTTTAGTTTAATTCTTTATCCAAGTGTGAACAAACAAAGTTTGCGGTTGAAAGTATATTCAGGACTGGGGTAAGGTGGTACAACACCGGGCAACTCGTTGCAAAGGTAGAGAAAGCTCTCATCCCTCCTATCTCAGTATCTCCCATAATGCAAAGCATATCTCCTTGCAGATATGTGTAATGCTAAGCATTAAGGCAAGGGCCACTACTCATTCCGGTTTCAACCTTTATTGAGGTCTCGTCAGTGGGAGCCAGGCCCAGTTAGGTTGGGATGACCTCTCACTGCTTCTACCTTGGTGTCTCCACTACTGGGCCTGGCTCCCACTGACGAGACCTCAATAAAGATTGAAACTGGTATGGGTAGTGGCCCTTGCTTTAATGTTTAGCATTACACATATCCGAAAGGAGATGTGCTTTGCATTATGAGAGATACTGAGATAGGAGTGATAAGAGTTTTCTCCACCTTTGCAACGAGTTGCCTGGTGTTGTACCACCTTACCCCAGTCCTGAATATACTTTCAGGCGCAAACTTTGTTTGCTCACACTTGGATAAAGGATTAAACTAAACTTATTATAGTCTAACCAAGTGAAAAATAAACTCCCATCTGCTCTAGTTTGACTATCAATTTATCATGAAGTACTCTATCAAAAGCCTTTGCAAAATCTAAGTATATTACTGTGTATCCTTCCCCTTTGTCCAAGGAAGCAGTCACTTAATTGTAATAAGTAAGTAGATTACTAAAACATGACCTCCCTTTAGCAAATCCATGCTGTCCATCAAAGATAATACTATTGTTGTCAATCAACTCTGGATCCTAATTCTCACCAGCTTCTCCAACAACTTAACCACAACACCTGACACACAGATAGGCCTATAGTTTGATGCTTGAGTTCGATCACCTCCTTTATGAAGTGGCACAATCTTGCCCTCCTTCCACTCCTTAGGGACTTGACCTAGACTCGTATAGCAAGACTCGTATTAAAAAAATATGTCAAGACAGGTGTCAACTCCCTGGCACATTCCTTCAGAATATGTGGCGATATATTATCAAGTCCCACAGCCTTATTAACATCTAGTTTACTCAACTCCCCATACACCTCTTGCTCACTTACAGTCAGTCACTCCTCCCCATCATCTACTGCTCTCAATCTCTCCATGAAGTCATATTCACAAGATTGAAAGACCTTTATGAATTGCTCATTAAGTATCTCCACCACACATTCTGCAAAGCTGTCTTTAGACCATTTTCTCCTATCACTGTCATCCTTCCATAATCATTCTTTCTTTTGCTGGCTACATATCGAAAGAACTCCTTAGGATTCTTTTTAGCTTCATTAGCTAACTACTGTTCATTATGCTCTTTAGATACCCTCACCAACCAAGTCACCCTCCTTGCCTGGTCTTTGTAGACCTCATGGAATTGGTTATTTCCACTTCTTTTATGCTGCCTCCACAATGCTCTTTTTCTCTGTATTGCATGCTTAATCTCTCTATTCATCCATCTCACACCTACCTTATTTAACCTTCTCACCCTTGGAATACACTTAGACATTGCTTCTACTAGATAGGTTTTGAAAATCCCCCAAGCTGCAGTCATCTCTTTTCCAGCAACTCCTCATTCCATGCTACACCCTCAAGCTGTCTTCTGCAGCTAACATCCATAATACCCTACCTCCTGTTCCATCAATTCTCCCTGAAAATACAACACCCTTTACATTTTATCCCTATGACTATATCATTTTCAGCTGCTCTCTCACCCCAAACAGCATCAAGTGAACCATCTCCCTCAGACCTAAATTATCTTTAACTTCTAATTTTGTAGGTTGTAATTCTGTAGTAATTCTGCAGCTAACATCTGCAATACCCTACATCCTGTCCTGTTCCGTCAATCCTCCCTGAAAATACAATACCCTTTACATTTTATACCTATAACTATTATTTTCAGTCAACCAGGTCTCACCAATGCCTACGATTTTTGGCCTTTGTACTTTGAATGCCAGGATCATCAAAAATAAGGGATTTGAAATTGTTTTGGTGAATGAGTTTATTTACACAAAAATTGTAGGAATAAGTGAAACATGGTTGAATGTGATTGATATCATCACGGGAATTACCTCTCTGGTTGGCCAAGTGGTTAGCGAATCTGACAACCAACCAATATGCTGTGGGCTTGAATCCCACTGTTGGCATAAATGTTTGTAACTGCTTGTAGGTGATGATGACTTTCATTGTATGATGTGACACCATCCTGCTTACTGCAGGCCTAAAGTGGCTTGTAAAAAAAATTCCATGTTTGGCCTCCAAAGCAGAGTTTTCTGGATCAGGTAAGAAAATAATAAAAAATACACAAAATTATAAAAATTAATAAAGATAGAAAAAAGAAATCCTTACTCCACCTAATGTAATACTAATAATTATTATTAGTACTAAATATTAGTACTATTACTAAATTAGTACTATTATCGAAGTAATAGTACTAATGTACTATAGGTTTATCAACCTTTCATGGGTGGGAGTCACATAAAAGAAATGAAGGGATACAATGTTCTTTGTGAAATAGGATAAAAGAAAAACAAGAAAGGAGATCTGCTGTTAATGATAACATCGGAATTATACCTACAAAAAAGGCAGAGATACAAGGAGGAAGCAGTGACAGTGTTTTGAGGTTACATGGCATGAAGTGGAGCCTTTCAGGATGAAATATTTGGCTGGATGTTGCTATAGACCAGATAATGTGGAGGGTGGTGATGAAGAAATGTATAGGCATCTTGTGTTAATGAACAAGTGAAGTTTGGCTATTATGGGTGGCTTTAATTATGATAACATAGATTGAAATCAAGAGATAGCATCTGAGAATAAGTGAATTTCTCCGGTTCTTGAGAGGATAGCTATCTTAGGCAGTATATAATGGAGACACATGAAGATTGAGAGACAGATCTTACCATATCATCACAGAATGCGATTGTGAATGGGATGTTAGTTTCTTCCAATTTGCAAATGTGAACATGAAATAATCACCTAGGTGGAGGCCAACCATATGAAGACTTCTTTGGGGAAAGGATATATGTGGAATAAAGGCTGGTGAAAGGATATAAATGCTGCTTAAGCATTGACCAAGAGCTATTTAATAGAATTAATACATAAATGTATTCCAAATGTGAAAAGGTTGAATAAGGTAGGTGTCAAATGAATGAATGAAGAGTTTCAGCATGAAATCTGAAATAAGAAGGCACTAGAGATAGCACAAGTTCAACAATGGTAATAGTCAGTGAAGAATACACAGAGCAGGCCAGGAATGTGACTCATTTGATAAGAGCAGCAAAAATGCAATATCAGCAGAAATTAGCAAATTAAACCAAGAAAAATTCTAGAGTTCTTTTTGATATGTAGTAAGTCGAAGAAAGAATGATTATAGTAGGCTGATGTTAACAGATGAAAATGGATATCAGGAGGTTATTGAAGAATGAAAGGTAAGTAAATACATGGTAGGAAAGGTTGTCAGTGCTCAAAAGTTGTCAGATTTATAGCTACTGCATATGACATTGTTGGGGTATTCACTGAATGGAAGTCTGATGATAATAATAACAACAACAATAATTATGACCAGAAGAATATTTAAAGTTACATTTATATTGTATAACATTGTATTTCCTTAGCATTGTGATGTACTGTGAGGGAGTATCCCTCAAATTTCAAGCTCATCCACTTGCTGAATTTAAAGGAACGAAAAAGGGACTGCTATATTTGACTACACATAGGGTAAGAATTTATTCAGAATAGTTAGATTGCTTTTTGTATATTGTGTTAATAACTTTCTGAAAAAATACATTTTGAAACATGTTATCTAATAAAACATTCACTAAAGACTTGTTATGGCAAGATTAGTTTGAATGTAAACATTGTATACTATGTTTTTTGTATTCAGCCGTTATCTTTAATTGGACCTGAAGAAGGTTGCTGGCTGAGAGGATAGCATTTCTGTTCTCTATTTAGTAGGCTTTGAGTTCAAATCACATTGTTGTGTGCAGGTTTCTGAAAACCTCTAGGTGCAGTAACGCACTTAGGATTTAATCTTGGGAGTCCAAGTTGAGTAGACGATTTGAGAATACACACTATGCATCACATATGACCTATGACTGAGCATCTGCAATGATTGCTAATTCATAAGTAGTATAGAAATAGAAGACATGATGCAATATAAATAAAAAAAAAAAAAAAAGAATTTTAATTAGGAAAAGATTTCTGGAAAATTTTCTAGTGTTTTTCCCTTTTTCTTTGGGGGGGGGACACCCTGTCCCCCCTTCTGGGTGCACCACTGTCTAGGTGACATAATTTTTATTTTCCAGCATGAGATTCCCACCTTGCTTATTTCCTGATATATATATGCTATTGATTATCACTTTTTCATGAGCAGAATTCACATTAAATTATTATTATTATTATTATTATTATTATTATTACGTGACACCTCCAGGGAGTCCAAAGACTCATCAAGGGAGGGCACCTACTCTACAACTCTGTCTCCACTACTCAATTCACCAACTACAACAAACTTCATCTACCATCATCATCATCTACACCAATGCCATCTACTTCCCACTCCCACCACTAGTATTTTCACAGACAATCACAAACATTCATGCCCACGGCAGGATTTGAACCCACAGCCTTTTGGCTGGAGACTGGATATGCTGACCACTTGACCAACTAAACCAAGTCCAGACCTTGTACAAGCAAGAATTGAAATGTCCAACAGTAGCTTCTGTTTTAAGATTAAAAACTTCACACAGTAAGCACATAATTAATTAATAGTATATAATGAAAAATAATACTGATCTCTTGATTAGTATTATTACTAATCCTCCAAATACTCTGAAAAAACATTACATTTCATCCTTCCTTGTGGCATGCTTATAAAACCACGGACACGTGTGTGCATTCGCAGACTCTGTCACTGATATAATCTTGTAACTTCATGTGGACTTATAGATACTCATGATGTTAAGCTTACTAATTAGCATGGCAATTAAGGTGGAGTTATTATTTTGGAATACAGTTAAGTAAGCTTTATATATCAATTCATCTAAAATATTAATTTTGAATACTAAACTGTTCAAATTTGCAAAGTGTAATTCACTGAGTTGTAGTCTTTTATTATGTTATTATTATTATTAATAACACCAGACCTCCATGAAGTCAAAACTCTCATTGCAGGAGGCAAACACTGTTACACACAAAACCCATCAAACCATTCTTTAGACTCATTCAATGTATCTGCATTCACCACAGTGTCAGGCAATGCATTCTGCTAACCAAACACTCTCCATGCAAAGAACCTACTCCTTATGCCCTGCTCACACCTCCTTGTACAACTTCCAGTCATGTCCCCTTGTTCTACCTATTCTACCTTGTTCTATTCACAAGATTTTGCAAACTGCATTCCTTCAATCTTCCCTCATACAGACATCTCAAAGACCAGTTACAACCTTAGTCAGTCTTCTGTAGAACATTTCCAACATATTCTCATTACCATGAAAACCAGAGGCCCAAATCTGTGCATAATAATCCACGAGGCCTGATCAAGTCCTTATACAATGGAACCAGTACCTCTTTATTTTTACAAGTTAAGGTCCTCTGTATCATTCCCATAATTTGATGTGATGTCTTCACAACTTGTCATTTTCCTCTGAACCTCAGATCCTTGTCCACAACCACTCCAAAGTTTCTTGTTTCCTCAACTTCCTCCAAAAATATTCCCCAGTACGTGTATACTTTGCATCTCATTGTTGCCTACCAAATTTAAGAACCATACACTCTGCAACACTGAAATGAAAATTCCATACTGTTGCCCACTTATGCAATCTACTCAAGTCTTCTTGTAAGGTCACACAACATCTGCTTCATTCCTCATCACTCTCCCTGTTTAGCATCATCTGCAAACAGCTGTATATCACAAGTTAAACACATCACATCCCAATATCATTAATATACAAATTAAATAACAATGGTCCCAAAGAAGACTGCTGAGGCACACCACTAGTGACTTTCTTCTTCTGGGATACTGCATCCAAAAACACAACTTACTGATACCCATCTGAGCACCAGTTCCCTATTCAACTCATTAATCTATCCTCCAATCCCATCTGCTCTAGTTTAATTACCAACTTATGATGTACTGGTCTATCAAAAGTCTTTGCAAAATCTAAGTATACCACTGTATATGCATCTCATTCCAATACAGTTATCATCTTGTTATAGTGCATAAGCAAGCTGCTAAAACACCACCTTCCTTTAACAAACCCATGCTGACAATCACATAGAATACCACTTTTGTATCCTAGCCCTCACCAAACTCACCAGTACCTAACTACAACTCCAGATATACAGATTGGCCTGTAATTTGTTGCCTTAGATTTATCACCACCTTTGCGAAGTGAAACAATTTTGCCTTCCTTCCACTCCTTTGGGACTTGTGCTGTTGCAAGATACTTGTTAAACAGGTATGGCAAGGCCGATGCTAACTCTTTGAGATATTTTCTTAAGATACATGGTGAGATTTAATCAAGTCCTATTGTCTAAATAACATCTAGCTTACTTAACTCCACATATACCTCTGCTTGCTCACTATTGTCTTTTCTCATTTCATTCTCTACACTTGAGCTTCAGATTTCACACTGAGGATGAAACATTCTGATGAATTGCTCACTGAAACCTCGACTATGTCCTCTGCAGCAGTCACTAATCTCCCACTTTCATTCATTAACAGCATCTTACCGTAATCATTTTTCCTTCTACTTGCCACACATCAAAAAACTCACAAAGGTTTTTCTTGACCTGATTTGACTTGCACTTTTGTTGTCTTTACCAACTGAGTCTCTCCTGTCCTGCTCTTTATGCAACTGATTATTATCATTATTTATCTTGTGCTGCTTTAAACATGTCTTCTTCTTTCAGATTTCATGCTTAACCTCCTCATTCATCCATTTTATACCTACCTTATTCAGCTTTTGACATTCAGAATACATTCACACATCTTACATTTCTTTGACAGTTCCCAAGCAGCATTTATTTCCTTGCCGCTCAACTCCTCATTCAATGGTATAGCTCCAAGCTGTCTCCTAAGCTTAACATTACACCAGCCTTGTGGTTCACACATATATCCTTTACTCACAGAAACCTTCATATGGCTAGCCACAACCCATTTGATCACTTCATGATCACTCTCACAAACTAGAGGGAAGCGCAAAACTCCACTCACAGTTACATCACAGTTACATTTTAGATCTGAAATAATCAGATCTAAAACTCAATCCTTGGTGCCCTCCTTTACATGCTGCCTGAGATAGTTGTCTTTCAAGAACTCGAAAAATTCATTTTCCTTATTCCCAAATACTCTCTCTCTCTCTTCATTCCGATCTATACCTCCATAATTAAAATCACCCATAATAATATTCCTTTCCTTGTTCACTGACCGAAGTTGCTTATACATTTATTCATCATCTCCCTACACATTCCCTTACCTATAGTAACTGCCAGTTAAATATCTCTTGCTGTCAACCTCCACCTCCCACCACACCACACCACTTCATAATCATTGCCACTATTTCCCTCTTTCAAGTCTACCTTAAATGGATATAATTCCTCTGCAATTATCAGCAGCAATTCCTCTTCCTTCTCCTTTTTATCCTCATGATAAACACTCTACCCTTCCATTTCTATTCTTGTTAAGATATCATCTTCTATCAGTCATGTTTCACATTGATTTTGGGGTGAATAAACTCAATCAATGAAACGATTTCATCTCCCTTATTTCTGATACTCCTTATTTCTAATTTTCTCACCATACCTGCTTTTGCCCAATCACCTTTATTACCACTTACTACATATATCTGCTCAGACTCAACTATCCCACTTGCATCCCAATCAATTCCATTTCTATGCTGATCATCCCCCATGCAAACATTCACTACTACTACTTCCATCATCTATTCTCACTATGCCATATCTTTCTTTCCACCCCACTTCCATTTCCCTGTTCCTGATGCATTCCCATTCTCTTTTCATTCTCTCACAGTACTACTGTTTCTACTGCCAAGCACTTCAGTCTCTTTCATACCAATCTTCTAATCTTTCACTACCCCTCTTACTTCTGATCTCTTGTTTGCATGACACACTGCACTTCCATTTAGCAACATTCTTCAGTTCACTCACTCCAAATCCATTCAAATGCAATATAATGTCTCTATAATGTTATTTTTTTACTCAAATATATTCCATACATCCACAAGTTGCACTCCCTTCTCCTCACACAGCTCTGCTGGCATGCCATTCATAATTCTGACTCTCCATCTCAACTCATCATTGTCATACCTTGGCAACACATTGGCAACCTTTTCCACTATACTCTTATCCTTTACTCTCCTCAATAACCTCCTGATATCCACTCTTACATTCTCTTTATGATCATTTGTCTCCACAACTATCACTAATTTTTCTTGCTTGTTTCCTCCTTATGTCCAATGCATGAATTATCTTGTTCATATTTCCTCCTGGATATGCTATCCAACTTATGGACTCTCACTAACCAATCCTCTAACAATGGAATCTCCATGCACTGCTATTCTCGAATCACTCATCACCTCTTTTACCATTTTTTCTTTCATTCTATTCTTTTATATGCTTTCATTTGTTTCCACTGAACGTCCGATATCACTCTGCATATTCCTCATTTCATTTTGAATAACTGTTTCATCAGATCTTACATTCCAATAGTTTCACTCTCTGTCACTCATGTAGTCTTACTACTTCTTGTTCTACCACACCCTTACTTCTGTTTCTTCATTTATATTTCCCTTTGCTCCTTTATCACTTGCTTTCACTTCTTGATTCTTGTGTTCTTTCACTCTTCGATCTCACTAGCTTTGGTTCCATTTCTTTCATTTATGCTAACCTTCAATCTTTTTGTTCATTAACTCATAGTCTAACAAAATATCGCACTTACTACATCTACAAATGTTAATCTCCAAATCTAAAAATGTTAATCATGAGGAATTTCCTTGGAAGGTATGTTTCTAAACTCAAATATTATGTTGAGTTATTGGAAAACAGCATTCTGATGAACAGCCTAATCCTCATGGATCAAAGCAGCACTAAAACAAAACTTTTGTACTTGGTGATAGACGGCTTATATGTCCTGTGCCAAATATTTAGTGAAATTATTGGCACATGACATACAGACACCTACATAAAATCTCTTAGCAAAAACTTACACCTTAAAGAAAATCAGGCATAATTGTAGTGCCCTGAAGTGCCCTCTTTTTCTTCAACAGCTTAATGGATCATTTTGGTTTAGTGCTGCCATCACTAGCTTCTCCAACTTTCTCTGACATAAGCTGCATGTGGCATAAAGTATTCATACAGTTATCTTAAATCTTTACTGTATCCATCCATCGTGTTCAAGGTCTTTCTGTAGGAGACAGCATATTCTGAGTTTCATTATCACTTTTATTTGTAAATACTTATTTGATTACTCGTTTATTACTTGTAAGTACTTGTTTAATGCAGCAAAATGTAAGGTCTTGAGGTTTGGGACACATCGATGGGATGCTGAATACTCTATTGGAGGAGATATACTGGAGGAAGTAGGGGAGACGAGATCTGCAGTTGATGACTGATGGAAACCTGAAATTCAGGGAATATATTGCAAAGGTGGTGAAGGTAACATAGAGGATTGCTGCAATAATGAGAAGGACGCTGACCTGCAGAGATAAAAGAGTTATCATTCCATTGTATAAGACCCTGATCACACCACACTTAGACTATTGTTCTCAGATTTGGTCCCCAGGATTTGAAATTAACTGTGAAAAGGGTCCAGAGGTGGATAACAAAGACAGTTTCAGGACTGTACAATGTTAGTTATGAGGATCGGCTGAGGGAGTGTGGACTGCTGAGTTTGGTGGATAGAAGAAGGAGAGGTGATATGATTGAGACTTTTAAACTGTTGAGAGGTGGTTACAGGGTTGACACTGGGGGAGTTCTTTCGCTTGGTTGAACAGAGGGAAGGAGTGATGAGAAGGGACCATCCCTGGAAGTTACGAAAAGAAACTGCGAGCAAGAGGGTGAGGAGTGGTTTCTTTGCATGGAGGGAACCATGGAATGCATTGCCTGATAGAGTGGTGAGAGCGAGAATGGTCAATGAGTTTAAGGAGTGGTATGATAGACTGTGTGTTTCCTAGGAAGGACTTCCCACATTGAGTCTTTTGACTCCTTGGAGGCCTAAATAATAATAAGAATAAGAATTAACTGATCATGTACTCTCTAAACATGACCAAACCACTCAGTTCTCTTTCTTATAAATGATAGGAAAATAATGAATTTTCAAACAGGCACTGTACTTCCTCATGTCTTCATTCATACAGTCCAGTAGTTTGATTGTGATATGGTCCAAAATTTTTTCTCATTAATTATCTTTCAAATGTTATTATCTCCCTTTATTTTTGTATCCTATTATCTCCCTTTGTTCTTGTTCATGTTTCACACCCATAGATTAAATTTAAAGATTAAATGGAATTTAATCTTTAAAGGTGTCTGTGGCATAACTATAAAACAACAAAATTACCCAATAACCACAGTAATAAACTTTAATGAAAGTATGGATATTTCATACTGAAAATAACAATGCATCATCAGTGTGTAGAAACAACAAGCAAATCATAGAACAAGAATGCAAGGTACATGCATGGAAGTGCAGTGTGTGATTGCAAGCAAGAAATCAGAAGTAAGAGATGAAAGTGAAACATCAGGAGAGTGATATTGAATTATTATTCAGGCCTCCATGGAGTCAAAAGACTCATTGTGGGAGGTCCTTCCTAAGAACATAAAGTTTGTCAAGACTCATCGAGGGTAGGCCCCCCCCCCCCCCTAAGAAACACAAAGTCCTTCATACCACTCCTTAAACTCATTGACCATTCTCGCTCTCACCACTCCATCAGGCAATGCATTCCACGGTTCAACCACCCTCCATGCAAAGAAACCACTCCTCACCCTCTTGCTCACAGTTTCCTTTTGTAACTTCCAGGGATGGCCTCTTGTCATCACTCCCTCCCACTGTTCAACCAAGCAAAAGAACTCCCCAGTGTCAACCCTGTAACCACCTCTCAACAGTTTAAAAGTCTCAATCATATCACCTCTCCTTCTATCCACCAAACTCAGCAGTCCACATTCCCTCAGCCGATCCTCATAACCAAAACTGTACTGTCCTGAAACCATCTTTGTCATCCGTCTCTGTACCCTTTCCACAGTTAATTTAACCCCTTCAAATCCTGGGGACCAAATCTGAGAATAATAGTCTAAGTGTGGTCTGATCAGAGTCTTATACAACAGAATGATAACCCTTTTATCTCTGCAGGTCAGTTTCCTTCTCATAATTGCATCAATCCTCTGTGTTACCTTCACCATCTTTGTAATATTTCACCTAAATTTCAGGTTTCTATCAATCATCAATCCCAGATCTGTCTCTCTCCTACTTCCTCCAGTATAACTCCTCCCATAGAGTATGCAGCATCCCATAGATGTTTCCCAAACCTCAAGACCTTACATTTTGCCGCATTAAACTCACTACCCATTCATTTGCCCATCTATCTAGCTTATTCAAATCCTCTTGCAGGGCTACCACATCTGCACTATTACTAATAATCCTTCCCAGTTCGCATCATTGCAAACAACTAAATATCCCCTTGCAATCCACTGGCAATGTCATTGATATAAAGGTTAAACAATGTAGGTCCTAGTACTGAGCCCTGTGGGACCGCACTTGTAACCCTCTGCCTCCTTGAAACTGCTCCACCATACACAACTGTCTGATGCCTACCAGACAGCCAATCCTGAATCTAGTTGACCAATCTGACATCCAGACTCATGTGCTGCAACTTAAATATCAGCTTATCATGTGGTACCCTGTCAAATGCCTTCGCTAAGTCTAAGAAAATTGCAGTATATGCCTTTCCCTCATCTAATGTTCTTGTAACTTTATTATAAAAGGCTAGCATATTGCTAAAACAAGAGCGTCCCTTCACAAATCCATGTTGACTCTCACAGATAACATTACCCTCATCTGCACAATGTTGTATACGGTCCCTTACTACGTTCTCCAAGATCTTAACAACTACTGATGACACACAAACTGGCCTATAATTAGACACTTCCAGTGTGTTACCACTCTAATGCAATGGCACTCTCTTACCTTCCTTTCATTCCCTGGGCACCTTTCCTGCAGCCAGACTTTCATTGAAAAACCAGGTTAAAGGCACTGTCAGTTCCCTAGCACATTCTCTCAAAACTCGTGGTGAAATACCATCTACTGACATCCAGATTACTCAGTATCTGAAACACATTCTCCTCATGTACCTCTAAACCTCAAACCTACCCTGTCCCTCTAGCATTAAAACTGACTCCTCTAGGATGAAATACTCCAATTACTTACTTAGCAGTGGAAACAGTATTAGCATGAGAGATGAAGAGAGATCTGGAATGCAAGAGGAACAGGGAAACGGAGGAGCCTGGGTAGACAGGTAGACATGGCAGAGTGATTGGACATCGAAAGTAGCAGTGGATGTGTGTATGGAGATGGACTATATTGTGATGTGGGGTGGGGAAGTTGAGACTGAGTGGATATATGTACTAAGTAGTGATAAAGATAATTTAACACATGTGGTGTTAAATTCACAACCAACAAGTAGCTTGGATAAGACTGGTTATAGACCTGAAAATGAACTGCTGGATTGTTTACTTCTGTTTCTTCATTATTATATAAGAAATAAGGGAGATAAAATGGTTTCACTGATTGGGTTTATTTGCACCAAAATGATTGGAATAAATGAAACATGGATGAATGAAGATGATATCCTAACGTGAATAGAAATAGAAGGATATGGGAAGGTCAGCAATAAAAAGACAAAGACAAAGAAAATAGGTAGAATCATTGAAAATGTCCACTGTGTTGTGAACGGAGAACCTGTGGAACAAGTAAACCATTTCAGCTACGTAGGCATGGTTTTTAGTGAAGATGGTAAATTAAATATGGAAATAGACAACAGAATCAACAAAGCTAGTATGGTAGGAAGTCAATTGATTAAATTCATATGGAATAAGAGAGAAATTAGTCAGCACACTAAATTAGCTGTATACAGGACTATAATAAGTTTAACCTATAGGAGATGCCCTTTGGCATCTCCTATAGGTTAGGATGACCTCTCATTGCTTCTGCCTTTGTATCTCCACTACTGGGTCTGGCTTCCACTGACGAGACCTCAATAAAGGTCGAAACCGGTATGGGTAGTGGCCCTTGCCTTAATGCATAGGATTACACATATCTGCAAGGAGATGTGCTTTGCATTATGGGAGATACTGAGATAGGAGTAATGAGAGCTTTCTCCACCTTTGCAACGAGTTGCCTAGTGTTGCACTACCTTACCCCAGTCCTGAAGATACTTTCAGGCCCAAACTTTGTTCTTCACACTTGGTTAAAGGATTAAACTAAACTTATTATAGTCTAACCAAGTGAAAAATAAACTCTCAACATGTATACAGGACTGTTCAAACCAGTTTTAACTTATGGATCTGAGAGCTCAGTCAAAAGTAAAACACTTGACCAAAGACTAGAGACCGCAGATATGAGAGTCCTTAGAAAGATTAGAGGTGTGAACAGATGGCATCAATGGCAATATCATATTAAAAACGAGGATATTAGGAAAGAACTTGACATTGTCAGCATCCAGGAATGCATTAGCAGAGCTAATCTCAGGTGGTATTAGCAAAACAAGTGTTCTCTGCCAGGTTGGCAGGAAAACGACCAAGAGGAAGACCAAGATATAGGTGGATTGATACGGTACAAAGTGCCTTAGACGATAGAAACATAAGATCTGATAATGTTGGAATCTTGACAAGTAATAGACTGATTTGGAGGAAAATTGTAGATAGGAAGTTAGTGATGATATAAATTTTTCATGTAGTACTATCATATCCTGTACACCCCCCTTGAGGGTACATGTCAGGAATTTGATGATGATGATGGATACAGAAAGGAGGAGGAATGCTGCTGATGATGATAGCTGGGCAATTATGTCTACATAATGTTTGACATGAATGAGTGAAATCCCCCCTTGAGGGTACATGTCAGGAATTTGATGATGATGATGGATACAGAAAGGAGGAGGAATGCTGCTGATGATGATAGCTGGGCAATTATGTCTACATAATGTTGACATGAATGAGTGAAATAGTGGCAATGGTTATGAGGCAGTGTGGTGTGAGGTGGTGCTTGAGTGAAGACATATTTAGTTGGATGTTTCTATATTCTAAGAAATGTGGAGAGTGGTAATGAACAAACATATAAACAACTTGGATTAGTAAACAAAGGAAGGGTAATTATTATCGGTGATTTTAATTATGGTGGTATAGATTGGAATGAAGAGATAGCATTTGGGAATAAGGAAAATGAATTTCTTGAGTTATTGAGAGATAACTATCTCAGGCAGTATGTAAAGGAGGGCATGCAAGGATTGAGAGTTTTAGATCTGATCATTTCATCAGTTGTTGTAACTGTGAGTGGGATTTTGCACTTCCCTCTAGTTCATAAGAGTGATCACATGGGTTGTGGCGAACCATATGAAGACTTCTGTGAAGAAATTATATATATGGAAGTATAACGCTGGTGATTATAACAAGCTTAGGAGACAGCTTGGAGCTATAGCATGGAATGAGGAGAGTTGAGCGGGAAGGAAATAAATGCTTCTTGGGAACTGACAAAGAAATATAACAGCATCAATGTGTGAATGTATTCTGAAGGTCAAAAGGCTGAATAAGGTAGGTGTAAAATGGATGAATTGAATTGATGAAATATGAAAGGAGAAGGCACTCTGGAGGCAGCACAAGATGAATAATGGTAATAATCAGTTGCATGAAATGTATAAAAAAGTGAGCCAGGAGAGGAATTGGTAAGGACAACAAAAATGCAGTACAAGCAGATATTAGCAAATCAGATCAAGAAAAACCCTTGTGGGTTTTTTTTTTATATTATTATAAAAATGCTGGCCTGGTTGGCCAAGTGGTTAGCGTATCTGCTCTCCAGCAAAAGGCTGCGGGTTTGAATCCTGCTGTGGGCATGGATGTTTGTGATTGTCTGTGAAAATACTAGTCGTGGTAGTTGGTGGTAGATGACGCTAGTGTTAGATGATGAAGGTTGGTGGAGTAGTGAGACGAAGAGTTGTAGAGTAGATGCCCTCCCTCAATGAGTCTTTGAACTCCCTGGAGGTGTGATGTAATAATAATAATAATATTATTATTACTACTGCTACTACTCTAAGACCCCCATGGAGGCAAAGACTCATCTAGAAGGTTCTTTTGTCTTACACACAGCTCATTGTCCTCACCCTTAAAAACACACTCAAATTCTCTGCATACACCACTCTCTCTCAGGCAAGGCATTCCAATCATTTCACAACTCTGCATGCAAAGAACCTGCTTCTCACTCCCCTGATCCCCCACTGTTTTCTGTAAAACCTCTTCAACATTGATCCTATAACAACCTGTTATTAACTTGTAGGTCTCTATCATATCATCCCTCTTCCTCCTATCCACTATACTGTGTAAATTGCATCTCCCAATCTTTCCTCATATTCAACATTCCAGAGATCAGAAACTATCTTAGTCAGTCGCCTCTGGACCCTTTCCAACATCTCTTTGTCCTTTTGAAAACCAGGTGACCAAATCTGTGCACAGTAGTCCATGTGTGTGGCCAAATCAGAGCCTTATACAATGGAACATGAATCTCCTTACTTCTCCAAATCAGTGACCTCTGCATCATTCTGAGAATTCTTTGTGTTGTCCTCACAGTTTTGGCAATGTGTCCTCTAAATTTTAGATCCTTATCCACTATGTAAATTATAAATAATAGGATGGAAGTTTTTCAGCGGTGGCTGTTGATTTGATGTGTTATTCCAGGAGAGGCTGAAGATAGATATGAGTCCTAGGACATTTACAGTGTGGCAAATAGAAGGAAGAATGATTATGGTACGCTGATGTTAATGGATGAAAATAGTAGAATGGTAACTGCTGCAGAAGACGTTATTGAGGTTTTCAATAATGTCTTCTTCAGCAGATCACTTTATAAGGGTGTTTCATCAGGATGTACTCATGAGCAACTTAAATGTAGATGACATAGGAGTGGATGGCTTAATTGTGAGTGAACAAGAGGTATTTAAGGAAATGAATAACCTTGATGTCAATAAGGTGATAGGATTTGATGACAAATGACCAAAGATCTTAAGGGAATGTTCCAGAGAATTGGCAGTAGCATTGGCATACCTGTTTATTAAGAGTATTTAGAACAGCACAGGTTCCAAGGGAGTGGAAAGAAGGTAAAATTGTTCCACTTCATAAAGGTGGTGATAAGGAGGCTATGGCTAAAAATTATAATCAATCTGTATATCTGGAGTTGTGGTGAAGGTTCTAGAGAGATTGGTGAGATAGTTGATAACAGTAGTATTCTCCGTGGTTATCAGCATGGGTTTGTTAAAGGGAGACCTTCTTTTACAAACTTATGTACTATAACAAGGTGACAAATACCTTGGCAGGGGAAATGCATGTACAATGGTGTACTTGGATTTTGCAAAAGCTTTTGATAGACCACCACATGACAAGCTGTTAAAATAAATTGAAACAGATGGGATTGGATAAGAGATGTCTGAGTTGGATCAGTGACTGGCTGTCAAATAGGTATCAGAAAGTTATATATGGCAGTGTAATGTCCTGAAAGAGGAAGATCACTAGTGATATGAGGCAAGGGTCAATTTTGGGACCACTGTTGTTAAATTTGTATATTAATGATATTGTGATGGGGTTAACTAGTGATATGCAGCTGTTTGCAGGTGATGCAAGATTGGTAAGAGCAATGCAGAGTCAAGCAGGTGTTATGGCCTTACAGGGAGGACTTTAATAGATTGCATGAATGGGCAGATAAGTGGAACTATCAGTGCTAACTAAAAATTCACATGTATGTCACAGTAATTAACTTTTTAATATGTAAATATTTTGTCTTAAGTATCATAAGACATACAGTTATTAAACAAAAATTGTTATTTAATAACTATTGTTATTAAATAACAATTTTAAATTAAACAACAACAACAATCAGTTATTAAACAATAATTGTTGTTTAATAACTGTACTGATGATGTCTTATGATACTTAAGACAAAATGTTTACTAATTATAAAAATGTTAAAAAGTTAATTACTGTGACATACATGTGAATTTTTAGTTATGAATACTAGGAATTAATATTACAATAAATATTATTAAAACTTTTTTGATATATACCTAAGATTAGCTCTGCTAACACATCCAGGAATGCGTTAGCAGAGCTAATCTCAGATGGTATGGTCACTTAAATAGAATGGGAGAGGAAAGATTAGCAAAACAAGTGTTCTCTGCCAGGTTGGCAGGAAAACGACCCAGAGGAAGACCAAGATATAGGTGGATTGATACAGTACAAAGTGCCTTAGACGATAGAAATATAAGATCTGATAATGTTGAAGTCTTGACAAGTAACAGACTAATTTGGAGGAAAATTCTAGATAGGAAGTTAGTAATGATGTAATTTTTTCATGTAGTACTGTCATATCCTGTACACCCCTTGAGGGTACATGGCAGGAATTTGATGATGATGATGATGACCTAAGATGATAATCTCCCAAACTTTTGGAAGCAAGAGACAATCATTCCAAGTGAGGTTAGGTTGATGTAAAATTGCTTCACAACCTTCTTTGAAAAGCCATTCATATTTAAAACTTCTTCTATTGAGAAGATGAACTTCATCCCACAGGATTTTTCTTTGGATTTTTTTGATAATATTCTAGACATTTTGCAAAATTGCAAAATGTTCATGATTTGCCTTTCCAGTTCCTCTATTGCTTGATGTATATTATTGTTGCTATTAATGTTGACTCTTAGATAGTTAAAATTATTCACTTGCTCAATGATATTATGAGCAGGTTGGATTAGTCTTGATGAGTCCTTGAAATGCACATATATTTAGTCTTTTCCTGATTTTTGACAAACTTATAGGCTTCGCCTTGATTACATGGCATAGTTTATATAGTATCTGAATGAAAGTTTCCAAGGATAAGAGTGTCATCACATAAGCCAGATGTTTTCCACATACATTTCCATCCTATGGTCATTTAGGTCTCTAATGACTTTTTCAATGCTAGACTAAACAGGATACAGGATTGGCGAAAGAATATCTCCTTGTTGGAGTACAGATTTTATTTCAAAACTTCATGAATATTTCTGCAGGAAATGTACCTTGCATCGGGTATGGTGATTATAAAGTCATATCACATTTATATACTTTTGTGGTATTCTAAAAAGTCTCATTGCATCCCATAGTGTGTTTTGATATGTACTGTCATATACTTACTGTTCTTAAATACTGTAAATAATTCTTTATTAAATTCATCGTGTTTTTCTAACAATTGTTGGAGTGTGAAAATATGATCAGTTGTTGGCATTCCTTTGCAGAAGCCATACTGATTTCTTCTATGATGTTTGAACATGTACATTAATTCTTTTCCAGATCAGAGTATGCAATATTTTGTAGCAAGTGTCCAAAACAGAGAGAGAGATACACCACTAAAGGTACTGGTTATTGTAGGATCTCTTTTTTAAAACAATAAGAAGAGTATGGCTGGTATTTCAATCAACTTTCACCTATGCACGGTACTAATCTACTATAGTATTAATCTACTCATGGAATTTTCAGTCATGCAAACAGACAAAATTGCCTCAAGAACACACACAATTATCTAACATCATATTATACAATTATCTAACATCATATCATACAATATTAAACAGGAATTGCATGCAAAAAAGAGGCTATGGAAGAGATATAAGGAGACAGGTGAAGAGATGCATGAGGAATATAAGACACAGGCCAGAAGAGTGACTCGTGTGGTAAGGAAAGCGAAACTGGAATATGAGAGGAGATTGGCCCTAAGATCCAAAGAAAATCCTAGGGAATTTTTTAGCTATGTGGCCAGTAGGAGGAGAAATGACTGTGGAAGAATGATATTGTGGGATAAAAATGGGAATAGAGTGACTGATGCAGAGGACATAGTGGAATTGTTCAATGAACACTTTATTGGAGTATTTCATCCTAGAGGAGTCAGTTTTAATGCTAGAGGGATAGGACTGGTACGAGGTCTGGAGGTACAGGAGGAGAGTGTGTTTCAGATACTGAGTACTCTGGATGTCAGTAAAGCTGTGGGACTGGATGGTATTTCGCCACGAGTTTTGAGAGAATGTGCTAGGGAATTGACAATACCTTTAACGTGGCTTTTCAATGAAAGTCTGGCTTTGGCAAAGGTGCCCAGGGAATGGAAGGAAGGTAAGATAGTGCCATTGCATAAGGGTGGTAACAGACTGGAAGTGTCTGATTATAGGCCAGTCTGTGTGTCATCAGTAGTTGTTAAGATCTTGGAGAAAGTAGTGAGGGACCGTGTACAGCATTGGGCAGATGAGGGTAATGTTATCTGTGAGAATCAACATGGATTTGTGAAAGGACGCTCTTGTTTTAGCAATATGCTAGCCTTTTATAATAAAGTTACAAGAGCATTAGATGAGGGAAAGGCATATACTGCAATTTTCTTAGACTCGGCGAAGGCATTTGACAGGGTGCCACATGATAAGCTGATATTTAAGTTGCAGCACATGGGTCTGGATGTCAGATTGGTCAACTGGATTCAGGATTGGCTGTCTGATAGGTATCAGAGAGTTGTGTATGGTGGAGCAGTTTCCAGGAGGCAGAGGGTTACAAGTGGGTTCCCACAGGGCTCAGTACTAGGACCTATATTGTTTAACCTTTATATCAATGACATAGCCAGTGGATTGCAGGGGGATATTCAGTTGTTTGCAGATGATGCGAAGCTTGGAAGGATTATTAGTAATAGTGCAGATGTGGTAGCCCTGCAAGAGGATTTAAATAAGCTAGATAGATGGGCAAATGAATGGGGGTGTCAGTTTAATGCAGCAAAATGTAAGGTCTTGAGGTTTGGGAAACATCGATGGGATGCTGCATACTCTATGGGAGGAGTTATACTGGAGGAAGTAGGGGAGACAAGAGATCTGGGGTTGATGATTGATAGAAACCTGAAGTTTAGGGGACATATTGCAAAGGTGGTGAAGGTAACACAGAGGATTGCTGCTATTATGAGAAGGACACTGACCTGCAGAGATAAGAGGGTTATCATTCCGTTGTATAAGTCTCTGATCAGACCACACTTGGACTATTGTTCTCAGATTTGGTCCCCAGGATTTGAAGGGGATAAATTAACTGTGGAAAGGATACAAAGACGGATGACAAAGATGGTTTCAGGACTGTACAAGGATAGTTATGAGGATCGGCTGAGAGAATGTGGACTGCAGAGTTTGGTGGATAGAAGAAGGAGAGGGGATATGATTGAGACTTTTAAACTGTTGAGAGGTGGTTACAGGGTTGACACTGGGGAGTTCTTTCGCTTGATTGATCAGCGGGAAGGAGTGATGACAAGAGGCCATCCCTGAAAGTTACTAAAGAAAACTGTGAGCAAGAGGGTAAGGAGTGGTTTCTTTGTGTGGAGGGTGGTTGAGCCGTGGAATGCATTGCCTGATGGAGTGGTGGGAGCGAGAACGGTCAGTGGGTTTAAGGAGTGGTATGATAAACTTTGTGTTTCTCAGGGGGGGACCTCCCCTCGATGAGTCTTGACAGACTTTATGTCTTAGAAAGGACCTCCCTCGATGAGTCTTTTGACTCCTTGGAGGCCTGAATAATAATAATAATAATATGTTGGCATTGTAGCCTGAGTTGCTTCTGCGTAATTCAAATCAACCCAACTCCCACCTTAAGTCTACTCTATCATGTTATATGCGATACTGTATTACTGTGTTCTGTCTCATCTTGTACTGTATTTATTATTATTATTATTACTATTATTATTACGGGTATCTCCATGGAGTCAGTAGACTCATCGTGGGAGACCCAAACTAGCAAAACATATCTCTTCTTGAATTCATTTACAGACGAAGAGTTCACAACTACATCAGGCAATGAATTCCACTCATTCACCACCCTCCAGATAAAAAACCTTGTTCTGACACCCTCGTTAACCACACTCTTCTTTAATTTCCAGGGATGACCTCTTGTTCTTCCATCACTATCACACAGCTGAAATATTTCCCCTGCATCAATCCTATAAAAACCTTTCAGTAATTTAAATGTTTCTATCATATCACCTCTTCTCCGCCTATCAGCCAACCTCTGCAATCCACAAGTTCTCAATCTATCAATGTAGGGAGCATTTTTTACATCACTCACCAACTTAGTCACTCTTCTCTGAACCCTCTCCACAGCCTCCTCATCTCCAAGGAATCCAGGTGACCAGACCTGCGCACAGTAATCCAAATGTGGCAGTATCAACGCTTTATAAAGGGGAATAATAACCTCTTTATCTCTGGATGTCAGTGTGTTCCTCAACAACCAAGTAATCCTATGTGCAATCTTGGACACCTTAGCAATGTGTCCTCTGAACTTCATCTCCCTATCTACCAACACCCCTAAGTCCCTAGCCTCATCAATCTCTTAGAGTACTGTTCCATCAATGTAGTACACAGCTGGTAATCTTTTAATCACAAAATGCATGACTTTACACTTTTCCACATTGAACTGACATCCATTACCTTTTGCCCATTCTACCAGCTTATTTAAATCATCCTGCAAACTTTCAACATCAGCTTAACTGTGCATCATCAGCAAACAGCTAAATATCTCCCTCTAAGCCATTTCTTATATCATTTGTATACAAATTAAACAACAATGGCCCAAGCACAGAGCCCTGAGGCACACCACTGGTCAACTGCCTCATCCTGGACTCGGCTCCTCCATACACCACCTTGTGGAATCTCTCCCTGAACAATTCTCCTATTCATATCACCAATTTAGTATCCATTCCCATTTGCTCCAATTTGCATAACAGTGTTCCATGGGGTATCCTGTCAAAAGCCTTAGCAAAATCCAGAAGTACTACTGTGTAGCCAGTTCCTTTGTCCAACTCAGATGTCATTCTATTATGAAAAGTTAATAGATTGCTAAGGTAGGATCTACCATTAACAAAACCATGTTGACCACCATAGAGTATCATATCCTGATCCACCCATTCTTGAATTTTGTCTTTAACCAACTTTTCCAATACTTTTACCATTACTCCTGAGATGGTGATTGGTCTGCAATTAACTACTGCAGTTTTAGCGCCACCCTTATTCAAAGGAACCACTTTGCCTAACTTCCACTCCCTAGGGACCATACCAGAGTTCAAACTTAAATTAAATATCCAAGTAAGAGGGGGTTGACAATTCATTTGCACATTCATGCAACACCCGAGCTGATATTCCATCTAAGCCTACAGCAGTGTTTGCATTTAAATTTTGCAATATATTAAATACCTCTGATTTCTTAGCTTCAAATTCTCACATTAGTTATTGCTACAGGTACAGAGATATCCTCATTTGGGTGATAGACTTTTGAAAAGTGATCACTCAATAACTCGACTATTACACCTGATTTTGTCACCTCAATACCATCAGCACCCACTAAAGTTATCCTTCCGAAGTCATTCTTCCTTTTACTTGCCATATAGCAGAAGTACTCTTTGGGATTACCCTTGATCTCTTTGGCTAGGGTCTTCTCATAATCTGATTTAGCTTTTCTTATTATGCTGGTAACCTTCCTAGCTTGAGCCTTGTACTGCTCATGGGTGTACTGATCACCTTTCTCCTTATAAATTCTCCATAGCAGTTTCTTTTTTTTGCAGATCAAGCTTGATACTACTGCTCATCCATCTAACGCCTGCTTTGTTTGGCTTTCTGACCATGTGGACACAATCTGATATTGCTTTCCTCAGATACCTGCTGATTTTATCCCATGCACTGCTAACATCTTTCCCCTGCAATATGTTCTGCCATGGGATGGCTGCAAGCTCACTCTGAAGCTTGTTATAATTGCCTAACCTGTAGTTTCGTACGTACATACCCTTTCTTAACAGAAAAATCCACAGATTTTGCAACCTCCCAAGTCAATACCACATGATTGCTTTCACCAATTGGAGGTAATGAGGACACCTTACTTATGCATATATCTTCTGAACCAATAACCAGGTCCAACACTCTCACACCACGTGTCCCTTCAGTTATGTGCTGTTTCGAGTAATTATCTCGTAGAAGATGTATGAACTCCATGTGGTAATTCTACTGTTTGTTAATAAACCTACTAATTGCTTGACTTCAACGTAAAAAAACAACAACTTGGGATTGCTTCTTTTCCATATCAGCTTGATGAGTTCATAAATCTCAGTTGTTAAGAGTATTCCTGGAATTTTTAGAAGTAAGTTCTGCCGTAATTTTATTTTTTCCAGCTGTCTTATTTTTTAGTGCTTTAATAGCATTTTCAACTACAGTCAGAGATTGCTCATCAGTTCTGCTTTCCTTCAACATTTTCTTCTAAACATTGTATTCCTTGTGCAAGCTTTCATCTGATGGCAGCAATGACTTGTTTAGTATTCCCCTCAGAATATTGTTTGAATTCTTCAAACACATTTCTTTTTCTTGAGTAATTAATTAAAAACCTCTCTCAGATATTTGTATTATTTCCATACCATCATTCTTCCAATATGTAGGGATATGATAGAAAATTACTAAAAGAAAGTTATTAAATGGTTCTAAAAGATTGGCACAAAAGAAATTTTCAATACATGATGAATAAGAGTTCTATGGAAGTTGAATAAGAATGTAGCTAATAAAGGTGTGCAAATTAGATTATTTGCTTGTGAATGAGTGGAACAGATTATTGACAGAAATAGTCATGAGCACCATGACAGTGAATGAGTTTAAGGAACAGTGTGATATGTCTTGTGTGTATAAAGGTTAGTGTAGGTCTCCTATAATGCATCTTATGACTCCATGTTGATACCTGCATTATAATAATATTATTATTAATTATGAAACATAGGCCATCCTTGGAAGTTGTATAAGGAGAATGTGAAAAGGGAATCAAAGAACAGGTGTTTTGCATGAGAGAGAGAGAAGGGGATAATGAGTGCTGAAACAGTGAATAAGTTCAGATGGAGTGTGCTGAGCTCTGTGCATGACAGAGTACTTGCTGCAGTGAGTCTTTGACCCCATGGGTATCTAATGAAAATGATAACATTACTTAGAACTGCATAAAGATGTCAAGCATGCCAGCTGTAGATAATCCAAGAACCTTCCAGAGATCATAATGCTTCTAAAGAGAGAGAGAGAGAGAGAGACTTCAGGACTAATAAGCAGAGTGGAGGGTCTCACACCAGTGGTGAAATTCATCTGCCATCTAAAGATGTTTATAAACATTCATACATCTGGAATCTAAACCAAACAGATGGTTTGGAGAGTGAGGACACTATCTCCTCAACCAGCTAGGCCAGCATCCATCACTGTGTAATACATTACCACAAATTGAGATTGCATGGATGCTGAATTATTTCAAAGCCATACTTAACACCTGAAGTAATTTTTTTAATTTAAGTATGTAAAGTTAGATAAAACACTGTGATGAGTCTTGCACATGGAGGGTCAAAATGTTGCTAATAGTGTAAAATTGATCACTTGTTTATTTTATTCTTTTTTATGAATACATTTTAATTAATTTTTAATGTAACTATAGCTATTGCATTATAATACACTGCAGGTAACTAAACTTAATGTATTATGCATTTTTGGTATTCCTGTCTAACTCATTATTTGCTGACTTTATTAGTAGTGTTTATTTTTGATTTGTAGATGATTTTTGTCAACAAAAACTCTTCTGATCCACTGCAGTCATTTAATTTTCCATTTTGTGCAGTAACATTAATAAATCTAGAACAGCCCATTTTTGGAGCCAACAAAATCACAGGTGAAGTGAAAGCACAAGAAGGAGGTATAGTGTAATTATTTTTGATTATAATTTAAAACTTAAACTCACTCACTTTAATAGGGTTTTTCTAATTAAATTTAAATTAGAAAAAATACTTAATAAAAAAAATAATTAAAAAAAGTGCCTATAGTATCGCTTCATTAACCTCCTTTAATATTTATTAACCCCTTAACGCACCAATTAAAAATCAGAAAGCGGTCGTTTTTCCGCCAATTTTTTTATTCTTTATTTTCTTTATACACAAAAGAACATTAACAAATCTTGGAAAAAAACACAAAAAATGTCTCTTTTTGCAAAAAAAGGATAACTAAACTGCATCTACTTCGCTAAACCGAGTTAGTAAACAGTCAGTACACATACATCTTGTTTCTTTGCGAACCCTTTTATTGTGTTCATTCCTTTTTCTTGAGTAGAGGAAACACTGGCGAGTTGGATTTTCTTTCTTTTCTGTTGGTGGTATGAAAGATGGAAAATGTCGTGCAGATAATCTCAGCGGTGTTGGGATATTTGATGGACGTCCACTTCTTGAAATGCTTGTAGTTTTATATTTTTCAATGGAGAGTTCGATTGCTTTGAGGCGAAAATCAAGTGAATCCATCTTACTGCTAGATTTTTGGTAAAGCACGAAAGCGTTCCACAGTGCCAGGTCTAAGAGATGAAAGAATATCTTTTTATAATACTTCTTGCCTCTCTTTCTGGGTACAACATACAAAGACAGGTGTTGATCAACGCGATCAACACCACCCATGGTATGGTTGTAATCCAACACAAGTTGCTGTTTTTTTATTCTTCCTTTGCACGTCTCTATATCTAGCATTGATGTAGCGTGAATGGTAGAGATAAAGGAGATATCCATCTTGTCCTTCCATTTCATTACACACACTTTCCCTCTCTGAAAACCAATTACTTATCCAGTTTTAGATTTTTTATTCTTCAATTCGCTGGGTATTTCTTTTCGTGATACGCATAATGTTCCATAAACATCAGTCTTATTTATTATCAATAGATCCGTTAGTCCAGGTGAATTATAGAAATTGTCCATAGTCAAACAATAATCTTTATTCAAGGTTTCATCAAAGTCATCACTACTTGTGAAGACATTGGAAGATTGCTAAAATCTCTGTCCAGAATGGTATTCTTGCCAGTATAGATTATAAAATTATAGACATATCCACTTTGTGATTCACATAATAAGTATGTGTTTATGCCAAATCTGGGCCTTTTGAGAGGAATGTATTGCACCCATCACAGACGACCTTTATAAAGCAATAAACTTTTTTCACCAATTTCTCTGGCGTAATCGAATTGCCAAATTTTCTATTCAAATCTTCATAAATTGGCCAGATTTTATTAAGTTTTGGGCGAGGGTGATTTGTTGGATCAAATTCATCATTATTTGAAAAAATGTGGAAATTGTTTTATGGCCTCGAAGCGTTTCCCGCTTATACAATCCAGAAAAAATGGTGTATATAATAATGGATTTTTTGTCCAATAATGATGGTATTCTTGTTTTCTTACTATACTTTGCAAAAGTACAACAGCCAAAAATACTCTGATTTCATTTGGATTTGTGTCGTACCAAGAAATCTTTTCTTTACCACGGGTACGACTCCTCGCATATCTATTTGTTTCATCCACAACACGTTGAATCAATTGATCATCAAAAAATAGGTCGAAGAAATTTAGGCAGTTATAATCATGGACAAAAAATGTGCAAACGCAAATGAAATAGCTTATACATGCCGTTGGCAACTTTTCTCGGCTGAAAGGAAATAGGCACAAAATTGTCTAGCGTGTATATTTGGTTGTATTGATATGTGAAACCAAAATTCACGGTCCCACGTATTAACTCGGGTGCACGGAAAAAATTCAGTTTCTTGGACCCAAAGTTAACTTGGTTGAGTGCATTAAGGGGTTAACCACATTGTCAATGTGGATGAAATATATCACTCCTCATGAACTTCATATTAATAAGTCAATATAATATAAATGATGTTCCAATTTTAATATGCATTTTAAATCCATGACAATCTTAACATTATTATCCCAAGACACCCCATGGAGTCAAAGACTCATCTCATATTAACATATATATATGTCAATGACAATTGTGTGGTCAATAAAACTTTACACCTTGCTGACACCATTTTTGCTTCCATTCATTACCCAGTAATGAGTAGCACACATTTCCCCTTAGAACTGAGTCAGCTCATTGGGGCACAGACTCAAAAAAAAAAAAAAAAAAAGTGCAGAAAGCATTTCACAGGACCAACAATTCATGTAGACTTATTTAAACGTGCCTCAGAAGATTGGATCTATAGATTTCTAACACAAATAGCACATTCTTTATCTCACATATGCTTATTTAAGTGGAGGTTGGGTGACATAGCAGGTCAGTGGAGTATAATAGCCATTTTCCTAACCATTAGAAAACAATCTGCACCTTGTGACATTATTAATATCCAACCTCCATGGAGTCAGAGATTCATCATGGACATGATAATATGATATGGAGAGATATTTGCTGAATGAACATATGAGAAAGTTTTAAAATGGTAGAATCAGGAGAATGGAAGGACTAGCGGAGAGTGCTGAGTGAGTAGAATTCAATAATTGTGAACAAATTTATTTAAGATGTGTTGGAGACAGTAGACCTTCCATGATGTATTTTTTGTTGTGTTATTGTTGTATGATTCTTTTTGTAGTTAAAACTTCTCCCTTAATGCATTTTGATTACTAAAACAAGAGTGTCCTTTAACCCCCCCCCCCCCCCAACCGGCCACGACATCTACAGATATCGAGATAAATCTCTGGATATAAAGCTCTAAAAACCCATTGAATAACATGGATAAGAAGTGCAATTTGGTGTCACTATTTCATCCACATTGGCCGGAAGGGAGGTTAACAAATTCATGCTTGCCTGCATGAATAATATTGCCTTAATTTCCCAAATTCTGTATATGAGTTCTTATCAGTTTCTCCAAAATCTTAACTTGTCCTATTGCAAGATTTTCATTAAACAGCCAAGTTCATAGCACTGTCAGTTTCACAGCATATTCCTTTAAAACATTGGTGAAAATCGATCTAGTCACTCCCTGCCTTATTGACATTTATCGTACTCAGTATCTGGAATACATCCTCCTTGTTCACTTCTAACACTTCACCACTCATTATACTTATAGGAATAAAGCCTTCTGTACCAAAAAGGAACACTAATAATGTGATCATTAAATAACTCAACTGTATCATCTGTAATGGTCACCCAATTCCCATCTCCATCCAGCAAAGTAATCATATATACTGAAAAAGACTCCTTGAGATTCTCCTTGTATTGCAGTACTAGTCTCCCCCTCATATTCTAATTTTTCTCTCCTTAAATACTGTTAATTTTCTAGCCTTAACCTTATATTCCTCATGAAACTGTTGTCCACCTCTCTTTATGTCTTCCATAATCTCTTTTTCATCTGCAATTCCTCTTGTATTTCTCTTGGCATTCATTTCAGTCCAAATTGCTTTATCTTCCTTACTTGTTATTGTTATTATTGTTCTTGGCAACTCCAAGGAGTCGACAGACTCATTGAGGGAGGCCCTAACATCATGTCAAGAACAACTATTCGACATTTACACAGTATCTATCATACCTTGCCTTGAACTCATTCACGGTCGTAGCACTCACAACAGACTCTGGAAGCTTATTCCACTCATTCACCACTCTTCAAGTAAAAAACCTAGCTCTAACATCCTTGTCGACCACGCTCTTGCCCAGCTTCCATGCATGGCCCTTAGTCCTCCCACCACCAGTCATATTTTCAAAAATATCTTCTGGATCAATCTTATAGAAACCCTTCAGTAATTTGAATGTCTCAATCATATCACCCCTCCTTCGCCTATCGTCCAATCTCTGCAACCCACAAATCTTCAACCTATTCTCATAAGGTTTATTCCACAGACCTTCTATCATCTTGGTCACTCGTCTCCGGATCCTCTCTACTTCCTCCCCATCACGAAGAAACCCTGGTGCCCATAACTGGGCACAATAGTCCAGATGGGATCTTATCAAGGCTCAATACAGAGGAACAACAACTTGATTGTCTCTGCATATTAAAGTATTTTTCAGAAGCCAAGTGATTTGATGAGCTGATTTAGTCACTTTTGCAATGTGCCCCCTAAACTTCAATTCCCTATCCACCAACACTCCCAAATCCCTGGCCTCATCAATCTCCTGGAGTACGGTTCCACCAATGCGATATACTGCTGCTCTTTTCCCCCCAAAGTGCATAACCTTACACTTTGCCACATTAAATTAACATCCATTTTTCCTAGCCCAGTCCTCTAAACTATCCAAATCATCCTGTAAAATTTTGACATCCTGTGCACTCACAATTGCTCTACCCAACTTTGATTCATCAGAAAACAAGTGAACCCTCTCAAATCCTTTCCTGTATCATTGATGAACAAATTGAAAAGCAGTGGTCCAAGAACAGAGCTCTGTGGCACTCCACTAGTCACAAGCCGTCTTTTAGACTCCACTCCTGCATAAACCACTCTTTGGTATCTCTCCTTCAACCACCCTCCTATCCATCTCACCAACCCTATATCTATTCCCATCTGCTCCAGTTTACTGATTAGAGTTCCATGTGGTATCCTGTCAAAGGCCTTGGCAAGGTCCAGTAGTATCACTGTAAACCCATTACCCCTATCCAGTTTAGCCGTCACTGTGTTATAAAACGTGAGCAAGTTACTGAGGCATGATCTACCCTTCACAAAACCATGTTTTCCCCCATACAATATCCCATTTTCATCTATCCAATCCTGTATTCTTTTCTTGACTAATTTCTATAAGACCTTGACAATGATTCCTGATATGCTAATTGGTCGGTAATTTACAACAGCAGTCTTGGAATCACCTTTATGCAGTGGAACTATTTTTCCCTCTTTCCACCCCCTCAGGACCAACCCAGACCCGAGACTCAAATTAAACAAAATGGTCAAGGGTACTGACAATTCTTTAGCCGCTTCTCGTACGACACGAGCTGGTATACCATCCAATCCCACGGATGTATTGACATTGAGGTTATGCAATAGACTACTCACCTCCACTTCATTCACCACAATTCACGTATAATCTACTGGTTTATTCGTTTCTGCAATGTCACCACCTCGATGATATATATTTGCAAAGTGCTCACTCAGTAACTCAACTATATCAACTGATTCAGTTACCTCCCTACCATCAGCATTCTTTAAAATCATTCTGCCATGTACATTTTTCCTCTTCCTTGCTACATATTTAAAAAACTGTTTAGGATTCTCTTTAGCCTGCATGGCCAATGTTCTTTTGTAATCCTTTTTTGCTTTTCTTACCACACCCATTACCCTTCTGGCCTGGGCTTTATACTGTTCATGTGCCTGCCGGTCACCTTTCTCCTTAAATTCCCTCCATAGTTGTTTCATTTCTTTTTTTGCAGCTCAAGCTTAATGGTGTTATTCGTTCATTTAACCCCTACTTGATTTATTATTCGGACTCTAGGTATACAGTCAGCCATTGCTTCATGCAAACACTTCTTAACTGCCTCCCATGCACTATCAACTTCTAGTCCTTGCAGTTGTACATGCCATGGCACTGAACCAATCAAACTCCTAAGCTTGTCATACTTTCCAGCCCGATAATTCCACATGTACCCTGTCTTAATTGAAAATTCGACACCTTTAGCCACCTCCCAAGTCAAGACCCTATGATCACTCTCACCAATTGGTGGCAATGTGGTCATATTTGTTACAGCCAAATCCTCAGATGTAATTACTAGGTCAAGCACTCTATGACCCCTAGTATATTCCATTACATGCTGTCGCAGATAGTTATTCCTTAATAACTGCATAAAATCCAATTCCTACCTCCCGTGTGTCTTCTCCTCACTCCAATCAATGCGACCATAGTTGAAATCTCCCATAATAATTACCCTTCTTCCACTCATTTCTTCTATTTGCTTGTGCATACTGTCACCACCATCTTTTCCATCACCTGGTCTATAGCAGCATCCAATTGTATATTTAGTTCTGCTAGCCACAATCTCACACCAAATTGGCTCAAATGTGCTCTTTTCTCTATCCTACAATTCAACTTCTATTCTCCTTGGCTGTAGCTCATCAGCTATCCTCAACAATACTCCTCCCCCCATTTTATTCTCCCTGTCATTCCTGAACACACTAATACCCATCACATTCAATCCCACTAGCTATTATCATCTACAGTCAGCCATGATTCACTAATACCAATAACCTGTGGTCTGGAAGTGCCAACCATGGCCAAAAACTCTTCCTTCTTGTTCCTAATACTCCTAGCATTAGTGTACATGAATTTAAGACCCCCATTAGCCTCAACCCTACCTTGATGTCTTATATTAACTATCCCACTCTGATTTGTTGTCCTTATTCGCTCGGGCATGTTATATTCATTCAGCTGCTTCCCTAAGGACTGTATATCTATCACCCCCCTCCCTTAATAAATCTAGTTTCCCTGAATTTGCACATCCACTACATTCAGCAACACTTTCTCAAGTCTCCTTACATTCAAATTACATTCATTCTCCATTCAAATGCAAGCCATCCATCTTATATAGATCCTTTCGCCCATCGAACTCACTCCACACATCCACAAATTCCACACCACTCGTCATACATAACCCACGCATAAAGGCATTCGCAATTATGGCCCTCCTTTTAAACCTTTCACTCTCATACCGTGGCAAAAGACTAATCATTCTAACTCTCTCGCTCTTTTCTTTTGCTACCTCAAACAATTCATTCAGGTCTTCTATCATTTCCATTTTATCTCCTTTCAAATCATTCGTACCTGCCACAACAATCATTTCTTTCACCCTTTCCTTTTGCTCTATTAGAGAGCAAAAGGAAAGGGTGAAAGAAATGATATCTCAGTTACATACTTTATGGTCGCACCAGGTTGGTACGATTTTGTCAAATCCTCTACTAACACACCTCATACTAACGAGTCTCCATACAGCACTCTATCCTTCATTTTGTTCATGTTCACACTCATACGCCTATTTTTCCTGTCATACTTTTTATTATTGGCTGGTTCATTCAGTCGACTTTTGCTCATATGCTCTAGCTGCTGTTTTGCCCTTTGTATCGCACCATTCAACAAGCGATCTCTCTCATTGCATCTATCTCATCTTTTTTATTCTCTGTAAAACCATTAATACTATCATTCACACTTTCTACATTCACACTCTCACAATTCTCTGGTACAACCTCGCCACACTTTCTACATTCACACTCTCACTATTCTCTGGTACAACCTCGCCGTTTCTTGTCATATCCCTATTTTCTTCATTCTGAAGTTTGACAAAAATATCACACGCACGATCCGAAATACACTTCAATTCCTCATTCTCCCTACATTTTCTACACATTCACTCCTTTATTATCATCTAACCGCACTCCGCAAAGCGTACATTTCGCAGATAGTACACTGTATCATCTCCTTTACATTACCGTTCTTGAAAGAAGATGGCAAACCATCATTACTGGCCGCCATTTTTCTTCGTACTGGAGCCATACTTACTAGTAACGTATTTTATCAAATTATAAATTATAAACACCAAAAACACACAAACAGACGCACTAAGATATGCAAGGCAAACAAAACTACGCAATATTAAAGTAAATTTATCAACGATAACTGAAAATAACGCTTATCTTATCAGGAGCTTTCACAAACACTACACACTACGAATCCCTCTAGCAGCAAATTCCCCAAGACTGTATACTTATGGTATACAGTCTGCCGTTGCTTTCAACAGTTTTTTCTTAGGTATCTCCCATGCACTACTGACCCCTCTTCCTTCAAATTCTTTCATCCATTTTACTACAGTAGACTGATTTCTTAGCGTATGATAGTTGCCTATGCCAGGTCCTTCTGCCATTGTGCTTCTGCATTCCTATTCATCCTGCTAGTCAGGACCATATGGCCACGTTTACCAACTGGTGGAAAGTATGACAATCAGATCCTCTGATACTGTGACCAAATCCAAAACTCATATCCTTGTGTTATCCACACCACATGCAGCCTAAGATAGTTTGCTATTGTTGGATCCTATTTCTTAATTTATACTTTGGATCCGACATGTTAGTCACTATGATGTTCTTAAACATAATTATAAGTTGCTAGTTGATTTCTAATTCAATATAGAGAAAATTTATATTTATAGACTGCACCACTCTATATCTGGATTAGTTCAAGAATTGAAGATAAGCCAACTCACAACTATCCTCTTTTATATGATGTTATTATATATACTGGCCGAGTATATTTAACTTACTTAATTTTCCCGCTTTGGTTCGAATATTTTATGAATGGTGCAGTAAAAGAGATTCAGGCAAAATACAACTTTTCATTAACAAAAACAAACATTTAATTTTAAAATCATAAATTTTACACTTAACTTCAAATCAGTAATTAAGATATCACAATCACTTCAGCTTCTCCGATAAGTACAATCAAACTATGACAAGATAAATCTGTTATCTCTATATCACAGTCTTTTCATAGTTAAGTTCCAAATACAATAAAAATTGCAGTAATACCTCTTCATAAACAGACACTTTTAATTTTACGCTTATTTTAATTCTCCGCGATAGTTACTGTTAACATCAGGGAATTCTAAGATGAAACTCACACACTTCTCTGAACAGAAATAGTAAAGTTGGAATAATCTTACCGTTAATCTTCTTCCTTCATCAACATACACACAAACACATTTTATAACTGTAAACACTTTTAACAATAAACAGAACTCATTAAAATTAATCTTCTAGCATTAACTGAATTAATTTATGGGCACAATACATATAATCAGATGTTCTTGTATGAAGCACTACTGATTACTCTTGAATTAGGGCAATACACAATAATTCTTTAACTTGGGGTTTTATATCTACAGATGTTCATTCCTCCGGCATTCAAATAATTCTTTAGGCACTATAATTCTAAACACCGCTATCATTAAACACAACCCTGTTGCCTCTATTTATTCTCTAGTTACTTCTTGCTATGCTTCACGTTTCAGTGTGTCCTTGAAAGGTCGGCCCTGAAAATAAATCTCAACTAAAATATGGCTAGTCATTCCGTAGTCACTCAGCTATCTTCCGTTGCTTTATTTGTTATTCAGAAACTTATTAGCTAACTGCTTCTCAACTTGTAGACTTTATTTAGTTGCTTGAGTGACTTGCCGACTCGCTATTATCGCACTGTGATTTTTGAATGCCAGATGCCAACCTAATGCCAATCCTTCTCTCTCTAATAAATCTCTAATGCTCTAATCTCCTAATTAATTAATAATTCCCACGTTCATCGCTTATATATCGTTTTTTCCCCTAAATTGCTCACGTAATTTCTTTCTAAAACTCTTTTCAATAAACCTCACGTGGTGTTCCAAAACGTGCTCGCTCACTTACATACGTTTCCATGACAACAAAACAAAATATAATAAAATTGAGCTATTACATAACGTTAAACTTTACAAACAGGAATAAATAGACAATATTTACATTTCAATAAATGCGCAGTTAAATTATCAAATACAAGTTCTTATAATATTAACATAGTAATAATTAAAATAGCTTAATTATATTTAATACAGTCTTATCACTATTAATACATATATCTTTGATTAAATAATTAGATAGACAAAATTAAAGTAGTTATATGAATATTAAATTGTAAAATAAGTTGTTTACATTAAATAATATTTACAAGTCTAGCCTTTGTGATGGAAGATCATGTTGGATTCTGAAGCAAATAATAATTACTCTAATTTCTACATAATCAGAATCCAACACTATCAAGAAATCCAAAACTTCAGTTCCTATAACAGTGAATGCTGCCTCCTCTACCTAGTTTATATTGCTATGGTTGAAATTCCCATAATGATTGCTCAGTTTACACTTGCCAAACTACTTTGTCTAAACATTTCTTGCTCATCACCATCTATATTCCCTGGCCTATAGCAACATCCCTAAATTTCTTGCCTCATAAAGAGCTATCTCACACCATATACTATTAAAGCCATTAGTGTTATTTCCACTGATTCTCTCCCTGAGAGTGCACAATTAATCTGTTGTAACAGAGGGCGCACGAGGATTTAGGGTCTTGGATTTGGTCATCTCATCAGAGGATGTAATTATAAATGAGGTGTCAAATCATCCGTCAATTGGTGAGAATGACCATGAGGTGATTACCTGGGTGGTTGCCAGCAGTGTGAGGACCTCTGTGAAAAAAGGGTATATGTGGAACTACAAGGGGGGGGGGTGATTATCAAGAGCTCAGCAGACAGCTTGCGGGTGTAGCATGGAATGAGGAGTTAGCTGAAAAAGAGATCAATGCAGCTTGGGGAATTTTCAAAAACTATCTAGTAGATGCAATGTCTAAATGTATTCCAAGGGTGAGAAGGTTAAATAAGGTAGGTGTGAGATGGATGAATGAATACAGAGATTAAGCATGCAATACAGAGAAAAAGGGCATTGTGGAGGCAGCATAAGAGAAGTGGAAATAACCAATTACATGAGGTCTACAAAGACCAGGTAAGGAGAGTGACTTGATTGGTGAGGGTAGCTAAAGAGAGAGGTATGAATAGCAGTTAGCAAATGATCCCAAAAAGAATCTTAAGGAGTTCTTTCGATATGTAGCCAGCAAAAGAAAGAATGATTATGGAAGGATGACATTAATTGGAGAAAATGGTGTAAAGACAGCTGTTGCAGAATGTGTGGTGGAGATACTTAATGAGCAGTTCATAAAGGTCTTTCAATCTTGTGAATGTGACTTCATGGAGAGATTGAGAGCAGTTGATGATGGGGAGGAGTGACTGACTGTAAGTGAGCAAGAGGTGTATGGGGAGTTGAGTAAACTAGATGTTAATAAGGCTGTGAGACTTCATAATATATCACCACGTATTCTGAAGGAATGTGCCAGGGAACTGACACCTGCCTTGACATATTTTTTTAATACGAGTCTTGCACTCGGTCAAGTTCCTAAGGAGCGGAAGGAGGGCAAGATTGTGCCACTTGATAAAGGAGGTGAAACTATAGCCCTATCTGTGTGTCAGGTGTTGTGGTTAAGTTGTTGGAGAAGTTTGTGAGAACCGGGATCCAGAGTTGGGTTGACAACAAAGATTTGCTAAACTGAGGTCATGTTTTAGTAATCTACTTATTTATTACGATAAAGTGACTGCTTCCTTGGACAGAGGAAAAGGATACACAGTAATATACTTGGATTTCACAAAGGCTTTTGATAGAGTACCTGATGATAAGTTGACAATCAAACTAGACCAGGTGGGAACAGGAAAAGGAAAGTCACTAGTGGCGTGCCTCAGGGGTCTGTTTTAGGGTCATTACTGTTTAACTTGTATGTTAATGATATTGGTGAATATTTGGATGGAGATATTCAGTTGTTTGCAGATGATGAAAAGTTGGGACGAACCATGAAGAGTAGTGAAGATGTTGTGGCCTTACAAGAAGACTTGAATAGAGTGATTGTGCACGGAAATGGAGATGTGAGTTCAATGTTGCAAAATGTAAGGTTTTAAAATTTGGAAAACAAAGATGGGATGCAGAATTTATGTTTGGTGAGGATATATTGTTGGAGGTGGAGGAAATAAGAGCTCTAGGGGTGATAGTGGATAAGGATCTGAAATTTAGGTGACACATAGCCAAAATTTTGCTAAGGCTTTTGACAGGATACCCCATAGAACACTGTTACGCAAATTGGAGCAGATGGGAATGGATATTAAATTGATATGGATAGGAGAATGGCTCAGGGAGAGATACTATAAGGTGGTGTATGGAGGAGCCAAGTCCAGAATGAGGCAGGTGACCAGTGGTGTGCCTCAGGGCTCTGTGCTTGGGCCAATGTTGTTTAATTTGTATATAAATGATATAGGAAACGGCTTAAAGGGAGATATTCAGTTGTTTGCTGATGATGCAAAGTTGTGTAGTGCAATAAAAAATCAAGCTGATGTTGAAAGTTTGCAGGAGGATTTAAATAAGCTGGTAAAATGGGCAAAAGAAAATGGATGTCAGTTCAATGTGGAAAAGTGTAAAGTCATGCATTTTGGGATTAAAAGATTACTAGCTGTGTACAACATCGATGGAAAGGTACTCCAAGAGATTGATGAGGCTAGGGACTTAGGGGTATTGGTAGATAGGGAGATGAAGTTCAGAGGACACATTGCTAAGGTGTCCAAGATTGCACATAGGATTACTTGGTTGTTGAGGAACACACTGACATCCAGAGATAAAGAGGTTATTATTCCCCTTTATAAAGCATTGATACTTCCACATTTGGATTACTGTGCTCAGGTCTGGTCACCTGGATTCCTTGGAGATGAGGAGGCTGTGGAGAGGGTTCAGAGAAGAGTGACCAAGTTGGTGAGTGATATAAAAAATGCTCCCTACATTGATAGATTGAGAGCTTGTGGATTGCAGAGATTGGTTGATAGGCGAAGAAGAGGGGATATGATAGAAACATTCAAATTACTAAAAGGTTTTTATAGGATTGATGCAGGGGAAATGTTTCAGCTGTGTGATAGTGATGGAAGAACAAGAGGTCATCTCTGGAAATTAAAGAAGAGTGTGGTTAACAAAGGTGTCAGAACAAGGTTTTTTGCCTGGAGGGTGGTGAATGAGTGGAATTCATTGCCTGACTTAGTTGTGAGCTCTTCGTCTGTAAATGAATTCAAGAAGAGATATGACAGATATTGTTTTGCTAGTTTGGGTCTCCCACGATGAGTCTACTGACTCCATGGAAATACCCGTAATAATAAATAAATAGATAAAAATAATAAAAAAATAAATTTAAAAAAAATTGTGAAGACAATACAAAGGTTTCTGGGAATGATGCGGAGGACACTGACATGCAGAAGTAGGGAGATTCTTGTTCCATTGTATAAGGCTTTGATTAGGCCACACATGGAATATTGTACCCAGATTTGGTCACCTGGTTTTAGAGAAGGATGAAGAGATGTTGGAAAGGGTCCAAAGGCGACTGACTAAGGTAGTTTCTAATCTCTGGAATGTCAAGTATGAAGAAAGATTGAGAAGATGTGATTTGCAGAGTCTGATGGACAGGAGGAAGAGGGGAAGATATGATAGAGACCTACAAGCAAGTTGGTAAGGGGTTGTTATAGGATTAATGCTGGAGAAGTTCTACATAAAATAGTAGGAGATAGGGGGAGAGCCAGAGGTTATCCCTGGAAAGTGTATAAAGAGGTGTGAGTAGGGGAGTGAGAGGCAGGTTTTTTCCGTGCAGGTTTGTGAATGATTGGAATGCCTGAGAGTGTTGTGTCTGCAAGGAGTTTGAGTGTGTTTAAGACATGGTATGATGAACTGTGTGTGTGATAAAAGGACCTCCCAGAGGATTCTTTGACTCCATGAGGTCTTGGGGTGATAATAATAATAATGAGTAACAATCACATTTACCTTCCCTATCCTGCTGAAATATGCTATACTGTTCAATTTCTATCCCTGTTAGAACATCTTCCTCAGTTAACCAAGTTTCACTGATGCCAACAATATTTGGAGAGACTCAGTAAATCAATATCCCAAACTCATTTTCTTCATCCCAAATGTTCTTATCATTTGTATATACAGAAAAACCAACACATTGCCAATATTCTTATAGCCATTATAACTGACCTTATCTTGCAAGAACGAAGATACTTACCTCAAAAATTACATCCACTATCACTAATTGATGCTAACTCTGTTGCAAAAATAAGATTGGTAAAACAAACTATCAAGAAGAAGAAGAATGAAATAAGTGAAATTAATGAGACTAGAGAGATAACTACAATGATCACTAGACTAAGGATGGAACATTTTTAAGGCATGAAAATACAGCCAGATGGTAGTAGGAGCTATGAAACATTCAACTGTCCAGGAGTTGAACTAACACCTGTTCATATATATTCTTGTCCAGCAATTGCTGCTGCTGCTCTAGAGAAAATTGACAATAATTCTAGAGAAAAGCTTTACTCCATCAAAGTTCAACAGATTGCCAAAGCAGTTCTACAGATCCACGGTCATATCTAGAAGCTCTTCAATGGACTCGACAACAACAACTGACCTCATTACTTACTATTATAATAACGGAATTAACTCACATCAATTAATCTTTATTCATAGAATTTTTACCTGAGTATCACAGGTATCATCATTACAGGTACAAAGGCTAATTAAACAATAACTGTTATATTCACAAAGCACCACCTAAGTAGCTAAGGTTAAATAGACTAAGCCCTAACCTTTGGTTCAGATAAGTGGACGACATTTTTGCCATAGGAAGGGCACTTCAGAAGAATTTCAGGAGTTTATCTCAAAAATAAATGCACTTCATACAAGGATCCATTTCATCCTAGAAGTAGAAGTAAATAAGCAGTTAGCCATTTTAGACCTCTTAATTTTTCGCCAACTAGATGGTAGCCTACAATTCACAGTCTATAGGAAGGTGACTCATACAGGCCAGTATCTCCATGCTGAATCACATCACCATCCCAGTCAAAAGGCAGGTACTATAAAAACACTAGTTGATAGAGCCCACTCCTTTTGTTCTTCAGAAGAACTATTACAAAAAGAATTATATTATATTAATTCCTCCATCATATCCAATGGTTATAAGAATTCCTTCATAAAAAGAGCTTTAAGTAGTCGTGCTCCAGCATCCTCTTCAAATACAGAAGAACCTACGCATATACTATCCCCTATGTGCAAGGCGTTAGCAAATGCATGGCTAAAGTGTTAAAACCACTAAATATTTGTGTGGCCTTTCGACCCGTCAGAAAAATCTCCACATTCCTCATGTCTCCAAAGGACAAGCTCCCACATCTCAGCTATCCAGGTGTCTACCAGATTCCCTGCTCTTGTGGGTTATCATATTTCGGACAAACAGGAAGATCTACTCTGATCTGGTTAGAAGAACATAAGTCGTATATCCAGTACCTTGAACATGAACAGTGTGGACTTGCAGAGCATGTCATCAACACCAGACATAGAGTTAACTGGAACAAGACAAAAGTCATTCACAAAAGTCGGTTCTTAATGGAACGGCTTTACAAAAAAACATGTGAAACGTTACTTCACTCCCCTAACCTAAACAGATCCAGTGGTCTACGTCTTTCCCCTCTTGTGGGAGATAGTATTCTATAAATCAGCAACTCTTTCCTAATTTGTAATTGTATATACACACACACACACACACACACACACACACATATATATATATTAAAAAAAAGGTAAATAAATTTAGGAAATTTAACCTTAGCTACTTAGGTGGTGCTTTGTGAATATAACAGTTATTGTTTAATTAGCCTTTGTGCCTGTACTGATGATGCCTGTGATACTCAGGTGAAAATTCACAAATAATGAATAATCGACGTGTGTTAATTCCGTTATTATAATAGTAAGTAATACGTCTACTCACGGTATTTCCTTACTGAAACTGACCTCATATTTCACCTGGCTCTGTAATATTATTATTATTATTATTACATAACACCTCCAGGGAGTCCAAAGACTCAGTGAAGGAGCGCACCTACTCTACAACTCTCTGCCTCCATCACTCCACCAACCGCAACTACCTTCATCATCTACACTAACGCCATCTACTGCCTATCATGACCATCACTACCACCACCACTAGTACTTTCACAAACATCCATGCCCATGGTGGGATTCAAACCCGCAGCCTTTTCACTGGAGAGTGGATACACTAACCACTCAGCCAATCAGGCCGGGTACTATCCTCACATGAGGCTATCCCTGTTATGTTCCAACCTTACAATTTAGTTTCCCTGACACACTCATTTTCCCAGAACACAAGCCTCTTGAAAATCTCCTTTTGCATTCAAGTGTAATCCATCTCTTGTGTACAGCTTTATCCTTGAATGTACTCAACACATCTACATAATCCAGACCTCTCTTCCAACACATTCTCAGTATCATCTTACTACTCTTTTCCTCCACTCCATATTATTATTATTATTATTACACCCTCAATGGAGGCGGCAGAATCATCGTGGGAGGTTCATTCAACTGACAACATATTTATCATATAGAATCTTAAAATCCTTACCACTCCTTGAATTAACAACACATTTTGGTAATGCATTCCATTCATTGACAATTCTCCATGTAAAAAATCTACTCCTCACACACCCTTCTTCACTACACTTTTACATAACTTCCAGGAATGACCTCTGGTTCTTCCCCTCTTACCTTCTACTCTTTTTATAATATCCTCTGGATTAATCTGATAAAATCCTCTCATGAATGTAAATGTCTCTATCACATCGCCTTTCTTCCGCCTATCTACCAAACTCTGCAGTCCACATTTCTTCAACCTTTCTCTCTCTCTCTCCATAGCCAGTATTCCAATGTCCGATATTGTCTTAGTCACTCATCTCTGCACCCTCTACAATGTCTCTACATCACATTGAAAACCAGGTGGCCAGATCTGAGCACAGTAGTTCAAATGTGGTCTGACCAGTGCCTTATACAGTGGCAAAACCACTTCCTTATTCTTGCATGTTAGAGTACTTCTTATCATAGCAGCACTACGATGTGCAGCTTTTGCAACACTAGCAATATGCCCTCTAAACTTCAATCCAGTGTCAACCATCACTTCCAAATCTCTAATCTCATCCACTTCCTGCAGTACAGCGCCATCAATATAGTACATAGCCTTATATTTCTGCATTCCAAATTGCAACACCTTGCACTTACAACCCCACTCTTTTGTCCAAGTTAAAAGTCTATTTAAATCTTCCTGAAGGGATTCAGCATCAGTAGTGCTACTTATAATTCTTCCCAACTTTGCATCATCAGCAAATAATTGAAGGGATCCCTTTTAAAGGCATCTCTTCCCATCGCTATTCTTGCTTTTATGTCACTTTTACATCTTCCATCACTGCTAATCATACTTCCTAGATATTTAAATGTCTTTACTTAATTCAATTTTTTCCATTTATTCTGATATCCATATTTGCTTCTTTCCTTGCTATTTTCATTACGTTTGTTTTTCTTATGTTAATTTTCATTCCATAATTGATACAGGATTCCAGTAATCTGTTCAACAGATGTTGTAGTCCTGTTTCAATATTTGATAATAATGCTTTGTCATCTGCGTATCGTATTGCAAATATCTGTCTACCTCCAATCTTTATTCCATCTTCTGAATTCTCGAGTACTTCTTTTAACATTGCTTCAGAATACATGTTAAACAAAATTGGTGATAGAGAACAGCCTTGTCTTACTCCACCTGGTTCTGTTGTACCATATATATCTCTCACACTGCACACATACATTTTTATTAATCCTTTCTTTAGGTTTCTGTCCATTTTACTCCTGAATAAATTCCATTTTCTATTAAAGGCATCTCTCCCATCACTGTTCTTGCTTTTATGTCACTTTTACATCTTCAATCACTGCTACTCACACTTCCTATATATTTAAATGTCTTTACTTGATTCAATTTTTCACCATTTATTCTGAGATCCATATTTGATATCCTTTCATTTCTTCAGAGCTAAGCACTATTAAGAAATAAAAAGATATTATTATTATTAATATTATTATTATTTAGGCCTCCAAGGAGTCAAAAGACTCATCGCAGGAGGTCCTTCCTAGGAAACACAAGTCTATCATCACTCATCATGGGAGGTCCCTCCTAGGAAACACAAATTCTATCATACCACTCCTTAAACTCATTGACCGTTCTCGCTCTCACCACTCTATTAGGCAATGCATTCCATGGTTCAACCACCCTCCATGTCAAGAAACCACTCCTCACCCTCTTGCTCACAGTTTCCTTTCGTAACTTCCAGGGATGTCTCCTTGTCATGACTCCTTCTCGCTGTTCAACCAAGCAAAAGAACTCCCCAGTGACAACCCTGTAACCACCTCTCAACAGTTTAAAAGTCTCAATCATATCACCTCTCCTTCTTCTATCCACCAAACTCTGCAGTCCACATTCCCTCAGCCGATCCTCATAACTAACATTGCAGTTGAAACTGTCTTTGTTATCTGCCTCTGTACCCTTTCCACAGTTAATTTATCACCTTCAAATCCTGTGAACCAAATCTGAGAACAATAGTCTAAGTGTAGTCTGATCAGGGTCTTATACAATGGAATGATAACCCTTTTATCTCTGCAGGTCAGTGTCCTTCTCATTATTGCAGCAATCCTCTGTGTTACCTTCACCACCTTTGCAATATGTCCTTGAATTTCAGGTTTTTATCAATCATCAACCCCAGATCTCTTGTCTCCCCTACTTCCTCCAGTATATCTCCTTCAATAGAGTATGAAGCATCCCATAGATGTTTCCCAAACCTCAAAACCTTACATTTTGCTGCATTAAACTGACACCCCCATTCATTAATTGTCCGGAAACAATTTTCAGATATTCTTTGGAGGACATCTGACCTTCCAGCAATATCTAGGAGACCCGTTCCGAGCTTATTCAAATCCTCTTGCATGACTACCACATCTGCACTATTACTAATAACCCTTCCCAGCTTCACATCACCTGCAAACAACTGAATATCCTCCTGCAATCCCACCATACACAACTCTCTGATACCTATCGGACAGCCAATCCTGAATCCAGTTGATCAACATGACATCCAAAGCCATGTGCTTCAACTTAAATATTAGCTTATCATGTGGCACCCTGTCAAATGCCCTCACTAAATCCACAAAAATGGCAGTATATGCCTTTCCCTCATCTACCACTCTTGTAACTTTATTATAAAAGTCTAGCATATTACTGAAACAAGAGTGCCTCCCTCACAAATCCATGTTGACTCTCACAGATAACATTACCCTCATCTGCCCAATGTTGTATACGGTCCCTAACTAATTTCTACAAGATCTTAACAACTACTGATGACACACAAACTGGCCTATAATTAGACACTTCCAGTCTGCTACCACCCTTATGCAATGACACTATCTTACCTTCCTTCCATTCCATGGGCACCTTTCCCATAGCCAGACTTCAATTGAAAAGCCAGGTCAAAGGTGCTGTCAGTTCCTTATAGCACATTCTCTCAAAACTCATGGTGAAATACCATCCAGTCCGACAACTTTACTGACATCCAGAGTACTCAGCATTTGTAACACATTCTCCTCCTGCACCTCTTAACCTCGACCCTGCCCTATCCCTCTAGTATTAAAAGTTACTCCTCCAGGATGAAATACACCAATAGAGTGTTCATTGAACAATTCAACTATGTCCTCTGCATCAGTCACTCTATTCCCATTTTTATCCCACAATGTCATTCTTCCACAGTAATTTCTCCTCCTACTGGCCACATAGCTAAAAAATTCCCTAGAATTTTCCTTGGATCTAAGGGGCAACTTTTCTCATATTCCAGTTTCACCTTCCTTACATACTAGTCACTCTTCTGGCCTGTGTCTTATATTCTTCATGCATCTGCTCTTCACCTGTCTCCTTATATCTCTTCAATAGCTTATTTTTCACATGCAGCTCCTGTTTAATATTGTTTGTCACTACTTGACACCAAATTGTGTCCTCTTCTTCACTTGCCTCAGGGATCTGTTTTAGAGCTATTGTTGTTTAACTTGTATATTAATGATATCGGTGAAGATTTGGATGGAGATATTTAGTTCTTTGCAGACGATACAAAGTTGGGATGAACTATGAAGAGTAGAGATGTTGTGGCCTTACAAGAGGAATTGAATAAATTGAGTGATTAGGCATGGGAATTGGGATGTGAGTTCAATGTTGTAAAATGTAAGGTTTTAAAATATGGAAAACAAAGATGGGATGCAGAATTTATATTTGGTGAGGATATATTGTTGGAGGTGGAGGAAATAAAAGATCTGGGGGTGATAGTGGATAAGGATCTGAAATTTAGGGGACACATAGCCAAAATTGTGAAGACAACACAAAGGCTTCTGGGAACGATGTGGAGGACTCTGACTTGTAGAAGTAGGGAGATTCTTGTTCTGTTGTATAAGGCTTTGATTAGGTCACACATGGATTATTGTGCCTAGATTTTGTCACATGGTTTTCAAAAGAATGAAGAGATGTTGGAAAGAGTCCAGAGGCGACTGACTAAGGTAGTTTCTAATCTCTGGAATGTCAAGTATGAGGAAAGATTGAGAACATGAAACTTCCAGAGTCTAGTGGACAGGAGGAAGAGGGGAGATATGATAGACCTACAAGTTATTAAGGGGTTATAGGATCAATGCTGGAGAGGTTCTACATAAAATAGTGGGCGATCAGGGGAGAACCAGAGGTCATCTCTGGAAACTGTATAAAGAGGTTGTGAGTAGGGGAGTGAGAAGCAGTTTTTTTTCATGCAGAGTTGTGAATGATTGGAATGCCTTGTCTGAGTTTAGTGTCTGCAGAGAATTTGAGTGTTTTTGATGTGTTTAAAGCACAGTATGATGAGCTGTGTGTGTGTGATAAAAGGAGTCTTTGGCTCAATGGAGTCTTGGATAATAATAATAATAATAATATGACATGCTGCTATCACTAACCAATCTTATTGATGCACCCAAGAAGAAGACCATGCTAGTCATCCTTCTTGCTTCTGCTTTATATTGCTAATGAACATGCTGATTCACTTTTTTTCTTTATATTCACTCCACAGTGATTTTTCAACTTCTTCCTTATATCACTACTACTCATCCATTTAATGCCCATTTGGTTTATCTTCCTGACCCTGGGAATGCAATTCCATGCACTACTGACATTCTTTCCTTATAGCTTCTTATGCCAAGTTGCCACTTAAGTTTCATAATCACCAGCTTTGTAGTTCCATATATCCGTAAACCTTTTCGGAGAATTCCATGTGTTTAACAACTTTCTAGAACAAGACTGCATGGTCACTTTCCCCAAAAGAAACTTTGTACACCACACTGCTATGAATCATTTGAGAAAGGTTTTAGAGAGTAGTAATATTAGTAGTAGGAATAGCCCAAGGAGATTTCTCGAGGGCTACATTAATAAAAGGTGCAAGGAAAAGTAATCCACTCTTGGAATTTGTGCAAGGAAGTAAATTATTATTAGTATTATTATTATTATGTGACACCTCTAAGGAGTCCAAGGACTCATCAAGGGAGGGCACATACTCTACAACCCTCTGCTTCCACCACTCAATCCACCAACTACAATGAAGCACAGCTACCATCATCATCTACACCAGTGTTTCTCAAAGTGTGGTATGCGTACCCTCGGGGGTACGTGAAAGGTCTTCAGGGGGTACGTGACAATTTTCGGCTTGCATCATTAAAGCATGGAATCATTATTAAGAAAAAATAATAATTATTTTAATCGTATATATTTCTCAATAAATTATATATTATGAATGAATTCTCCTATCAATTATCATAACTGCTTCATTTCAATAGTTTGCAAATTCATGGGCGATCACTCGTGAATCTTCGTATATGAATGTACATCGCGAGCCTGAAATGATAGCGAAGAGCGTATGATTGCGACTGATAAAAAAGTAATTACATGATTCAATTTTATTATATTAAAAATAAGGCATATTTTTTGTTTACATGTACATCTAAATTCAAATAAAATAGACATTTACAACGAAATATATGCTTTTATTTTATTTATTTATTTAAAATTATTATTATTATTTTTATAAGGGGGTACTTAGTAATAATGAAAATTTAGGAAGTGCGGTACATGGATATCTGAAGTTTGAGAAACACTGATCTACACCAATGCCATCTACCACCCACCACCATTACTAGTATTTTCACAGACAATCACAAACATCCATGCCCATAGTGCAATTCAAGCCCACACTTTTTGTCTGGAGAGCAGGTATGCTAACCACTCGGCCAACCAGGCAGTATGTTATTTTTTGCAAGAAGAGTTGTGAATGTATAGAATGCTTTGCATGAGAGAGAGAGAGTGGTGAGAGCACCGATGATAAATGAATTGAAGATGTGGAATGTTTGAATGTGGTCATTAGAGTTAGACCTACAATGAGTCTTCATTCCATGGAGATCCTATAATAAACCAATATTAGTACTAGTGATGATCATAATATCTCTAATTACCAGTTCAGTTTCTGTGTGTATTTTTCTTTTTTTCCCTCCCATTTAATACAATCTTGGTTTAATAAAAAAAATTTTGTTTCAGGAAATTGGAATGGAAAAGCAATGTTTAATTTGATATTTACCTCTGGTGGTGCTATTGAGTTTAGTCGGGCATTGAAGGAAGCAGTTATATTTGGTGAGTCACTAAAATACACTCATGTTCATAGAAACCACATCACCTGCTGTAATCATGTTTTTTAGTCATTAAATTTGATGCCTATTTGAAAAGGATCAAATAGGCAATAGACAATAATTGTCACATATAATGAAGAAGGTAATGTAACATTTTTATTTTTGATTAATATTTGGCTCTTTTTAGTACAAGATGTGACATAATTAGGAAATGAAAACAAACTTGACAAATTTGCAGATATCTCAAAATAGAGTGGACAGTGATATTTTCAGTGGAAAAATAAATACTGGTATCAAAATTTAGTTCAACTACACAGTTTTACTAACATTCAAAGATAAAAATTCACTTTTTGCTGTTTAGTACTTCGTGGGTCCTCCTCTTGCCTTTATTACAGTTTGGCAAAATCATCTTATTTGCAATTATCAATTCATAGTTCCATATCCTTATCGTGGCTTCTTGGAATTCCTGAATTTTTTTGGAATGGCTTCTTGTGTATTTCAGTCTCCATTTGGTACCACAAATTCACAGTGGGGTTGAGATCTGGTCATAGTAGTCACTGAATCGAGTGTTCATTCAGCCACTTATTAACCTGCAACAAAAATGAACTTTAATTTAATTAAATTAAAGCTTTTTTAAGTACTAAACTCAATTCGTATGGTACATTTTAGGATTATAATAATATTACTTACACTTTTTGCCCTATGACAAGGGACAGTCATCATAAAAGATGCAGTTCATCGTTACAGTAAAGTGGTCTGATAGTAGGCAGCAATTCTTCTAAAATTTTTGGTATGCTTGTGCATTCCCTGAACCATTTGTAAAATAAAAGTGACAAACACCACGATACGACATGCAGCCCCAGATCATTTGACTGCTGAGAATTTCACTGTTGACACCAGGAAGTCAGGGTTGAATTTTTCCTCTGATCATCTTCAAACTGTTTGCTATCTGGACCCTATAGGTTAAACTTTTTCTTATCAGAAAAAATCACTCATTTCCACTGATCAGAAGTCCATTTGGCATGCTCTTTGTACCAATTTAACCAAGCCAATCTAATTTTTTGGTTAACAGGAGCTTCTTTTTTAGGGTGGCTGGCTATCAGTTTCTGTTGAATGAGTCTTCTCCTGACAGTTGCAGAGCTTGCCACAACTCCCGTTTGTTCTTACCAGTCATGTTTTAGTTCTCTGGATGACGTGCAGTGATTTGTGAGGCAGAGCAGCTTTAGAACTCGATCTTGGCATGGTGTAGACAGTAGCTTTCTTCCTGTTCCCCTTCTTCCTTTCAGCAGATCTGGTTTCCTTCACTTTCGACAGCAGCCATACCACACATTTACTACAGGACACCCCTTTTAGTTAATCCATGAGAGGAATAGCCTTCTCTATTCAAAGCTTGAATCACACTTTTTCTGCAAGCGTTGACTGCACGTAACTAGCCATATGAATCTCAGCAAAAAAATGCAAAAACTAGCCCTTGCTGTCTATTTATAACATAAAAAAATTCTGATGCAATAGTAGCAACTATTACATTATAAACCTGTGTGAATGTTAGATGAAGCAATTCAACAAAATATTTAATAATAAACCAATGAACCAATGACTATTTAACTACTAAATACTATATTAATGTAAGGTGATTCGTTTTCTATGAATAGGAGTGTATAATGATCCTTATTTGCTTCTTAGAAAATACTTATTAGCAATAGGCAGTATCTCATTATATTTGATAACTAGTTGCATGTAGTATTTTGTTATATACTGTGTGATATTTCCATTCAAGCGTAGAAAATGAAATGAGAGAAGACTTAATATTGAGCAAGTAAGAAGTATATGAGGAGTTAAGTAAGATAGATGTTATTTGGCAATAGGACTTGATGACATATCACCATGTATCTTAAGATGTTGTCCCATGGAGTTAGCATCAACCTTGCCATACCTGTTTAATAAGTATCTTGCAACAGCACAAGTCCCAAAGGAGTGCAAGGAAGGCAAAATTGTTTCACTTCGCAAAGGTGGTGATAAATCTATGGCAACAAATTTCAGGCCGATCCGTATATCTGGAGTTGTAGTTAGGTATTGGTAAGGTTGATGAGGGCTAGGATACAAAAGTGAGTTTATAAAAGTGATATTCTATGTGATTGTCAGCACGAATTTGTTAAAGGGAGGTTGTGTTTTAGTAGCCTGCTTATGTCTATAACAAGGTGACGACAGTATTGGAATGAGATGCATATACAGTGGTATACTTAGATTTTGCAAATGGAGCAGATGGGATTGGATGATAGATTAGTAAGTTGGATGGACAACTGGTGCTCAGATGGGTATCAGTAAGTTGTGTATTGGGATGTGTAAGAAAGTCACTAGTGGTGTGCCACAGCAGTCATCTTTGGGACCATTGTTATTTAATTTGTATATTAATGATATTGAGATGTTGATGTGTTTAATTTGTGATATACAGATGTTTGCAGGATGCTAAACAGGGGAGAATGATGAGAAATCAAGCAGATGTGACCTCATCTTGAATATATTGCATAAGTGGGCAACAATATGGAATTTTCATTTCAGTCTTGCAAAGTATAAGGTTCTGAAATTTGGTAGGCAACAATGGGATGCAAAGTATACACATACTGAGGAAAATGTTTGGAGGAAGTGGAGTAGACAAGAAATTTTGGAGTGGTGGTGGACAAAGATGTGAAGTTTTAAAGTCACATTGCACAAGTTGTGAAGTCATCACATCAGATTATGGCAATCATGAAGAGGAACTTAACATTCCAAAATAAATAGGTTCTGGTTTAATTGTACCATAGTCCCTTTAACTGCAGGTTCACTTTCTTCAGTTTCAGTTACCCAAAGTCAATCCCGGTCTAAAAATATTAAATGGAAAATTCTAGAAATAAACAATTCATAAGTTTTAAATTGCATGCTGTTCTGAGTAGTGGGATGAAATCTCATGCCATCCTACATGGGACGTGAATCATCCTTTTGTCCAGTATATCCACCCTATACTGTACTGTATATGCTATCCCCATTATTCATTTAAGGTTAAAATTGGTAGGAACCGAATACACCTAAAATTTCAAAATTTGCATTTCATACAATTTCTTTAATTTTAGTTATAACAGTGCAACCAAAAAAAATTGGGGTTTATCTGTACATTTTGAATTATTCCATTTCAAAAGTTGGACTCTTTCCCTTCCAGTGGTCATTTTGTTAACATGGGAATTTATGGTATACCGCAGTGGACCCAGTGCTGCCTTTTATTATAGTATAGTGCTACATAATAATTGTTCTATTTTATTATTAGTTATTATTATTACATAGGAAGAAACCTGGATGTTTCTTCCTATACATATAGGACTCCTTGGAGTCCTATATGTATAGGAAGAAACAGTATATATAGGATTCTGTACTATCTGCAGTTCCAGGTATCCACTGAGGGTTTTGGAATGTATTCCCCACGGATAAAGAGGAGACTATAAGACCTTAATCAGGCCTGTTATGGATTATTGCGCACAGATCACCTCCTTCCCCACAGTTATTATTATTATTATTCGTAACACCCCCAAGGAGTTTAAAGACTTATCGCAGGAGGACACTTACTATACAACTGTCTCCATTACTACCCAAGTCCCCATGGAGTCAAAGACTCATTGGGGATGTGATGAGTATATATTGGAAAGGATCCAGAAGAGGCTGACCGAGGTGCTAACTGATCTTTGGGATGGATATGAATACAGATTGAAAGATGCAGTTTGCAAAGCTTTGTGAATAGGAGGAAGAGAGGGGGGATATGACTGAGACAATTAAGTTGGTAAAGGTTGTTTTGCCAGGTTGGACCAAAAGGCTGCAGGTTCAAATCCCACCATGGGCATGGATGTTGATTGTCTGTGGAAATACTAGTGGTAGTGGTTGGTGGTAGATGGCGTTGGTTTAATTGCAGTCAGTTCGTGGATTGAGTGGTGGAGACAGAGTTGTAGAGCAGGTGCCCTCCCTCGATGAGCGTTTGGATTCCCTGGAGGTGTCAAATAATAATGTTTCTCTATGGGCTCTTAGTAATAGGTTAAGGTTTTCAACAGAAAAAAGTGTCTGTGTACACTTCTGTCAAAAATGCACTCTTCACCCAGATCCTGAATTAAGAATAGGATGCACTATTATTCCAGTAGCTACAGAAGCCAAGTTCTTGGGACTGATCTTTGACAGTAAACTTATCTAGCACACATTCGTCAACTAAGAGAAAAGTGCAAGAGAGCGTTGAACCTTCTTCACACTCTATCCTCTACTGAGTGGGTGCTGATCGAGCTTCATTGCTCCATCTTTATCTAGCACTTATACGTTAAAAGTTGATTATGGGTCTCAAGTCTATGGTTCTGCAACATAGAGTAACCTGTGATGGTTGGATTCCATCCATCATCAGGGTATACGGATAGCTACTGGTGCCTTTCAACATCACCCACTCAGAGTCTTTATGTTGAAGCACATGAACCAGCTGTCACTACGACAGAAACAGTTGTCTCTTAATTATGCCCTAAAGATAAAGTCTCACCCAGATCATCCTACATGGACTAGTCTCTTTTCTCTGCACTGGGAAGCTCAATACCACACACTTCAAACTGCCATACGTCCTTTTGGTATGCGTGTTAAAGAGACTATGCAAGCTATTGGTATAAATGTTGACAACATTGCCCACACTAAACATAACAGCATCCCTCCATGGCAGGTTTGCACACTATCCTGCAACCTCTCACTTTGTCAGCTACAGAAATCTCATACTCTGTCATCTATCTACCTCCAATTGTTTAATGCACACAGAGCAGCACACTCTGATTTCTTGCCTATCTATACTGATGGTTCAAGAACTAATACCTCTGTTGGCTGTGTTTCCTGACATTATTATCTCCAACCATATCCCACCTGATTGCAGTAATTATACAGCAGAGTTATATAAACACGTGCAGAGTCATATAAACAAGTGCAGAGTCAGTAAGCATTTGTTTATATAAAAGAAAACTGCTACCAAAAGTACATTTATTTATTTATTTATTTGTATGGAGTTTCCTCCTTTTTTCTCCCCCGTCCCTGTTGGGGCGAGTTGAGCCCTCCTCATGGGGAGTTAAGTATTTATGGCTGTAGATCCGTGTGTTCACAGGGCCAGTTTGCCTGCTTGCGGGATGAAAAACCCCAGATAAACTCGGGGGGGGGGGGGGGGGAACCCTGCTGTCCATGCCCAAGACCGACTAACTTGGCTATGGCTGAGGAAGATCCTTAAGCTCCTCACGTCGGTGACGGGAATCAAACCTAGGACACTCCTTCCTCAGACATATGGTTGTGAAGCGCACAGCCACTAGGTTTACTGCGTGAACACCAAAAGTGCATAATTTATACAGAGTCATTGAGCTCTTTACAGACTATCTCCTCTCCTATGTATAATCCACATCCAGTACTTTATGAGGTGTTACACCTGTTTCACAAAATGAAATCCTTAATTTTGATGTTCAGTTGTGCTGGATTCCCAGCCACATTGGAATTAAGGGAAATGAGGCTGCAGATGCAGCTGCTAAATCAGCTCAAACTTTCTCCATGTACTGTTTGACACTACCATATACGGGCTACAGACAGTTTATACGATCGAAGCTAATTACTCAATGGCAGTCATCATGGCAGGAAGCATTAACAAACAAATTATATGACATTGAACCTGAAATTAAGCATTGGCATTCTAGTCAATGAATAAAGAGAAAAGAGGAAGTTGTTCTCACTAGGCTCCACATAGGTCACAGTCATCTTACACATTCTTATTTACTGAGACCTAATGAGCCTCCTATGTGTCAAAAATGCAATACACATCTCATTATTTATCATATACTGGTAGAGTGCCTGCACTTTGCACAAGAGAGAAATGAAATTTTTGCCTACCTGGGCAGACCATATACACCCAGGCAGATGCTGACAGACTCGGGCAGATTGCACAATGTTTTTAATTTTTTACAAAGAATTAATTTATACAAACACATTTGACTGCAATTTTGTTTATATGTAAATACTGTATTGCTTCACTTAACTTTTGTACGTATATATTATATTACAAAATATGTAATGTTTTGTGATGTGTATGTGCAGGTATTGAGTACTAATGTATATATTATTCGTTAATTTAATTTTTGACCAATCATGTATTTCTGTAGCCTTGTGTTAACTTGTTGTAATTTTGTTAATATGTAAATACCACACTGCTAAACTTAATTTTTATGCATACATATTGTATAATAATTCCTCTTTAACTTTGTGTATTACTGTAATAACATTTGTTGTAATCTTATTGTAGTAAACTTATATGTAGATATGGCGTTCCTTTTGGTGTTGTACATACATTTTGTTTATTAACTTGTATCGTTGTCTAATTATGTGCTGCCTTAAATGCTGCAGTAATTTTGTTATGTGTAGATACTGCATAGCCAAGATTAACTTTTGTGCATATATATTATTTATGTTTTTTTGGGCTAATTATGTATTGCTATAGGACACTTGTATATTTGGTAATTTTGTTTATATGTAGATACCACATTGCCACATTTTATTTTTATGCATGCATTTTGGATAATAATTCCTTTTTACCTATTTATGTATGGCTGTAAAAACATCTGTTATAATTTTAACTATATGTGGATACTGTTCGTTGGCTTGGTGTTGTGTACATGCATTTTGTTTATTTAACTCGTATTGTTGACAGTTTTTGTACTACTGTAACCTTTAACCTTGTGTGTTGCTGTGCCCTCTGCAGCAATTCTGTTTCTATGTAGATGCTGCTTTGTGAAACCTAATTTTTGTACAGGCATATTGTTTACAATTTTCTTTAACTGCTTGTGTATAGTTGTAACCTTAGTATGGCACAGTATTCCAATTCCTCCCTCCATGGAACTGCCCCAAGTTGATATCTAAGACTGTTATAATCACCTACCTTATAATTCACATACATTCACTTCTCTTTGATACTCCTTCATGTCTGTTTATTTTCCAAGTCAAATCCACATGATCACTCTCTCTAACTGGTGGAAGAGATGTCATCTCAGTTATAATGGAAGTTATATAATTGGAATGGAAGGAAGGTAAGATAGTGCCATTGCATAAGGGCAGTAGCAGATTGGAAGTGTCTAATTATAGGTCAGTTTGTGTGTCATCAGTAGTTAGTAATGTTGTGTCGTCCTATCTTGCTGACCGATTCATTTATGTTGGTTAATCGAACTTAGCATTATTTCCTTAAAATTCCCTTTTTTATTTGTTAGATGTTGATTGATACTGATCCAAATATAAAGAAATTTATATTATCCTGCGCCACTTTATATTCAGACTAGTCTATATATTGCAGAGGAATCAATCATCAACTAATGTTTGCAATCTCACGTTTCTACAGGCCGAGGTTAATAATATCTTTTAAGGCTTCAGCAAGGTCCGATAAATTTTTATGAGCGGTGCAACGAATGAAGATCAGGCAAACAACAAATTGAATTCAATAAAACAAGACATTTAATGCAGGGTTATATAACATGTACATTCAAGTATAACTTTCTAATCAAGATAGTGCAAATGAACAAATCCAAAATATCTCTGAGATACAGGTAACTTTTTAGTTAGGTTTTAAGTTTAAAACCAAAGGTCTTAGATCTTACTATTCAAGAGATAAGTATTTCTATCACAACTTGTCTCTATTCTATGAGACAAATCATATCTTCTACACATCGATTTAGTTCTACTGCTCAGAATAGACACAATGCATTAGGTATCAAACATTCAACTCTCAGTTCTCTATTTTCTGTCAATTTATAGAATATAGTTCTCACAGTTCAAAGTTCCAGAATTCACAATAAATATTCTTATAGTTGGCTTTTCTAATTCACTTCTAGTCTATAAACACTTAATTGCATTACAAAACAGTTAACAATTCAAAGGGGGAACACTTTGGTGCTTTATTCCTTCGACTAGTTATAGTTAAATGCCACAGCTAGGATTAAGATAAATTAGGCGGAACTAACATTCATTTGTTTTACACTGGATGAAAAACGGACAAGTCTTACTGGGTTATAACTTCAGCATACTGAATTTACTTAGGCATATTATCAAAATTTCTGTTAACTAGGTTATCGTACTGAAACACAATTCAAGAACTCTTCACTATGTTAACTGAAATATTAAACACAGAGCCACATAATTCTTGACACATTGGATATACGTCATATACTAATTCCTTATTTTCCAGTATGTGTTGACTTCAGCTTTGTAGTATTCTTCCTCTAATCATTAGGAATCTATCATAATATCTAAGTCCTATAGAGGTAGTTATTAATGCCTTTTTAATCCCAGTCCACTCCTTGCCGAATTTTCCGAATATCTCCGCACGCCTTTTGTTACACACCTCTGGTCTCTTCACTTTCTCCCTTGTTGTTTACTTTCGTTTTCCAATTCACTCCGTTTATTCTTCCTGCCAAAATCCGGTTCTAGCCAATTCAGCTTACATCTACAGGTTTCTCTCCATATCATAGCTGTTCACGTTCTAAGCACGCACTAACTAAAAACAACTCCGTTTCTCCTTTACTAGCCAATTAAATTCAATCAGAAGAATTACATAAAATCATATCAGCAGAATTCCACTTATATACATTCTCTTTCGGAAATAACAAATAAGGTAATAATCTGTAGTTCACATAAAATACATTTCAATATGATAAATACAAATTCTTATAATACATATGCACAGCTTCTTATGATATTTATACAGGAACAAATAAAATAAATTGAATGACACTTTAATACCGAGTCTTTTCAGTATTAATATAAATCCCAAAATTATATAATTAGACAATAATAAACAAATTCAAAGTAATTATATGAATAATCATTTATGAGCAAGAGATTAACATCAAATAATATTTACAAGTGTTGCTTAAATTATGGCAAATTATGTCAAATGTGAATGAAGTATTATGATTCTCAAATATCTTCATTCACAGTTTAACAGTAAGATCTTGGAGAAAGTAGTGAGAGACCGTATACAGCATTGGGCAGATGAGGGTAATGTCATCTATGAGAGTCAACATGGATTTTTGTGAAGTGGTACTCTTGTTTTAGCAATATACTAGCCTTTTATGATAAAGTTCCAAGAGCATTAGATGAGGGAAAGGCATATACTGCCATTTTCCTAGATTTAGCAAAGGCATTGACAGGGCGCCACATGATAAGCTGATATTTAAGTTGCAGCACATGGGTCTGGATGTCAGATTTGTTAACTGGATTCAGGATTGGCTGTCCGATAGGTATCAGAGAGTTGTGTATGGTGGAGCAATATCAAAGAGGCAGAAGGTTACAAGAGGGGTTCCACAGGGCTCAGTACTGGGACATATATTGTTTAACTTTTATATCAATGACATTGTCCGTGGATTGCAAGGGGATATTCAGTTGTTTGCAGATGATGCGAAACTGGGAAGGGTTATTAGTAATAGTGCTGATGTGGTAGCCCTGCAAGAGGATTTGAATAAGCTAGATAGATGCGCAAATGAATGGGGGTGTCAGTTTAATGCAGCAAAATGTAAGGTCTTGAGGTTTGGGACACATCGATGGGATGCTGCACACTCTATGGGAGGAGTTAAAATGGAGGAAGTAGGGGAGACAAGAGATCTGGGGTTGATGATTGATAGAAACCTGAAATTTAGGAGAAATATTGCAAAGTTAGTGAAAGTAACACAGAAGATTGCTGTAATAATGAGAAGGACACTGACCTGCAGAGATAAAATGGTTATCATTCTGTTGTATAAGACTCTGATCAGACCACACTTAGATTATTGTTCTCAGATCTGGTCCCCAGGATTTGAACGAGCTAATTTAACTGTGGAAAGGGTACAAAGGCAGATAACAAAGATGGTGTCATGACTGTGCAATGTTAGTTATGAGGATCGGCTAAGGGAGTGTGGACTGCAGAGTTTGGTGGATAGAAGAAGGAGAGGTGATATGATTGAGACTTTTAAACTGTTCAGAGGTGGTTACAGGGTTGACATTGGGGGAGTTCTTTTGCTTGGTTGAACAGCGGGAAGGAGTTGACAAGGGGCCATCCCTGGAGGTTACAAAAGGAAACTGCGAGAAAGAGGGTGAAGAGTGGTTTCTTTGCATGGTGGGTGGTTGAACCATGGAATGCATTGCCTGATAGAGTGGTGAGAGCAAGAACGGTCATTGCATTTAAGGAGTGGTATGATAAACTTTGAGTTTCCTAGGAGGGATCTCCCTCGATGAGTCTTGATAGACGTGTTTCTTAGAAAGGACCTCCCACGATGAGTCTTTTGACTCCATTGAGGCTTAAATAATAATACTATTACTAATAATCAGCCCTTGTGATGCTATGAGCAAATCCAAAACTCTCGCACTTCGTGTTTCTTCTATTACATGTTTCACTTATCATTCATCCCATAATAATTCTAGAAATTTCATTCCCTTATTACTACATGCATTTTTCTCTTCCCAATTTATACTGTCATAGTTAAAATCTCTCATAATAATCATTCTTCTTGCACTTGTCAAGCTCAATTGCCTTAACATCTCTTGCTCCTCATCCTCTGTGTTCCTTGGCTTGTAGAAACACCCCACCGAATATCCATTTTGCCTACCCCTATCTCACACCATATGTTTTCAAAACCATTAATGTCACCGCCCTGCAAAGTCTCCACTCTGAGAGGACATAAGTCATCACGTATCATAAGCAGTACTTCACCACCTCATTTTCTGTTCCTATCCTTTTGAAAAATGCTGTACTCTCCTATTTCTATTCCTGTTATTATATCATCTTTTGTCAACCACATCTCAGAGATCCTAATAATCTTCAGACAGACTGATGCTATCAGTGCCACCAATTCATCTTTATTCTGGATACTTCTGGCATTAGTATAAAGCATAAAAATGTCACTGTTTCTATACCTATCCTTATCCCCTCCTGTCCCCCTTGTTTACTATTGTTGACAGTCTCATCCTTCCAGATGAGATTCACCTTAATTAAGATTGGCTTTTCAGAATCTACTATTAATATATTCTGACTGGTGTGTTTTCTTAAAAATTTCCCTAAAACAAAATTCTCTGGTCTGTGTTCTCATACTTCCATTCTCTCTCTCTCTCTTTGTTTTTCTCTGTTACTCAAGTACCGAACACTTTCTCTCTAGCATCTGTCAATCATCCATTAGTCTTCTTGGTGAGCATGCACACTCATTCTACTAAGCAGCAGTTGAGAATCTGGTAATGGCTGATATGTTATCATCATTGGCAAAAAGAGAATGTCTTTACAATGAATGACAGATATCACAACACTTAACAATTATGAATTACAATAAAGAACATTGAAATTATTATAGCTATCAGAATATCTAGTAAGTACATCAATCTCAAATACTTTCTATTTCATTTTAACATAAACATCAATTTCTTATCAGACACATTGTAAGTGATAATTATATGTGTTATGAAACCATAAACTAATAAAATACTAACGTGTGTTGAGTCTTAAGTGCTGGGAGGACATTGTGTTAGAGGTTTAATGGAATATTTTTACAGCACTGGAAAAGGATTAAAAACTAATTGTTAACTTACAGACCATGTTTTGGATACAACCCATAGTATCTCCTGGAGAAAAACCACCATGCTCCACCATAGTAAATTCAAAAAAAAAAAAAAAAGTCTATTTTTAGAATCTGCAGTGGCACTCAGAAATCAACCAACTTTAAATAAATATGGTTGCATATGTTCTCGGATTTGGTCCCCAGGATTTGAAGGGGATAAATTAACTGTGGAAAGGATACAAAAAAGACGGATGACAAAGATGGTTTCAGGACTGTACAAGGATAGTTATGAGGATCGGCTGAGAGAATGTGGACTGCAGAGTTTGGTGGATAGAAGAAGGAGAGGTGATATGATTGAGACTTTTAAACTGTTGAGAGGTGGTTACAGAGTTGACACTGGGGAGTTCTTTCGCTTGGTTGATCAGCGGGAAGGAGTGATGACAAGAGGCCATCCCTGGAAGTTACGAAAGGAAACTGTGAGCAAGAGGGTAAGGAGTGGTTTCTTTGTGTGGAGGGTGGTTGAGCCGTGGAATGCATTGCCTGATGGAGTGGTGGGAGCGAGAACGGTCAGTGGGTTTAAGGAGTGGTATGATAAACTTTGTGTTTCTCAGGGGGGGACCTCCCCTCGATGAGTCTTGACAGACTTTATGTCTTAGAAAGGACCTCCCTCGATGAGTCTTTTGACTCCTTGGAGGCCTGAATAATAATAATAATAATAATAATAATAAAACTATCCAAAATTTGGAAAACTTTAATTATCAGAGGTCCCACCTTACATCCTAGGCCACCTACAAATGCCCATAGAGGGCGCACCACCTAGATAGGACTTTAGAGTCACCCACGTGTTTCGCTTAGTATTGTGTTGTATTTGAGTGTGTGTGTGTTACAAGAGTTATTCGTAATCCCTGGAGATGTCTCAGTAACTGAGACGAAATATTGGAAGCATTAAAAATTAGATTTTAATCCTTTCCTAGTGCTGTAAATATTCCATTAAACCTCCAACATGAAAATACTAATGTAGACTAATAATTGTAAAAAGATTCATAATTTTAATTTATGACTATTTTTACAGTAGGACTGATTTCTCAGCTTTCTTGTTAATAATGTAAGACTAGTGTTCTTTTAATCCATTTTCCACAGACCATCCAGTAGGAGAGATGGCATCTACCAAATCCTATGTGAATATTATCACATAGGATTTGGTAGATGCCAGGAAGTGAGACATCCCAAATGAACCAAAAGGATCATTTGTTGAATGGAAGAAATGTTCATACTGGGGTGTATTCCGTGAGCATTCTTGCTTCAGAAATCTGTGAAATGTATGGAATTGGGACTCCATACTATTTCAGGGTTGTAGGAGGCAGGCATGTAAGAATCAAAAATCCAAGCTGTGTAGTTCACAGTGAGATGATATTCAGTTGTATAATTCATTAAATATATATCCTGCCTCCATGGATCATCTGCATTTATCTAAAAATCTAACTGCAGAGCTGGAATACGACATACTTTATGCACTAGATTTTTGAAATTCTTATAACATCTGTTATGCATAATTCATTTTTCTAGTCTTATTTTTATACAGGTCTCATACCCTTGATGATGTAAAGGCGACAACTTATGAAACTTGTCAGATAATATTGTCTGTTTTTTAAATAAATTCATTTATGTTTAGAAATGTGGTGTCCATATTGGAAATTAATGGAATATTTGCTAAACCAAACAAATATTTGTAATTTTCTACAACTATCTCTAATCCAGAGTATTTTAATAAACTTGTACTGATGAGACTTCAATAAAGTTTGAACCCAGTCTGGGTAGTGACCTTTCCATTAATGCATAACGATATACGTATATGATATACAAGAGCAAGTTCTCTGCATGGAGAGTGGTTGGTGAGTGGAATACATTGCCAGAGGGTATTGTGAATATTAAATTGGTTTAAGGCACGATTGGATGAGCATTGTGTGCAATAATGTGTACCTTCCATTATGAATATTTGACTCCATGGAAGTCACATGATAATAATAATATACACATCCAAAACTACGTGCTTTGCATTACGGGATACCAGGACATTTTGATGCGAATTCATCTGCCTTCATATATAACTAGCCTAGTTGTGAAGATATTTCAATTGCAAGTATTGTTTGTTCATGCTGGAGTAAATTATTAAAACAAGAATATTATTTGTCTAGTACAGTTTACTTTATAACCACTTGAAAAACTTTCCAAATTGTTAAATTTGCTAGTTTGTTAATAATGTTATCAGTCTTGTAAGTAATTAAACCTTTTAATAATTCCATATTATGAATAATTCTATATGTTGTAATTACATTTTAATCATTCATCATTAATACATTGAACTTAATGATATCACAATTGAATATAAATGCTGTTTATTTCAGTGCAAAAATCTGCAAGAGGAGAAATTCCACACTATAGTGAATACCTAGGTCCATTCTTTTCAGCTGCTTTTCAGGCATATGTTGTGCCATATAATTTCTATCATAATGTTATAAAGGGTACAAATATTTTTGCATCACAAACAGGTAATGAACATTACATTAGTTAACGATAAAATTTTGGAATTTTTTAGTGAACATAAAATATATTAATGGGAATTTAAATCATAAAGGGACTTGTAATGTGTATAAAGTCATAATACACATTTCAAGTGTATTCATTTCTGCCAGTCATTTCTTTTTTTCCAGCAGTAGTCAAATTGGCCCCATAGTCTTTGATATGCACCATGTATTTTTACTGGTTACTTAGAACCACTTCTTCAGGTGGATCTTTGAATTTTTTCAATTTGGTAAAATGTCAGAAGAATGTCTTCATTATTATGGATAATATTATTATTATTATTATTATTATTATTATTCAGGCCTCCATCGAGTCCAAAGACTTATCGTAGGAGGTCCTTTCTAAGAAACACAAGTCTATTAAGACATCGAGGGAGATCCCTCCTAGGAAACACAAAGTCTATCATACCACTCCTTAAACTTATTGACCGTTCTTGCTCTCACCACTCCATGAGGCAATGCATTCCATGGTTCAACCACCCTCCATGCAAAGAAACCACTCCTCACCCTCTTTCTCACAGTTTCTTTTTGTAACTTCCAGGGATGGCCCCTTGTCATGACTCCTTCCCGCTGTTCAACCAAGCAAAAGAACTCCCCAGTGTCAACCCTGTAACCACCTCTCAACGGTTTAAAAGTCTCAATCATATCACATCTCCTTCTTCTATCCACCAAACTCTACAGTCCACACTCCCTCAGCCGATCCTCATAACTAACATTGTACAGCCCTGACACCATCTTTGTTATCTGCCTTTGTACTCTTTCCACAGTTAAATTAGCTCGTTCAAATCCTAGGGACCAGATCTGAGAACAATAGTCTAAGTGTGGTCGGATCAGAGTCTTATACAACGGAATGATAACCATTTTATCTCTGTAGGTCAGTGTCCTTCTCATTATTGCAGCAATCCTGTGTTACCTTCACTACCTTTGCAATATGTCTCCTAAATTTCAGGTTTCTATCAATCATCAACCCTAGATCTCTTGTCTCCCCTACTTCCTCCATGTTTTTTATTATTTTAATGGTATAATAGAACACAGAAACTAAGTAAATAATTAATTTATTAACTTGATGCTGATATTTCGCTGGTGTTATAACCAGCATCTTCAGAGCACAAAAACACTGTTTGTCACAATACGCGAGACTAAAACAACATGGTGTACTTAAACAAAATTGTAGCAGCAACACAAAGACTAGAGTCCTGATTTTGGCACCCTCTATCTGAAAAAAAAAAAAAAAACAGCTATCATATATTACTAGAGTCCTAGAAAAGTGCTAGTTTTTTCTTAATATGACTGTCTCCCAGATCTTCGGCAAGTTAATACAGCCATATTTGTTGAGATTTGGAGTGTGTTTTAGGGCTTCTGTCGCCTCTAAGAACAATCTCTCTGATTTATACGGGTTTCTGTGTAGTACTTTTGTGTTTTTCTAGTTGATCCTGTGTGCAGGGGTATCCAGAGCATGGTCTGCTAGGCCCGACTTCCCATAATGATAATTCCGGACGTATCTTTTATGTTCGCTGATGCGAATGTTCCCAGTTCTTCCTGTTTGACCGTAGTAGGCTTGATTGCATGAGCAGGGTACTTGGTAGACTCCTAGATGTGATAAAGGAGGAATACTGTCCTTGGGTGAGCGGATGAGGGTGGCTAATTTGCTACATGGTTTGAATGTAGTGCGTAGTTTATGTTTATTGAGAATTCTTGAGATCTTTTCGGATGTGCCTTTGATGTAAGGGATGGTGACTGTTTTGTTGTAGTTCTCTGTGGTGGATGGTGGGAGGGGTTTCTTAGGAGTGTTTAGTATTTTGTTTATTTTATGTGGATTGTAGCCGTTGGCCAAGAAGGTGTGGCGTAAGTGGGTCAGTTCAGCAGTAAGAGCCTTGTCATTGGAACAGATTGCTCTCGCTCTATGGGTTAGTGTTTTTAATATGCCATATTGTTGAGAAGGATGATGGTGTGATTGTTTGTGTAAGTATCTGCCTGTATGTGTGGGTTTTCTAAAAACTGAAAACAATAAGGAACCATCTGGGAGACGTGTGATGAGTGTATCCAGGAAGGGCAGACAGTTGTTGGCTTCCAGTTCCATAGTACAGTGGATTTTTGGATGTTGGCTATTTAAATGTGCTAAGAATGTTTTCAATGTCTCAGGGCCATGTGGCCAAATAGCAAGCACATCATCAACATAGCGTAGCCAAAGTGTTGGTGTGAGAGTGGCTGTATTGATTGCTTGTTTTTCCAGGTGTTCTATGTAAAAGTTGGCTAAGGGGTGGGGAAAGGGGAGAGCCCATGGCTGTCCCATCAATTTGTTTGTATATTTTCCCTTTCCATGTGAAATATCCTGCATGTATTGTGTTGAATAGTTCAAATATTATTATTATTATTACGGGTATCTCCATGGAGTCAGTAGACTCATCGCGGGAGACCCAAACTAGCAAAACAATATCTGTCATATCTCTTCTTGAATTCATTTACAGATGAAGAGCTCACAACAAAGTCAGGCAATGAATTCCACTCATTCACCACCCTCCAGGCAAAAAACCTTGTTCTGACACCTTTGTTAACCACACTCTTCTTTAATTTCCAGAGATGACCTCTTGTTCTTCCATCACTATTACACAGCTGAAACATTTCCCCTGCATCAATCCTATAAAAACCTTTTAGTAATTTGAATGTTTCTATCATATCCCCTCTTCTTCGCCTATCAACCAATCTCTGCAATCCACAAGCTCTCAATCTATCAATGTAGGGAGCATTTTTTATATCACTCACCAACTTGGTCACTCTTCTCTGAACCCTCTCCACAGCCTCCTCATCTCCAAGGAATCCAGGTGACCAGACCTGAGCACAGTAATCCAAATGTGGAAGTATCAATGCTTTATAAAGGGGAATAATAACCTCTTTATCTCTGGATGTCAGTGTGTTCCTCAACAACCAAGTAATCCTATGTGCAATCTTGGACACCTTAGCAATGTGTCCTCTGAACTTCATCTCCTTATCTACCAATACCTCTAAGTCCCTAGCCTCATCAATCTCTTGGAGTACCTTTCCATCTATGTAGTACACAGCTGGTAATCTTTTAATCCCAAAATGCAAGACTTTACACTTTTCCACATTGAACTGACATCCATTTTCTTTTGCCCATTTTACCAGCTTATTTAAATCCTCCTGCAAACTTTCAACATCAGCTTGATTTTTTATTGCACTACACAACTTTGCATCATCAGCAAACAACTGAATATCTCCCTTTAAGCCGTTTCCTATATCATTTATATACAAATTAAACAACATTGGCCCAAGCACAGAGTCCTGAGGCACACCACTGGTCACCTGCCTCATTCTGGACTCGGCTCCTCCATACACCACCTTATGGTATCTCTCCCTGAGCCATTCTCCTATCCATATCACCAATTTAATATCCATTCCCATCTGCTCCAGTTTGCGTAACAGTGTTCTATGGGGTATCCTGTCAAAAGCCTTAGCAAAATCCAGAAGTACCACTGTGTAGCCAGTATCAGGGGGTAAGTGTGACTTCAGTAGATTTGAGGGTTTCTATTAGTGGTACATTTGTGAATAGTGAAGTGATGTCAAAGCTTACTATTAAGTCTGAGCTTTTTAGGGTAAGGTGTTGTAAGATGCTTTTTAGGTGTGTTGAATTTTTGACAAAGGAGGGAGAATTGTTTGTGAGAGTGGCTAGTAGCTTCGCTAAATGTCTAGCCAGTTTGTATGTGGGACTATTTATACTGTCCACAATTGGGCATAGGGGTGTGACTTGTTTGTGAATTTTTGGTGCTCCATAGATCCTCAGTGTTTTAACATGGAAGGGTTTGAGTTTGTTAACTGTGTCTTTGGGCTAGGAAGTGACTTTTTTCAATAATTTTCGTGCCTTATTCTTTTGTGTGTTGGTGGGATTGCGATCTATAATTTTGTATATTGACTGATCTTGTAATAGTGTGTGCATTTTGTTTTCATATTCAGTTGTGTCTTGTGTCCATCACCACGGTTGCATTTCCTTTGTCTGCTTATCCAGGAAAAGGAAAGTCACTGGTGGAGTCGGAGTCCCTCAGGGGTCTGTTTTGGGGTCATTACTGTTTAACTTGTATATTAACGATATAGGTGAAGATTTGGATGGAGATATTCAGTTGTTTGCAGATGAGGCAAAGTTTGGATGAACCATGAAGAGTAGTGAAGATGTGGCCTTACAAGAAGACTTGAATAAATTGAGCGATTGGTCATGGAAATGGGGATGTGAGTTCAATGTTGCAAAGTGTAAGGTTTTCAAATTTGTAAAACAAACATGGGATGTAGAATTTATGCTTGGTGAGGATATATTGTTGCAGGTGGAGGAAATAAGAGATCTGAGGGTGATAGTGGATAAGGATCTGAAATTTAGGGGAAACATAGCCAAAATTGTGAAGACAACACAAAGGCTTCTGTGAATGATGCGGAGGCCATTGACATGTAGAATAAGGAAGATTCTTGCTCCGTTGTAAAGGCATTGATTAGGCCACACATGGACTGTCGTGCCCAGATTTGGTCACCTGGTTTTTAGAAGGATCAAGAGATGTTGGAAAGGGTCCAAAGCCGATTGACTAAGGTAGTTTCTGACCTCTGGAATGTCGAGTATGAGGAAAGATTGAGAAGATGCAACTTGTAGAGTCTGGTGGACAGGAGGAAGAGGGGAGATAGGATAGAGACCTACAAGTTATTAAGGGGTTGTTATAGGATTAATGCTGGAGAGGTTCTACAGAAAATAGTGCGAGAAAATGTGGGAGAAACAGAGGTCATCTCTGGAAACTGTATAAAGAGGGTGTGAGTAGGGGAGTGAGAGGCAGGTTTTTTTTCATGCAGAGTTGTGAATGATTGGAATGCCTGAGAGTGTGGTGTCTGCAGGGAGTTTGAATGTGTTCAAGGCACGGTCTGATGAGCTGTGTGTGTGTGATAAAATGACCTCCAAGATGAGTCTTTAACTCCATGAGGTCTTGGGGTAATAGAATAATAATAAGAGTGCCCCCTCACAAATCAATGTTGACTCTCACAGATAACATTACCCTCATCTGCCCAATGCTGTATACGGTCACTCAATACTTTCTCCAAGATCTTACTAACTACTAATGACACCCAAACTGGCCTATAATTAGACACTTCCAGTCTGCTACTGCCCTTATGCAATGGCACTATCTTGCCTTCCTTCCATTCCATGGGCACCTTTCCCGCAGCCAGACTTTCATTGAAAAGCCAGGTCAATGGCACTGTCAGTTCCCTAGCACATTCTGTAAAAACTCGTGGTGAAATATCGTCCAGTCCCACAGCTTTACTGACATCCAGCATACTGAGTATTTGGAACACACTCTCCTCCTGCACCTCTAAACCTCGAACCTACCATATCCCTCTAGTATTCAAATTGACTCCTCCAGGATGAAATACTTCAATAAAGTGTTCATTGAACAATTCAACTATGTCATCTGCATCAGTCACTCTATTCCCATTTTTATCCCACAATGTCATTCTTCCACAGTCATTTCTCCTCCTACTGGCCACATAGCTAAAAAATTAATGATGCCAAGAAATTATATTGTTTGTTTCATCCTTTATTAAAGTGTAAGCAAAGGATATGTGTGTTGCATTATGGGATACAAAGGCAATTGATGTGTCATTATCCTGTATATAGAAGTAGCCCAGTCATGAAGTTATTTCACGTTCAAGCTTTGTTTGCTCATATGTGGAAATATGACTTCTGCATTACTTCAACTTTTTTATCACTTCTGGGTCTGGCATCCACTCATCAGTGGTAGCCAGACCCGGAGGTAATAGTAAGGATGAAGTAATGCAGAAGTCATATTTTCGTATATGAGTAGCCAAAAGGTGCCACCTCCTGGTCTGGCTCCCACTGATGAGACCTCAATAAAGGTCAGAACTGTTCTTGATAGTGACCCTTCCCATAATACATATCCTTATACATGTCTGTAAGGAGATGTGCTTTGCATTATGGGATACTAAGGCAAGTGATGTGAAGTCATTAGCTTTTTTACACGAGTTGCCCCAGTCCTGAAAATAGTTCAGGTGCAAACTGGTTGGCTTACGCTTGGATAAAGGATTAACCCAAGAATATAATTTCTTAGTATCTTTAACTTATAGTATAAACAAGTGGAAAAACTTAAATTACACTTCCTGAATATTACTGCCTTTTGGCCATGGAATGTTTACTCAAATTGGTTGGGCATGTTAAAAGATGGTGATCCTAATACAAGACTTTATTATTATTATTACCCCAAGACCTTATAAAGTCAAAGACTCATCTGGGAGGTCCTTTTATCACACACAGCTCATTGTACCGTGCCTTAAACACATTCAAACTCCTTGCAGACACCACACTCGCAAGCAAGGCATTCTAATCATTTACAACTCTGCACAAGGAAAAACCTGCCTCTCACTCCCCTACTCACACCTTCTTTATACAGTTTCCAGGGATGACCTCTGGTTCTCCCCCAATCTCCCACTATTTTCTGTAGAACCTCTGCAGCATTGATCCTATGACAACCCCTTACCAACTTGTAGGTCTCTATCATATCTCCCCTCTTCCTCCTGTCCAAACTTTAATCCTTTAATTACAGGAATATAGAATGCAAGGAGAAGATAGTCTATAGGAACAAATAGAGTGAGTTTGTTGAATTTCTGTGTGATAAATATCTTAAGATGCATGTGACTGAAGCAACTAGAGACTAAAGTTTTGGATTTGACGATAACTTCACAAGATGTATTTGTTAATAAGGTATTAACACTGCCACCAGTTGGTGATAGTGATCATGTAGGAAGTGGCGAAACAAGAAAAGGTTACTGCCAAAAACGGATATATGTGGAAGTATAAGGTGGGTCGGTGGGTGATTATGGAAAACTGTGTAGTCAGTTAGAGTCAGTTAGCATCAATATGTTGGTTAGATGAGCTGTCCAGGAAAGAATAGTGCATGAATGGAAATTCATAAGGCAGTATCTGACACAATCAATGTATAACTGCATACCAAGTGTTATTATCATTATTATTATGGGAAACTCCAAGGAGTCCTTAGACTCATTGAAGGAGGCTCTAAACATCATGTCAAGAACAACTATTCAACATCTATACTTTGCCTTCAACTCATTCACAGTCATGGCACCCACAACAGACTCTGGCAGCTTATTCCACTCATTCACCACTCTCCAAGTAAAAAACCTAGTTCTAACCACACTCTTGTCCAGTTTCCATGGATGGCCCCTAGTCCTCCCACCACCAGTCCTGTTCAGAAAAATATCCTCTGAATTAATCTTATAGAAACCCTTCAGTAATTTGAATGTCTCAATCATATCACCCCTTTTCCTCCTATCAGCCAATTTCTGCAACCCACAAATGTTCAACCTGTTCTCATAAGGTTTATTCCATAGACCTACTATCATCTCTCCGTCACTCGCCTCTGGATCCTCTCCACCTCCTCCCAATCAAGAAGCAACCCTGGCGCCAAGATCTGGGCACAGTAGTCAAGATGGGGTATTATCAAGGCTCGATACAGAGAAACAATAACTTGCTTGTCTCTGCTCGTCAAAGTATTCTTCAGTAACCAAGTGACTTGATGAGCTGATTTAGCCACTTTTGTGATGTGTCCCCTAAACTTCAACTCCCTATCCACCAACACTCCCAAATCCCTGGCCTCGTCAATCTCCTGGAGTATAGTTCCACCAATGTGATATACTGCTGCTAATCTTTTCACTCCCAAAATGCATAACCTCACATTTTGCCATATTAAATTGACATCCATCCATTCTCCTTAGTCCAGTCCTCCAAACTATCCAAATCATCCTGCAAAATTTTGAAATACTGTGCACTCACTATTGCTCTACCCAACTTTGCATCATCAGCAAACAAATAAACAGTTCCTCTCAGATCCTTTCCTATATCGTTAATGAACAAACTGAACAGTAGTGGTCCAAGAACAGAATCCTGCGACACACCACTAGTCACAGGCCATCTTTTGGACTCTACTCCTGAATAAACTACTCTCTGATATCTCTCCATCAACCACCCACCTATCCATCTCACCAACCCTATATCCATCCCCATATGCTCCAGTTTACTGATAGGATACCACAGAGTTCCATCTGTGGTATCCTATCAAAGGCCTTGGCAAGGTCCAGTAGAATCACTGTAAACCCTTATCCAGTTCAGCCATCACTGTGTTATAAAACGTGAGCAAGTTACTGAGGCATGATCTACCCTTCACAAAACACCATTCTGTTCCCCATACAGTATCCCATTTTCATGTATCCATTCCTGTATTTTTCTCTTGACTACTTTCTCCAAAATCTTGACAACGACCCCTGATATGCTGATTGGTCAGTAATTTGCAACAGCAGTCTTGGAATCTCCTTTATGCAGTGGAACTATTTCACCCTCTTTCCACCCCCTTGGGACTAACCCAGACCCGAGACTCAAATTAAACAATATGGTCAAGGGCACTGACAATTCTTTAGCCGCTTCACGTATGACCTGAGCTGGTATACCATCCAATCCCACAGATGTATTCACATTAAGGTTTTGTAATATACTATTCACTTCCATTTCATTCACCTCAATTCCTATATAAGCTATTGGTTCCTTCATTCCTGCAATATCACCACCTGGATGATATACTCTTGCAAAGTGCTCACTCAGTAATTCCACTATATCAACTGATTCAGTTACCTCCCTACCATCAGTATTCATTAAAATCATTATACCATATACATTTTTTCTTTTACTTGCAGCATATCGAAAAAACTGTTTGGGATTCTCTTTAGCTGGCATGGCTAATTTCCTTTCATAATCCGCTTTTGCTTTTCTTACTATACTCATTATCCTTCTGGCCTGTGCTTTATACTGTTTGTGGGCCTGCAGGTTACCTTTCTCCTTAAATTCCCTCCACAGTTTTATTTATTTTTTTTTTTTGCAGCTCAAGCTTAATGGTGTTATTCATCCATTTAACCCATACTTGATTTACTATCCGGACTCTAGGTATACGGTCAGCCATTACCTCCTTCAAGTGCTCCTTTACTGATTCCTATGCACTATCAACCTCCAGCCCTTGCAGTTTTACATGCCAATGCACTGAACCAAGCAATCTCCTAAGCTTGTCATACTTACCAGCCCGGTAATTCCACCTGTACCCTGTCTTAATTAAGCAAGTAAATAGAGCAGAAGTGAAACAGATAAACAGTAAAATCAAGCAAACTGCAATATTTGCATTATCTTTGGCATCCTTTTCAGATGTTGTATCTGACCAAATATCTGCTGCTGGTCCACTTTTACCATCTACCAATGATGACGATTTTGTCAAGAGTGGAGTCCTGTCTGAGGAATCAAAATTAGTGCTGTTTAGGCTGGGACTACTTTTCTCTTTATGTTCTTGAGGCTTGTATGGTGTGACAATTCGTTTTGGTAACTGATGATATTTGTCTCCTAGAAAAGATATATCACCAAAAAAAGCACCATCCAATCCAACATGTCCTGTATGTTTGAAATCACCTTGTGGACGGGAAATCATCTCAGGCCTTAACCTTCTTCTACTTGCATAAACTCCAGATTTTCCTTCTACTCTAGAAAATGTACGGCGATTAGTAGGCAGATTTTGTCCAAGATAGGCTACAGTATTAGCTGGATTAGAAAGACCTGTTTTACCATTATTTAAAACTCTTTTCCACAAGTTTGGAAAGGAGATTTAAATATGGTACAAGAGAGAGTTGGTGGCAGTCAGATTCACAAAGAGTGTCAAGTGCAGGCTAGGAAAGTGATGAGCATGATAAAGAAAGAAAAGGTGCAGTATAAGAGAAGACTGGCTGGTCAAGCCAGGGTTAATTCAAGGGAATTTTTCCACTATATGGCAAGCAAGAGAAAGTATACTTATGACAGGTTGACAACTTTATCAGCGTATATCATATACCGCTGGTGTAAATGATGCTGTTCAATATATAGAAGGAAGACAAGTATTAGGAGAATTCAGGTGTTGACTGGGTTAGATATTAATAAGGTTATGGGAATGGATAACATATCACGACATATTCTTAAGGAATGTGCACAACAGTTAGCTATGCCCTTGACCTGATTATTTAATGAAAGTATTGTGGTGGATAAGGTTCCAAAGGAGAAAAGACAAAATAGTACCATTTCACAGGCATGATTCTAGGACAGAAGCTTCCAATTATAGACCAGTCAGTATAACTGCTGTTGTAGTCAAGGTGTTGGAGTGATTTGTTAGGAATAGAATACAAGATTGAGTTGATGGGCATAGCATTTAATATTCTGAAGGTCAGCATGGATTTGTGAATGGTAGGTCTTGTTTTGGTAATTTACTTGCATTGTATAAGGTGATGAGTGTTTTAGGTAAGGGAGAATCATATACAAGGATATTCTTGGACTTTGCAAAAGCATTTGATAGATTACCACATGATAAGTCCATGTATAAGCAGAGGATGGGGATAGATAATATACTGGTTAGATGGATCGGAGATTGGCTCTCTGAACAATACCAGTAAGTTGTATATGATGGAACAGTGTATCAAAAAAGGAGGGTAACCAGTGGTATACCCCGGGGTTCTGTTCTTGTGCCCTGCTGTTTAACTTGTTCTTAAATGATATATCATGTGGACTGACTGGGAATCTTCATTTGTTTGCTGATGGTACAAAGTGGGGGAGAATTATAAGTAGCACCACTGATGTCATTTCCCTTCAAGAAGATTTCAATAGACTTTTGACTAGGAAAAAGGAATGGGATTGTAGTTTTAATATTAGAAAGTGCAAGGTGTTACATTTTGGAGTGCAGGAATATAGGGATCTGTACTATATTGACTATGTTGTACTGCAGGAAGTGAATGAGATGCGAGATTTGAGAGTGTTAATTGTCAGTAGACCGAAGTTTAGAGGCAAGTGTTTCAAAGACTGCAGATTGTAGTGCTGCTATGATAAGAAGTACTCTAAATGTAGAGATAAGGAGGTGGTTATGCCACTGTATAAATCACTGGTCAGACCACACTTGAAATGGAGTTGGTTACCTGGTTTTGAGTGTGATGTTGAATACATTGGAGAGGATTCAGAGAATAGTGACGGAGACGATATCAGGGCTATGGGATATTGGCTATGGAAAGATTTAAGAAATGTGGATCTCAGAGTTTGATGAATAGGAGGAATAGAGGTGACATGATAGAGATGTTTAAGTTAGTGAGAGAATTTTATCAGATTAATCCAGAGAGGATTATCATTATTATTATTACTTGACGCCTCCGGGGAATCCAAAGACTCATCGAGGGAGTCAGGGGTGAGAGGGGAAAAAGAGGCCACCACTGGAAGTTATGTGAGAGTGTTGTGAAGGGTGGTGGTGGGGGTTAGGAGTATATTTTTTATATGGAGAATTGTCAGTGAAAGTAACATATTACCCAAATATGTTGTTAATGCAAGGAGTATTAAGGATTTTAAGATTCAGTATGATAGATATGTTGTCAGTTGAATGAACCTCCCATGATGAGTCGGCAGACTCATCGTGAGTATATTAATAATAATAATATTCAATGTATGTACGTATGCCAGTCTGTCTTCCATACTCATCCTTTTGTTCACTAGGAATTCTGTAAGATTTTGTTTTGCTGCCTCAACCAATTCCCCTTTCCTATGCCAATTGTTCCTCATTGGCTACACTCATTATCTTCCCAGTCTGTATATATTCTCATGTAACTCAGCAGTGTCACTGTCTTTTTTACATTATCAGTAGCATCTTCTTTTTCTTCTTCAGCTCCTAAATGAATTAATGATTTTACCATTTCATTCCCATGCTAAATTATGAGATGTTAAACTAACTCATCTTCATGTTGTATAAAAGAGTTATCCCTTATCCAGCTAGAGAAATTCATTCTCCTTACCGATACATAAGTACAGCTCGTTTTCTTCATCCTCCTTTGCTCTAATTGGACAGAGAAACGAGATCAGGGTGGACGTTGGGATACTGAATGAAAAGTGTAGATAATGGTTTCAAGAGTAGATGTGTGAATACACAAGATAGTCAAGGATATGGGAATGACATTTTGCTCTGAGGAGGGATGTAATATCCGTGATCATAGAGAGAAATTGACAGGGGAGGAGTGTGGAGGTGTGATATACGAGAAGTGTCATTAGTAGAAACAGAAATGAGCTAGTGTGTACGTTTACAAATTCTTGAAGTATTCGAAACACAAGGAATGAAATTGCAGTATTGATAAAGTTCATTTGCACAAAAATTGTTTGGTATGAGTGAGACATGGTTGAATGAGGATGACATTCTGACATAGAGATGGAAGTATATGTAATCTTTCATGATGACAGACGAACAAAAAGGGAGGAGTGTTATTGATGTTGACAGAGGATATTTTGTGAGATTCTGAAGGTGATGAGTGATAGAAACATAAATTCCATTTGGATCCATCTAGGATGGAGATGCAAGAAACAAATACTGACAGTGGTGTGAAGTGGAGGATGAAATGGTTAGTAGGGTATTGCAATAGACCTGTAATATGGAAGACAGTGAGAAGGAAATGTTTAGACAAATTAGTCTTGCTAATAAGAGAAATTGTGATCACAATGGGTGATTTCAATTATAGTAATATGGACTGGAATGAAGAGACAGCATCATGAACCAAAGAGAATGAATTTCTTGAGTTTTTACGGGATAACTACCTTAAGCAGTATGTAACGGAATGTCGCACGTGGATCAGGGGTATTGATATCTCATCAGAACATGTAAATGAGGTATCACGTCTTCCTCCAGTTGGTGAAAGTGACCATGAAATGACCATTTGGGTGGTGGACAGCCATATCAGGACTTTCGTGAAAAAGGGTTATATGTGAAACTATAGGGTAGGTGATTATGTCAAGCACAGGAGGCGACTTGCAGCAATATCATGTAATGAGGAATTGTATGGAAAGGAAATCAATGCTGCTTGGCCTCTACTCAGAAAATATTTGGCAGAGACAATGACTGAGGGTATTCCAATGGTCAGGAGATTGAATAAAGTAGCTGTAAAATGGATGACTGAAAAAGTGAAGCATGCATTTGGAAGAAAAAGGCATTGCAGTGAATTATGAGTGGCACAAGTATGAGTGAAGATAATCAGGTACATGAAAAGTACAAAGAGCAAATAAAGAAGGTGACTCACTTAGTAAAGGCAACAAAAGTGTGGAATGAGCAGCAGTTTGCAAATATGCAAAGCAAAATCCTATGGAGTTTTTTTACATGTGGCTAGTAGAAGTAAGAATGATCATGGGCAGATGATGTTGGACAATGATAATGGGAGAATGATAAACACCGAGGAGGATATAATAGCAGTGTTTAATGAGCAGTTCATTAAAGTATTCCATCCTTGTGATTGTAACATAATACAGAACTTGAGAGCAGTCGGAATGGGGAAGGAATCAATGATGATGAATGAGCAGGAGGTATATGAAGAAATGAGTAAACTTGATGTCAACAAGGCCATGGGACTTGATGGTGTATCACTTTGTGTCTTGAGGGAATGTTCCAGGGAGTTAACAGCTTTAACTTATATTTTTAACACGAGTCTTAGATTAGCCCAGGTTCCAAAGAGTGAAAAAATGGCAAAATTGTTCCACTTCATAAATAGGGTGATAAAATTAAGGCTTTGAATTATAGGCTGATCTACTTGTCTAGAGTTGTGGTCAAGGTGTTGTAGAAACTAGTGAGGACAAGATTCAGAACTGGGTTGACAGTAGTAGAGTTCTCTTGAATGGAAGCTTGGGTTTGCTGAAGAAAGATTGTGTTTTAGCAATCTGCATACCTTATTATAACAAGATGATGAATACATTGGACAAAGGAGATGCATATACAGTAGTATATTTAGATTTTGCAAAGACTTTTTGGTAGATTGCTACATGAGAAACTAGTAGTTTAATTGGAACAGATGAGGTTGGATAGTAGATTAGTGCTTTTTGCTTGGAGATTGGTATTAACAGGTATCAACAGGTTGTGTATGGGGGATTGATATCCCAGAAGAGAAAGTCATTGATGGTGTGCCCTATGGATCTGTTTTGGGGCCATTGTTATTTAATTTGTGTAAATTACATTGGAAAAAGTGATATAAATGGTGAGCACATGTAGAGTAGAGCACATGTTGTAGCTATGCAAGAGGACTTGTATAGACTGTCTGTGTGGACAAGTGTGTGTGGGGATGTCAGGTTAACATTCCAAAGTGTAAGATTTTAAAATTTGGGATGAAAGACGGGATTCAGAGTATAGGATTGGTGGGGATATTTTAGAGGAGGTGGAGGAGATGAAATATCTGGGGATGATGGTGGATAGGGATTTAAAATTTTGTGGACATTTTGCTGAAATTGTGGGGACAGCACACTGGATTATGGGAATGATGCAGTAACACTGATGTGTAGAAGTAACGATGTTCTGATTCCATTGTACAAGTCTTTGATCAGGCTGCATACTGATTAATGTGCACAGATTTGATTGCCAGGTTTTTTAAAGGATGATGAGATGTTGGAGAGGGTTCAATGATTGACTAAGTTGGAGTCTAGTCTCTGGAATGTGGAATAAGTGGACAGATGGAGAGAATGCAAATTACAGAGCTTAGTGAATAGAAGGAAGAGAGGAGACATGATTGAGAGATATAAGTTGGTAAGGGGTAATTATCAGATTAATGTGGATGAGATTTTACACAGAATATCTGAAGATGGGGAGAACAAGAGGCTATTCCTGAAAGCTGCATAGCATGGGGGGTGAGGAATAGATTTTTTGGATGGAGAGTTGTGAATGATTGAAATGCATTGTGTATGAGTGCAGGGACAGTGAATGCATTTAAGTCGCATGAATTATGAATGTGGGCATGGGACCTCCCACAATGAGTCTTTTGATTCCATGGAGTCTATTGATGATAATAATAATTTAAGAATAATAGTTTTCCTATGGTATTTTGTCAAGACTTACAATACATCATGTAGTCCTTTTTCCTTACCTAACTCAACCAGATACACTTTTTTTTAAAAAAATCATTTGCCTACTGTAGGAATGGATGCTTTGTAAAGGAGGATTTAAATAAGCTGGAAAGGTGGGTGAGTGATTTAGGGATGCTATTTTAATGCATCTCAATATAAGGTCTTGAAATTTGGGATCCAGTGATGAGAAACCACATATCCTATTTGTGGAAGCATATTAAAGGAAGTAGAGGATGCAAAGGATCTTGGGGTGATGAACAATTGAAATTTGAAGTTTGGGGGACATATTACAAAGATATTGAAGGCAACCTAGAGGACTGCTGAAAAACTGAAAAGGACATAGGACAGGAGACATAAAAGGATGATGGTTCCCTTGTATAAAGCCTTGATCAGACAACATCTGGATAATTGGGCTCAGATCTATGCACTAGAATTTGAAGGGGATTAACTAACATTGAAGAGGGTACAGAGGTTAATAACAAAAATTGTATCAGGATTGCACAAACTGCAGATTTTTGTCAATAGAAGACAAATAGTGAGATGATTGAGACATTTACACTATTGATAGCTATTTACCGGATTGACACTGAGAAGATTTTTTCTATGGTAGAACAAGGACAGTTGACCAGGAACTCATGAGTAAAAAATGTGAGTATTTTTACTCACTTATTACTTTTGCATGAAGTATAGATAGACCATGGAATTAATTGCCAGAGAAGGTGGTGAGAATACAGACAGTGAATGAGTGCAAAGGGTGGTGTCATAAACTTTGTATTGTCTAAGAGACCTCTCATGACAAGTCTTCAATCTCCATGGGATACCTGAATAATAATATTATTATTCAGGCCTTCATGGACTCACAATGGAATGGCAACTCTCATACTATTGCTTGAACACATTTACTGTTCGTGATCTCACCACTACCAGCATTCCATTTCATGGTTCAACCACCCTCCATGCAAATAAACCACTCATTACCCTCTTGCTCACAACTTCTTTCATAACTTCCAGGGATGGCTGCCTTTATCCTTGCTTCTTTACCCTGCTCCACCAAATGAAATAACTCTCTAGTGTCAACCCTGTAACTACCTCTTTACAGTTTAAAAGTCTCAATCATATCACCTCTCCTTTTCTCTATCTACCAAACTCTACAGTCCACGTTACAACTGTGCAGCCTAACCTTATAACTAACATTGTACAGTCCTGATATCATCATTGTTATCTGCCTCTGCACTCTTTCCAAAGTATATTTATCCCCTTCAAATCCTGGGGAGCAAATTTGAGCACAATAGTCCCAGTGTAGTCTGATCAGGGATTTAATACAATGAAATGGCAGCTCTTTTATCTCTGCAGGTCAGCATCCTTCTCAGTATTGCAGCACTCCTCTGGGTTACCTTTGCAATATGTTCCCTGGATTTTAGGTTTCTATCAATCATCACCCCTAGAATATCATAAAAGAAACTGACCAAAGGAACAAATCATTGTTAAATACAGCTAACATATTACTATTTGAATTGTGGAACGGTGTATTGGCTACACATTACTTATAGTAAATTTTATAGCTTGGTAGTTATAATTAACTATATTGAATATTTATCCTTTAAGAGACGGTTATTATTTGAAACACATTAGATCCATTTAGACAGGAAAATAATAATGCTTTCATAAATTATCATTTGCATTTATGCAAACCTACACAATGCCTATTTATCTTCTTACATCAGTCACTGACAGAATATTGCACTTACAACTCCCTCTGGGAGATTATTTCACTCATTAACCACTATCTAAAATAAATTATTCTTGTTGAGAGGCTTATACGCTGGTTAAACATGATAACTAATATTTAAGAAATTGACAGCGTATACTAGAAATATAGATTAAATAAACTTTAATATATACTTTCCGATATTTCGGCGAACGTCACATTGCCATCTTCTTGGGAACTTACTAAAAGACACGTGCACCCAAATACTAATAACAGCAAATGAGACTGAAGCTAGGAAGCTAGCGTTTCCTAAAGTCCTGATGGTGCCCCCTGGCGGGCTGTATTGGTAGTTCTTGGCCTTTGGGCTGAAGTTCTTCTGATAAAAGTTTCCCAAATTTGGGGCAGTTTCATGCATCCAAATTTGTTGAGGTTTGGCGTGTTCCTAAGGGCCGAGGCTGATTCCATGAATAGTCTTTCATACTTGAACTTGCTGCGGTGTATTACTGTGGCTTTCTTCCATCTTATTCTGTGGCGAGTATCCAGAGCGTGGTCTGCAAGCCCAGAGTGGCTGTACTGGTAAAATCGGATGTAATCCTTGTGTTCTGAGATTCTGATATTTGCTGTCCTGCCTGTTTGGCCAAAGTAGGACAGTTTACATCTGCAAGGGACCTGGTATACACCAGGTAGGTCTAGGGGAAGTGGTTGGTCTTTGATGGAGCAGATAAGGGATGTCAGTTTTCTATGTGGTCTGTAACAAGTGGTCAAGTCATGTTTTTTTAGGATTTTATTGATTTTTTCCGAGGTGCCTCTGATGTAGGGAATCGTGATAGATTTAGAGTAATCTTTTTTGTGAAGGGGAGGGGGTTGTGGATAACTGGGTTAAGTAATTTTTGGATTTTTTGGAGGGGGTAGCCGTTGGCTGAGAAAGTGTCACGGATGTGATTTAGTTCAGTGGTTAAGGCTTGATCATTAGAACAGATTATTTTTGCCCTGTTGAATAATGTTTTAATAACTCCATATTGTTGTGAGGGGGGGTGGTGGGATTGTTGGTGAATGTATCTGCCTGTATGGGTGGGTTTTCTATAAACTGAGAAAACCAAGATTCCATCAGGTTGGCGGGTGACTAGTGTGTCTAGGAAGGGGAGGTTTTTGTTTTCCTCTTTTTCCAGGGTGAATTTGATTCTAGGGTGTTGGTTGTTCAAGTGTGTTAGGAAGGAGAGGAGTGAATCCGGGCCATGTGGCCAAATAGCGAAAAGATCATCAACGTAGCGAAGTCATATGGTAGGTTTTTGTGGGGCTGAGTTTAAGGCTTTCTCTTCAAACATCTCCATGAAGAAGTTGGCCAAGGGTGGGGAAAGTGGTGAACCCATGGCTGTCCCCTCTATCTGTTTGTAGAATTTTTCCTGCCAAACGAAATAGCCTGAGTTCATTGTAAACTGAAATAGGGCTAAGATATCGGGAGGAAATTTAGCTTGGATTAGCTCTAAGGTTTCTTTGAGGGGGACATTCGTGAATAGGGAGGAGACATCAAAACTGACCATTATGTCATTATGTTGGAGTGTAAGGTTTTCTATACTGGCTTTGAAGTAGGCTGAGTTTTTTGTGTGTGATGGTGTATTGCCAGTATAGTGTGAGAGCGCTTTGGCTAAATGCTTGGCTAGTTTGTAAGGGGGAATCAATGCCATCCACTATGGGACGTAATGGCACATTTTCTTTGTGTATTTTTGGGAGCCCATATATGCGGGGGGGTCTGGAGTTATAGGGTTTTAGTCTGTTGGTAATCTCCACAGGCCAAGAAGTGACCTTCTTAAGGAGCCTATGGAGTTTTCTAATTTGTGAGTTGGTGGGATTGTAATCAATGGGGAGGTAAGTGGAACGATGTCGTTTAGTAAGTTCCCAAGAAGATGGCAATGTGACGTTCGCCGAAATATCGGAAAGTATATATTAAAGTTTATTTAATCTATATTTCTAGTATACGCTGTCAATTCCTTAAATATTAGTTATCATATCTAAAATAAAGAAATTTGACACCAGATCCTTTTTTTAGTCCCCCTGTTAATCATTTTTCAAGCATAAAACCCCTTTTTTATGCATTGAAGCATTTCTAACACATCTTTGCTATAAAACCCTTTAAAGAGTAACGTGTATATTTCTATCACATTCCTTCTTTTCTGCATGCCAGTCAAATATTTAATATTTATCCTTTAATCTGTTTTCATAGTAAACATTAAACAGACTTATTGTTATTAAGGATATCAATGGAGTCACAAGACTCATTGTGGGAGGTAGATCCCTAACAACACAAAGTATATAATACCATTCCTTAAATCATTCATTATTTATGCTTTCACTACCCTATCATACAATGCATTCCAGAGTCCAACCACCTGCCATTCAAAGAAGCCACCCACTCCTTGACCTCTTACCATTTCCATTCTAACACCCAGGGTTGGCCCCTTCTCCTTGCTCCTTCCTCTTGATCTACCACACAAAGAACTCCCAATGTCAACCCTATAACTACTTTCAACAGTTTAAATGTCTTAATCATTATTATATATAGAAAGAAGAGGAATTTGTTGAATTCTTGATAGACAACTTTCTCAAGCAGCATGTTAAAGGAGGAACTCGAGGTCAAAAAGTGTTGGATTTGCTCAAACCTACCTTCAGAAGAGGTCTATGTTAAGAATATGACTATTTTACCACTGGTTTTACCATCATGCTGTGCTTTCTTGGAAAGTATCTAATTGTATTGATGGTTTAATTAGAACAGGTTATATGTTGAACTACAAAGCTGGAAGTTATGATCAACCTTAGGAGAGTACTATCTTTCGTCCCATAGTATCAGCTACTGAATTGGAAAAATGTCAGCAGTGCATGGGAATCTTTGAAGTACTTAAATGGGGCAGAATATGAATGTATCCCTAGTGTTTGAAGAATAAATAGGTTGGGAGTGAAATGGATGTGCAACCCTATTAAGCAAGCGATCCACAAGATGATGATGTGGAAAGAATATCATGAGAATAAGAGTGAGAGGAGTTATGAATTATATAAAACTCTTGCCAGAACTATAATCAGTATTGTGCGGAAAACTAAATCGGAGTATGAAAATAAATTGGCCATGCAAGCTGAAGGCAATCCAAAAGAATTTTATTGTTATGCTGCAAGCAAAAGAAATAATGAATGTTAAAGAATAACTTTATTGAATGCAGGTGGTAAGGTCAGAATCTAATGTGATTGTTCAATTAGTGAGTGCTCACTTTGTTAAGATATATCAATCAGATGTATGTAACATGGTGCACAGTGCTACTGTTACATTAAATGAAGAGTTGGAGGTTCATTAAAATGAGGTTTAAGAGCTGTTGCATAACGTGGATAAGAATATGTCAATAGGGACAGATGGTATATCTGCACATTTGCTAAAGGAATGCTCAGCTGAATTAGCTAGGCCTTTCACATGTTTGTATAACTTGAGTCTCAGCTCAGGAATGATACCACATGAATGGAAGGAATGCATGATAGTTCCATTATACAAGGATGGTGCAAAAACTGATGTGTCTAACTAGTGTCCTATCAATATCTCTGGTGTGGTAGTGAAGATTTTAGAGAAGTTGGTAAGCACTTGCATGCAGAAATGGGCAGACAAACAAGCTATACTCTGCAAGGAGCAGCATGGGTTTACTAAAGGAAGGTCATATTTTATAACAATATTATGCCACGTTGGATAAAGGGAATGCATACATTATGATAATGTTGGATTTCTCTAAGGCATTTGATTGGATACCATACGAACGGCTCTTGCATAAACTGGAGAATATGGGATTGGAATATAAACTCTTGACTTGGATCAGGCAATGGTTGACAGACAGATATCAAAAAGTGGCATACAGTGAGTGTGAATCTGCCAGATTTAAGATGACCAATGGTGTACCTCAGGGTTCAGTCCTTGGGCCATTATTGCTCAATCTATACATTAATGACATCAGGCAGGGTCTAACATCAGATGTGCAATTGTTTACCAATGATGCAAAGATAGGGATGCTAATTAGGGATGTTACTGATATTCAGCACTTACAAAATGATTTGAATAGGCTGGAAATTTGGGCAAACGAAAATGGCTGTCAGTTTAATATGAGTAAGTGTAAAGTTATGCACTTTGGCATGATGAGATTTCCAGTGGCATATTATATTAGTGGAGTTATGCTACAAGAAACTGAGGAGGCAAGGGATCTTGGCATATTGGTGGATAGAAATTTGAAGTTCCAGGGTCACATAGCAAAAGTTGTAAATACAACTCGGAGGATAATTGTGATGTTGAAGCAAACCTTGACATCTAAGGATAAGGAAGTCATTTTGCCGCTTTATTATTATTATTATTATTATTATTATTATTATTTGTCACCTCCAGGGAGTCCAAAGACTCATCGAGGGAGTGCATCTACTCTACAACTCTGCTTCCACCACTCGCAATCCACCATCTGACCGCAACTACACCAACGCCATCTACTGCCAACCACCACCACTTGTATTTCCACAGACAATCACAAACATCCATGCCCATAGCAGGATTCGAACCTTTCAGCCTTTTGACTGGAGAGCGGATACACTAACCACTCAGCGAGCCAGGCTGGCTTTGATAAGGCTTTTTTATAAGGCTTTGATAAGTCCATACCTGGATTATTGTGTGCAGATTTTGTTTCCTGGATTTCAAGGGGATAAAGAAGCTGTTGAAAGGGTGCAAAGAAGAGTTACAAAGATTATATCTGGATTATGGTGTTTAGATTATGTGGACTGATTGCAAGCATGTGGATACAGACTCTGGTAAACAAGAAAAAGAGGGGTGATATGATAAAGGTCTCTAAACTTTTGAATGGGTGTTATAGTATATCATCTGATAAAATTTTTCATCATATGGAAGGTGGGGGAGAGAACATGGGGATATCTATGGAAGTTAAGTTTGTTCGCTGTCAAGAAAGGGATAAGAGCTACGCTTTTCACTCACAGAGCAGCGAGTGAGTGCCTTTAGGGGTAGCGAGTGCAGCTGGTTTTGGTGATTTATAGCCTCCCTTGATAAGTCCTTGACTCCCTGAAGGACTCAGATAATAATAATAATTATTATTATTATACGTAATGTGATCTCTTTAATCCTTGCATTTTGACCAGAATATCTATTAAAATCTTACTGCTGTATGTCTGCCTCAGGTTCATTTATGGTTACTGTTATCAGCAAACAACTGGATATTCATATTCAAATTATCCACAATATCATTAGCGTTCAAATTTAACAGCAATGCCCATGCAGCACATTTTGTCAGTAGAACACTACTAGTCATCTGCATTATTCTACATTATTAGAAACACGTATTCTGAAGTATTAATAATAATCCTAATTTTATTATTGGAAATATTTCATATAACTAACAGGCACAAGCACATTCATAAGGTGAAAAACAAATAATGGAATGTTATTCCCTTTTACAGATCTGAGCCCCATCATGCAGTGCTACACACAATGGGTGGTTACAAAATAAAATAAAATACAATTAAATAATAATAATTATTATATTAAAATGACATGAAAAATGGGGAGGGGGTGCTTGGCATTTATTAGGATGAGATTCTCTCCCAGGTCTTTGCAAGAGATTGATGGTGATTCCAATTTAAGTTTGAAATGTGTAGAACTGCTTTAGCACTCTCTTTAAACCACTGCTCAAATTTAACTGATGCTAATATAACATTGCTGGCCTGGTTGGCCAAGTGGTTAGCATATCTGCTCTCCAGCTAAAATGCTGTGGGTTCGAATCCTGCTACGGGCATGGATGTGTTGTGATTGTCTGTGAAAATACTAGTGGTGTGGTGGTGGTCAGTGGTAGATGGCGTTGGTGTAGTTGCGGTTCATTGTAGTTGGTGGATTGAGTAGTGGAGACAGAGAGCTGTAGAGTTAGTGCCCTCCCTTGATGAGTCTTTGTACTCCCTGGAGGTGTCATATAATAATAATATAACAGATATATGTTGGACCAGAGGATGCTTTGGTCAGTGTCCACATCATTCTGTGTCAGATTAGATTTTTCAGGTTTATTATGGGCATGTAAGATTGGTGTTTCTGCAGTCAGTTTTCAACTGAACATCCTATTTGTTCAAAGTACAAGAGGAGGCAATCACATCGAACTTATACATCATGGAGGAAGGGAGAAAAAGGAGCCTGTTTATGTTTTGTGGAAGGTAACTAGAAGGAGATTTTGTTAAGAGGGAAGAATGTAGGTCCTGAAGTATCTTTTCAGGATCTGTGCAATTGCTTCAGAGATTTTTTTTCTTCTTTTAATATCTGACTCACATATGAAAAGTTGCAAGTCATATAGCATATCAGTGGCTTGCATTTGGGTAAGAAGAAAGGAGGAATCATTATTATCCTAAGACCCCATGGAGTCACAAACTCATCTAGGAAGTCCCTTGTCATGCACACAGCTCATTATGCTGCACCTTAAATGCATTCAAATTCTCTGCAGACACCACACTCTCAGGCAAAGCATTCCAATCATTCACAACTCTGTATACCAAAAACCTAATTCTCACCCCATTGTTCACACCCTTCTTATGCAGTTTTCAGGGATGACCTCTTGTTCTCTCCTAATCTCCCACTATTTTACAAAAACCTCTTCAACGTTGATCCTATAACAACCCCTGGCCAACTTGTACATCTCTATCATATCATCCTTCTTCCTCCTATTCCACGATATTCTGTAGATTGCAACTTCTCAACCTTTACTCATACTCAACATTCCAGAATTCAGAAACTACCATAATCAGTCACCTCTGGACCCTATCCAACACTTCTTCATCTTTTTGAAAACCACCAAATCTGTGAACAGTAGTAAATGTGTGGCCTAACCTTGTACAGTGGAACAAGAATCTCCTTACTTCCACAAGTCAGTGTTCTATGCATCATTCCCAGAATTTGTTTTGTTGTCCTCACAATTTTGGCAATGTGTCCTCTAAATTTTAGATCCTTATCCACCATCAAGATTTCTTATTTCTTCCACCTCCAACAGTATATCCCCTTCTTCTTCTTCTCTTCCGTCTAAGACGGGTTGAGTCTTCTCTTGAGCAGGATCTTCCAGTCTTCTCTATTCCTTGCTGTTCGAAAAAGTTCCTTATATGTTCTTTATTAATTTCAGCCAGGTAATTCTTGGTCTTCCAGGTCTTCTTTTTTCATTTGGAAACGTATTGATTAGGATGTTAGGAAGTCTGTCTGCATCCATGCGTACAGTGTGTCCAAACCATCTCAGTTGTTGTTTTCTAATTTTTTTCTATTATTGTCTATTTATACAATAGTTCTTGTCTGACTGTGATGTTTGTTTTCTTTTCTATCCAACTTGTTCTATTTATTTTTCTTAAGCATTTCATTTCAAATGCCAGCAGTTTTTTCTCCTCTATTTTTTTAACTGTCCACGCTTCTGCTCCATAGATGACTGTTGGTATAATTATTGCTTCATATAATTTGATTTTGGCTTGTTTAGATATCTTGTTTGTTTTCCAGATTTTCTGTAATTTTCCTATGGTGGTCCATCCTATCACTATTCTGTGTTTGATTGTTTTGAGTTCATCTATTGTTTCTGTTAGTTTTGATCCAAGGTATATGAAGTTATCTACTTGTTCTATTCTCCGTTTAGGGTGGCTGAGATGGTAGTTCTGTTCCTTTCTATTTTCATCACTTTTGTCTTTTGTATATTTATTGTCATGTCATATGTTTTACAGGTTTCGTTTAGCTTGTTGATCAACTTTTGTAGTTCATTTGGGGTTCTTGCAAGAAGGACGAGATCATCTGCATATTTGATATTATTTATGTTTAAACCGTTGACATTGATTCCAGGCTCATTGTCTATTGCTTTCTTTACAACTTCTTCTAGATATATGTTGAATAGGCATGGGGATAATGGGCATCTTTGCATTACTTCTTTTTGGATCTCCATGGGTTCTGTTGTGTGTCCTTTTTAATTATTGCATTTGTCTTAGAGTAATATTTTATCAGAAACTATATTATATATTTGTCTATTGCTTTTTCTAGTAGAATTTTAAGAAGGATTTCTCTGTTGATGTTATCAAAAGCTTGTTTAAAGTCCACAAAACAACAATATAGTTCTTTGTGGTCTTCCCAGCTGAGCTCTGCTAGTTGGTGCAGTGTGAAAATTTGGTCTATTGTTGAATAGTTTCCTCGGAAACCAGCTTGTTCTATGCCTATCATTTCTTTGTAGGTGTTTTTTAATCTATTTTGTATAATTCTTATGAATATTTTATAGGTGTGAGGGAGTAAATTGATTGGTCTGTAATTTCTGCAGTCTCTTTTGTCTCCTTTCTTGTATATTGGGATGATCTTTCCAGTTCTCCAGTCATCTGAGATCTCTCCTGTTTGTAGTATTTTATTGAATAGGGTTGTTAAATATTCTATTGATATGCTGCCTCCATATGACCAGAGTTCAGTAGGGATAATATCAATGCCTGGTGCTTTATTGTTTTTCATCTGTTTTATTGCATATCTAACTTCTTCTTGTAAAATTTTTGGGTGATCATTATTTTCTTCTATTGTTGGCATTGTAGTTTTGTTTCCTTGGTGGAAGATAGTCTTAAAATGATTTGACCAGATTTTTCTTATATATTCTCCTTAAATTTTTTCTTATATATTCATCCTTAAAGAAGGATGAATGAGAGGGAAAGTGAGAAGAGGGGGTTGAGAGTTAGAAAGTTAGAAAGATTTAATGATAGAGAGAATGTGTCGCGAGGTTCGGAAGGTGAATTGGATTGGATGAAGCAAGAAATGAAATGGATGTTGAATGAAATTAAGAGAATTCAGGTCAAAACTATTAAAATAAATCATGATGGCATGAAAGAGTTAACGAAAGATGAGCGAGTGGCGTTGTATGGCGACTCCATTATTAAAGGTGTGCTAGAGGATAAAATGCACAAGGTATGTTTACCAGGCGGTAAAATGAGTAGAGTGATTGAGGCATTGAATATGAGACGGGAGCGAGCAAAAGAGTTAATTGTATTAATTGGTACAAATGATTTGAGAGAGAACAAAGAGCATGTCAAAATGAATGTCAGGAGACTGCTTGGAAAGATAAAAGAGAATAGTGTGACAGGAAGGGTAGTCAGTGTGTTGCCTAGGTATGATTGTGGTGAAATGAGGCGGAGAGCAAGGATTATGAATGATATTCTGGCTGAAATGTGTGAGGAGATGGGAGTACAGTTTGTTAATGTGTGGAATGAGTTTGAGGGACGAAGTGAGCTGTATGGGAGCGATGGACTGCATTTGAATGGTTATGGTGTGAGTCGCTTGGAGAGACTGCTGCTGGAAAGTAGAGAAGCGAATACAGAGAATGAATCAGATCGAGAGGGGAGTGATGTGGAAGAGCAGGAGAGTAAGACAGGAGAGATTGAAGAAGTGGAAATGAATGGGGAAGTGAGTGGTATGAGTATAGAAAATGAGAGAATGGGTGTACAAGAGGAGCAGGGAAACGGGGAGGCTCAGGCTGGACAGGGGTACACAGTGTGAGAAAGGTGGATGCTCCAAGAGGAGGTGAGAGCATGTGTAGGCAGGAAAGTAATGGGATGATCAGGGATCAAGAGGAAACAGTTGGAATTGCAAAGGGTTCTAAAATGAAGAAGCAGAAAGGGAAACGGCCCCAGTCCAGCATGGAGATATCACATCGAGTGAGTAGTATCAGTGGAACTAGCTGTAGATCCAGAAATGAGTTGTTGTGTTTGTATACCAATACTAGAAGTATAAGAAACAAGGCGGATGAAATGGTTGCACTAATTGCGTCTGTGCACCCAGAGATTGTCGGAATAAGTGAGACATGATTAGATGAGGACGACATCCTGACAGGAATAGAGATGGAAAGGTATGATGTGTTTCGGGAGGATAGAAGGGGTAAAAAGGGAGGGATAGTGCTGTTGATGATAGAGAAAGAGTTATGTCCATACAAGGTAGAGATGCAGGAGGGAAATAGGGCCAGTGGTTTTGAGGCAGTATGGTGTGAGATAGAGGTGAATAGAATCAAATACTTGGTGGGATGTTGTTAGACCTGGTAATGTGGATGGTGGTGATAGTGAAATGTATAGTCAAATAAGTCAAGCAAATAAGAAAAGGGTGATCATTATGGGTGATTTTAATTATGGCAATATAGACTGGAATGAAGAGATAGCAACTGGAAGTAAAGAAAATGAGTTTCTTGAGTTTTTGAGGGATAACTACCTCAGACAGTATGTAACAGAGGGCACACGAGGATTAAGGATCTTGGATTTGGTCATCTCGTCAGAGGATGTAATTATCAATGAGGTGTCAAATCATCCACCAGTTGGTGAAAGTGACCATGAGGTGATTACCTGGGTGGTTGCCAGCAGTGCAAGGACCCCTGTGAAAAAAGGGTATATGTGGAACTACAAGGGGGTGATTATGAAGAGCTCAGGAGACAGCTTGCAGGTGTAGCATGGAATGAGGATTTAGCTGGAAAAGAGATCAATGCAGCTTGGGGGATTTTCAAAAACTACTTAGTAGATGCAATGTCTAAATGTATACCATGGGTGAGAAGGTTAAATAAGGTAGGTGTGAGATGGATGAATAAAGAGATTAAGCATGCAATACAGAGAAAAAGGGCATTGTGGAGGCAGCATAAGAGAAGTGGAAGTAACCAATTTCATGAGGTCTACAAAGACCAGGCAAGGAGGGTGACTTGGTTGGTGAGAGTAGCTAAAGAGAGGTATAAACAGCAGTTAGCTAATGAAGCCAAAAAGAATCATTTAGTTTCTAAGTCCACAAATCATCAGTATTTTCTCCATAGCCTCTCCAGAACATTCCATAGACTTGCCACAATCTTTGTCACTTACCTCTGAATCCTCTCCACCACTTCTTCATCTCTGCATAACCAAGGTGTTTAGTTCTCTGTGCAGTAGTCCAGATGTGGCCTTATTAGAGCCTTATATACAATAACCACTTTATCTCTGCTTGTTAGTGTGTGTACTTCGACAACCACATAAACTGATGTGCTGTTTTGCTTACCTTTGTAATATGAGCACTCAATGTCAACTCCCTATCCTACAATCATACCCCCCCCTCCCAAGTTCTTGGCCTCATCAGTTTCCTTCAGTTAGTTCCATCAATATAGTACACAGCTTGTGATCTCTTCCCAAAGTGTATCACTTTGCACCTGTCAACATAAAATTGGCACCAATTATTATTATTGTTATTATTCAGGCCTCCATGGAGTTAAAAGACTCATTGCGGGAGGCCCTTCCTAGGAAACACAAAGTCCATCAAGACTCATCGTGAAAGGTCCCTCCTAGGAAACACAAAGTCTGTCATACCACTCCTTAAACTCATTGACCATTATCGCTCTCACCACTCTATCTGGCAATGCATTCCATGGTTCAACCACCCTCCATGCAAAGAAACCACTCCTCACCCTCTTGTTCATGGTTTCCTTTCGTAACTTCCAGGGATGGCCTCTTGTCATCACTCCTTCCCGCTGTTCAATTAAGCGAAATAACTCCCCAGTGTAAATCCTGTAACCATCTCTCAACACTTTAAGTCTCAATCATATCACCTCGTCTTCTTCTATTCACCAAACTCTGCAGTTCACATTCCCTCAGCCGATCCTCATAACTAACATTGTACAGTTCTGAAACCATCTTTGTTATATGCATTTGTACTCTTTCCACAGTGAACTTATTCCCTTCAAATCCTGGGGACCAAATCTGAGAACAATAGTCTAAGTGTGGCCTGATCAGGGTCTTATACAATGGGAATGATAACTCTTATCCTTGCAGGTCAGTGTCCTTCTCATTATTGCAGCAATCCTCTGTGTTACCTTCACCAACTATGCAATATGTCCCTTAAATTTCAGGTTTCTATCAATCACGAACACAGATCTTGTCTCCCCTATGTCCTGCAGTATAGCTCCTCCAATAGAGTATGTATTCACCATTCCATTGATGTGTCCAAACCTCAAGACCTTACATTTTGCTGCATTAAACTCACTCCCCATTCATTTGCCCATCTGCCTAGCTTATTCAAATCCTCTTGCAGGGCTACCACATCTGCACTATTATTAATAACCCTTCCCAGCTTCACATCATCTGCAAACAACTGAATATCCCCCTGCGATCCACAGACAATGTCATTGATATAAAGATTAAACAATATAGGTCCCAGTATTGAGTCCTGTGGGACCCCACTTGTAACCCTCTGCCTCCTTGAAACTTCCCCATTATACACAATTCTCTGATACCTATCGGACAGCCAATCCTAAATCCACTTGACCAACTTGACATCCAAACCCATGTGCTGCAACTTAAATATCAGCTTATCATGTGGCACCCTGTCAAATGCCTTTGCTAAATCCAAGAAAATGACAATATATGCCTTACCCTCATCTACTGCTCTTGTAACTTTATTATAAATGGCTAGCATATTACTAAAACAACAGCGACCTTCACAAATCCATGTTGACTATCACAGATAACATTACCCTCATCTGCCTAATGCTGTATATGGTCCCTCACTAATTTCTCCAAGATCTTAACAACTATTTATGACACACAAACTAACCTACAATTAAACAATTCCACTCTGCTTCTGCCCCATTTTGGTATAAAAATATACCATCCAGCCCCACAGCTATACTGACATACAGAGTACTCTGTACTTGTAACATACTCTGATCCTGCACCTTTAAACATCGAAAATGCCTTATCCCTCTAGTATTAAAATTTACTCCTCCAGGATGAAATACTCCAATAAAGTATTCATTGAACAATTCCAGTATGTCCTCTGCATCAGTCATTCTATTCCCATTTTTATACTACAATGTTATTCTTCCATAATCATTTCTCCTCCTACTGGCCACATAGCTAAAAAATTCCCTGGGATTTTCTTTGGATCTTAGGGCCGATCTCTTCTCATTGTGCGAGGTAGAGGTAGGCAAGACAGGATATTTAGTGGGGTGTTGCTACAGACCCAGGAGCACAGAGAATGGGGACCAGGAGATGTTTAGACAGCTAAGTTTGGAAAGTGCAAGAAGAATGATTGTTATGGGAGATTTTAACTTCAGTAGTATAAATTGGAGAGAGGAAGATGCATGTAGCAATAGGGGAATGGAATTTCTAGAATTCTTGAGGGACAAATGTCTTAGGCAACATGTAACAGAGGGAACAAGAGGTTCAAAAATTTTGGATTTGGTTATAGCATCAGAAGAGTTGATAATAACTGAGTTGACGTCTCTCCCACCAGTTGGAGAGAGTGACCATATGGTGTTGACTTGGAAAATGAATAGACATGCAGGAGTATCAAAGAGACGGGAACTTATGTGGAATTATAAGGCAGGTGATTATAATAGTCTTAGACGTCAACTTCGGGAAGTTTCATGGAGAGAGGAATTGGAAAGCCGGGATATCACTAGAGCGTGGGAAATTGTGAAAGAATATTTGTTATCAGCAATGGTAAGTTGTATACCACGAGTGAAGAAGAGGATGCAATTTGGGGTAAAGTGGATGACAAACAATAATAAACAGGAATTGCATGGAAAAAGAGGCTATGGAAGAGATATAAGGAGACAGGTGAAGAGATGCATGAGGAATATAAGACACAGCCCAGAAGAGTGACTAGTGTGGTAAGGAAAGCGAAACTGGAATATGAGAGGAGATTGGCCCTAAGATCCAAAGAAAATCCTAGGGAATTTTTTAGCTATGTGGCCAGTAGGAGGAGAAATGACTGTGGAAGAATGATATTGTGGGATAAAAATGGGAATAGAGTGACTGATGCAGATGACATAGTGGAATTGTTCAATGAACACTTTATTGGAGTATTTCATCCTAGAGGAGTCAGTAGTAATGCTAGAGGGATAGGACTGGTTCAAGGTCTGGAGGTACAGGAGGAGAGTGTGTTTCAGATACTGAGTACTCTGGATGTCAGTAAAGCTGTGGGACTGGATGGTATTTCACCACGAGTTTTGAGAGAATGTGCTAGGGAATTGACAGTGCCTTTAACGTGGCTTTTCAGTGAAAGTCTGGCTTTGGCAAAGGTGCCCATGGAATGGAAGGAAGGTAAGATAGTGCCATTGCATAAGGGTGGTAACAGACTGGATGTGTCTAATTATAGGCCAGTCTGTGTGTCATCAGTAGTTGTTAAGATCTTGGAGAAAGTAGTGAGGGACCATATACAGCATTGGGCAGATGAGGGTAATGTTATCTGTGAGAATCAACATGGATTTGTGAAAGGACGCTCTTGTTTTAGCAATATGCTAGCCTTTTATAATAAAGTTACAAGAACATTAGATGAGGGAAAGGCATATACTGCAATGTTCTTAGACTTGGCGAAGGCATTTGACAGGGTGCCACATGATAAGCTGATATTTAAGTTGCAGCACATGGGTCTGGATGTCAGATTGGTCAACTGGATTCAGGATTGGCTGTCTGATAGGTATCAGAGAGTTGTGTATGGTGGAGCAGTTTCCAGGAGGCAGAGGGTTACAAGTGGGGTCCCACAGGGCTCAGTAGTAGGACCTATATTGTTTAACCTTTATATCAATGACATAGCCGGTGGATTGCAGGGGGATATTCAGTTGTTTGCAGATGATGCGAAGCTGGGAAGGATTATTAGTAATAGTGCAGATGTGGTAGCCCTGCAAGAGGATTTAAATAAGTTAGATGGATGGGCAAATGAATGGGAGTTTCAGTTTAATGCAGCAAAATGTAAGGTCTTGAGGTTTGGGAAACATCGATGGGATGCTGCATACTCTATGGGAGGAGTTATACTGGAAGAAGTAGGGGAGACAAGAGATCTGGGGTTGATGATTGATAGAAACCTGAAGTTTAGGGGACATATTGCAAAGGTGGTGAAGGTAACACAGAGGATTGCTGCTATTATGAGAAGGACACTGACCTGCAGAGATAAGAGCGTTATCATTCCGTTGTATAAGTCTCTGATCAGACCACACTTGGACTATTGTTCTCAGATTTGGTCCCCAGGATTTGAAGGGGATAAATTAACTGTGGAAAGGATACAAAGACAGATGACAAAGATGGTTTCAGGACTGTACAAGGATAGTTATGAGGATCGGCTGAGAGAATGTGGACTGCAGAGTTTGGTGGATAGAAGAAGGAGAGGTGATATGATTGAGACTTTTAAACTGTTGAGAGGTGGTTACAGGGTTGACACTGGGGAGTTCTTTTGCTTGGTTGAACAGTGGGAAGGAGTGATGACAAGAGGCCATACCTGGAAGTTACGAAAGGAAACTGTGAGCAAGATGGTAAGGAGTGGTTTCTTTGTGTGGAGGGTGGTTGAGCCGTGGAATGCATTGCCTGATGGAGTGGTGGGAGCGAGAACGGTCAGTGAGTTTAAAGAGTGGTATGATAGACTTTGTGTTTCTCAGGGGGGGGGGACCTCCCCTTGATGAGTCTTGTGAGACTTTATGTCTTAGGAAGGACCTCCCTCGATGAGTCTTTTGACTCCTTGGAGGCCTGAATAATAATAATAATAATAATTCCAGTTTCGCTTCGTTACGTATTAATCACTCTTCTGGCCTGTGTGTTATATTCTTCATGCATCTGCTCTTCTCCTGTCTCCTTATATGTCTTCCATATCTCTTTTTCGCATGCAGTTCCTATTTAATATTGTTTGTCATCCACTTTACTCCAAATTGTGTCCTCTTTTTCACTTGTGGAATACAACTTGCTATTGCTGCTAACAAATATTCCTTCACAATTTCCCAAGCACTAATGATATCCTGGCCTTCCAATTCCTCCTTCCATGAAACTTCCCCAAGTTGATGTCTAAGACTTTTATAATCACCTGCCTTATAATTCCACATGTGTTCCCGTCTCTTTGATATTCCTGTATGTCTATTCATCTTCCAGTGTCAAAACCACATGGTCACTCTCTCCAACTAGTATGAGAGATGTCATCTCAGTTATTATTATTATCAACTCTTCTGATGCTATGACCAAATCCAAAACTCTTGACCTCTTGTCCCCTCTATTACATGTTTCCTAAGACATTTGTCCTTCAAGAATTCTAGAAATTGCATTCCCTTATCTTCCTCGCCCCAATTTATACTGATGTAGTTAAAATCTCCAATAATAATCACAACCTACCTCGCACCATATGCTTTCAAAATCATTACTGTCACTGCCCTCCAAAACCTCCGCTCTTAGAGGACATAAGTCGTCACTTATCATAATCAGTACTCCAATACCATGCTTTCCCTTCCTATCCTGCCAAAAAATGCTGTACCCTGCTACTTCTATTCCTGTTATTATATACTCTTCTGTCAGCTACGGCTCAGTGATCGCAATAATCTTTGGCCAGGCTGATACTATCAGCGCCACCAATTCATCTCCTTTATTTTGGATACTCCTGGCAATAGTACAAAGCATAAAAATGTCACTGCTTCTATAGCATTGTCCCCGCTCGACTCCACTGGACTCAGTGTTACCTGATGTTGTCCACCAAGCACCCATTCCCTCAAGAGGCCACCCTGGGAATTCTAGTTTCCCTGCATTGACACACCGACTTGTTCAGAAGAACAGCAATCTGTCCAGATTCTTACATCCTTCCTCACTGAAATGCAAGTGGTCTCTCACATACAATTCTTTTCTCTCCTCAAACACCCTCCAAGCATCCATATATTCCAATCCTCTCTTCTGAGACATTCTAGATATTATGTTATTCAATATTACTGCTTTTCTTCTCAGCTCGTCAATATCATACCTAGGCAACATGCACACTATCTTTCCTCTCTGCGTCTTCTTTCGTACAACCTTAAGCAAGAATTTCATATCTCTCGTGCCCAATTCACTTTACCTCTCATGTCATTTGTTCCTACCATCACAATCATCTCATCCACCCTTTCATCCCTCTTAATTGCCATAGCCACACTTTCTATCGTTCCTCCAGGCAAACACTCCTCATGCATCCTATCTTGAACACCACGGATCATTGAGTCCACCATACATTACACCTCTTACTCCACCCTGTTGCTTGATTGCTCACATGCATCTCTCACTCTCTATCCTCTAACACTTTCTGTGTTCCCCTACTTACCTGCCTTCTAAACATCACTCTATCCCTGTTTCCAGTGCTCCCTCGCATTCTTCTCATTCCCTCTCTCCTACTGTTTCCATTCTCTCCTTTTCTATTATTCCCATAACTCTCTCTCATTCCCTCTCTTCCACTGTTCCTATTCTCTTTTCCTCTATAATTCCCATCTGTCTCTCTCATTGCCTCTCTTCCACTTATCCTGTTCTCTCCTTTTCTACCATTCTCCTATCTCTATCTCTCTCTCTCTCTCCCCCCCCCTCTCGTCTACCGTTCTATCATTCCCATAATTCTCTCTCTCCCTCTCTTCTACTGTTCCTATTTTCTCCTGTTCTATCATTCCCATAACTCTCTCTCTCCCTCTCTTCTACTGTTCCTATTTTCTCCTGTTCTATCATTCCCATAACTCTCTCTCATTCCCTCTCTTCTACTGTTCCTATTCTCTCCTGTTCTATCATTCCCATAACTCTCTCTCAATCCTACTCTGATTTGGCTTGCATTCGTCTCTTCTATTCGCCTAATCTCATCTTTCGCACTTCTCATCTCATTCCCTAGACATTCCACCTGCTCTTTCAGCTCATCTCTCTCTCTCTCTGCAAGACAGCCACTCTTATTTGCCATTCATCCTCCCAATTGAGACCATCTTTGAAAACTCAACAATCCTTCAACCGTTCCATACTCCCCATTCTCATTATTTTATTCATATTTCTCTCGCCATTCTCGCCCTCTATCATACCACTCATCTCTCTACGTGAAGAATCTCCCACCTCTGACTCAACGAGGTCAGTTATAGCAAGTTCCTCCAATTGCCTACATTTTGCGCATATACGTATTTCCCCTTCTCTCACCTGCCACATATACAACTGCCCGGACAATACATTCCACAAGTCCCGCATGCTACAAAATCCCATATGATATCACACAAAATGGACTCCTTAAATGGGGGAGGACTTGGCGATACACCATTTGCAATTTTAACTGCCGCTGCCACCATTATTCAAAATATTGTCGAGGAACTATTGCAACTAAACACTAAATAAGTATAAGGGAGTATAACTATATAAGTAAAGTACAAACAAAACGTTTAAGTATACTAAATATAAAAAAAAACAACTAAATAATGAAAACTTATGTTATCTTCATTTTCTTTTCCACTGTTATGCATCAGATTCTGGCTCCATCTTCTCGGTAACCAAAATACACAATATAGCAACAACTAACTTCAAAAACAACCACTGAAGGACACTCGTATTCCAGAAAAACAACGTAGCATAAATCTCAACAGAAGTCATACTATTCACCGATTAAAAAGCACTCAAAAGTAATTAGCAGGTGAAATTCGAACCCATGCCTCAGTGAGACTGGTGCCTAAAACCAGTGCCTTAGACTGCTTGGCCACACTACCTACCAATTTACCATCCACTCAATCTTACATTTTGTTCTGTGGAGAATTCCACATGAGCACATTATCTTTTTCATTGCCATCTGGTCATTCTCTTAATTTTTTGTTATTTGTACAATGAAAAGAATGACCAGATGTTACAAGTTCATACTGCTTGTTTAATGTGGCAAAATGTAAGGTTATGCATTTTGGGGTGAAAAGATTAGCAGTAGTTTACTACATTGGTGGAACTGTACTCCAGGAAATTGATGAGGCATGAGATTTAGGAGTGTTGGTGGATAAGGAGTTAAAGTTTAGGGGGCACATTGCAAAAGTGGCCAAATCAGCTCATCAAATCACTTGGTTGCTGAAGAATACGTTGACAAGCAGGTTATTGTTCCTCTGTATCGAGCCTTGATAAGACCCCATCTCGAATACTGTGCCCAGATTTGGTCACCTAGGTTTCTTCTTGATGGGGAGGAGGTTGAGAGGATCCAAAGGCGAGTGACCAAGATGATAGCAGGTCTGTGGAATGAACCTTATGAGAACAGGTTGAGGATTTGTGGGTTGCAAAAATTGGTTGATAGGCGGAGGAGGGGAGATATGATTGAGACATTCAAATTACTGAAGGGTTTCTATATAATTAATTCAGAAGATATTTTTGAGAACAGGGCTGGTTGTGGGAGGACTAGGGGACATCCATGGAAACTGGACAAAAGTGTGGTTAGTAAGGGTGTTAGAGCTGGGTTCTTTACTTTTAGAGTGATGAATGAGTGGAATGGGCTGCCAGAGTCTGTGGTGGATGCTGTGATAGTGAATGAGTTTAAGGCGAGATATGACAGATACTGTATGAATGTCGAATAGTTGTGATGAATATGATTTGGGGTCTCCCTCGATGAGTTTAAGGACTTCTGGAGTTGCCCGTAATAATAATAATAATATTGCATTTTTATGATTTCAAGTCACTGCTATCGTTGTTCTTACTTTCTTCACCCTTCTCACATTTGTTAAGAAAAACCCCTATAACAAACATGCTCTCCGGTTTTGTTCTCCTTCCATAAATCTCTCACTCTGCAAAGGACATGCATTTAGAACATTACAGCAAATACAATCACACATGCTAATATTGCCCCCCCCATTATATTGTGCATCAGTGCCATGATGCACAATATAATGTGCATCATGGCACATTATATTGTGCCATGATGCACATTATAATACACACCACCCTTGTATGCACAATACAGCATACAAGGAGGAAACAAATATTTAACCTTGAAAATTACAAAATTAAGCACACCATCCTTACAGTTAATCAAACAAGCACTCATCAGTATAATAATGCAAAAAAGAAACAGCTAATTATCTCTAAAAAGAAGTTTCTTCCAAAAGGAACTTATCTTTCTGCACTAAAAATCATCTCATGTGGTACTTCTGTCTTCTCGCAATAAAAAAAAAAAATTAATTAATTTAAGAACAATAATCTTTTTTTCCTTTTTACAGGTAGCACAGTATATATCACTCCTATATCTTCATATCCTGGTGTCAGCCCAGATCATTCTGCAACACCAAAACATTCACCAGGTATGAAACACATTGTAATCATGTTCAGATTTTATACTAAACCTAAAAGTGTTAAATTAATTCTTACATGTAAAACTCTTTGGAATGCACAGTGTGAAAAAAAATAAAAAAAGAAATAGTTTTCAAAAAGCAAAAAGATTTTTTTATTGCTCAAGATTTATCACCCCCCACCCATTTTTTCAAATGATATTTCCCAGTAAAGTAATAGGCATTCCATAAATTCATTAGTGGTTCTGTATCATTGTTTGGAGATCATATCTTTCATATGGGAACCATGTGAAGGAGTGAAAAGAACAGTAAAACAACATTGATTTCCCAGAGAATATGAAAAGAAATTTTTGCTCTAATGAATGTAATACACTGCTAGTGCAGGTGGTGAGTACTCCGTCGATAGCACAGAAAGCTTTGGCATAAAGATCAGTTGATGCCTAGGATTTTTCGCAGTGGATGTATTCTAAAATTGCTATATGTATGCACAGAAAAATGTGAAAGATTTGTGGACCGTTTGGGTAAATGAAAAGGAGGAAAGCATTAACTTATGTGAAAAGTGCCTTGAGAGTTTAGAGGAATTAGAAATGGGAACAAAAGTCAGGACTGTAGTAGAAGAGCTTAGGCAAGAGTTAGCGAAAATGAATAGTGAAATGAAACATCTCAAAGAGGATATTAAACATCTAAAGAAGAGATTGGCCGATGAGAAGGGGGAAGTTAGTATTACAAAGAAAGGGTCAAATGAGAATCTTATATCATTATTATTATTAAGAGAGACCTCCAGGGAGTCAGAGACTCATCGAGGGAGCCACATACTACACACACCAGCTATCATACTTATTCTTGAATTCATTCACACTGCTTGCACTCACAGCATCCAATGGCAATCCATTCCAATCATGCACCATCCTCTGAGAGAAAAATCTAGCCCTCACACCCTTCTTCGTGGCCTTCATTCTCAGCTTCCAAGGATGCTCCCTCATTCTTTCCCCACCCTCCATAAATTGAAAAATTCCAGCAATTGAAATCTTGTATGATCCTTTCAGAAGTTTGAAATTTCTCATTCATATCACCCTTCTTTCTCCTGTTTGCTAGTGTCTGCAGTCTACAAATTCTCAATCTGTCTTCATAACCAGTATTCATAATGATTATATGGGGACTTAGAGATGTGATGATTAATAAAGTTCACAAAACATGCTTTCCTGGAACGAACAATGAAGCAAATAACTGATGTGTTGCAGAAAGAAAAGACCAGGCGTAAAATTAGTGGTAGTCGTGGGCACAAATGACCCAGTCGGGTTAAAAAAAGAGTGGTGATAGAGACTTGAAGTTATTGCAGCAAGTAAAGGATAATAGTGTTGTTGGAAAAGTCATAGGCTTGTTGCCGGGATATGACAATAGTGAATTGAGAAGGAGAGCAGAAATAAATGAATAGTAAGATGGCTGAGTTGTGTGAGGTAAACAGACTTCAGTTTGTAAATCTATAGAGTGAATTTGAAGGAATGATGGAATAATTTAAAGTTGATGCATTGAATTTGAATGGGTTTGGTGTGGAGAATTTAGAAAGGCTATTGTTTTCTGAGAAGGCACAGAGTCAAGAATTTAATGTAGTAACTGTCCACTAGTGAAGCAGGATAGCACAACTAAATGCATTTTTTTTATGTGGTGAAACCTGTGCAGTATCAATAACTGTAGAGTAACTATGTATGCCACAGTAGATAACTTTTTTTTATTCTGTAGATATTTCATCTTAAGTATCATAAGACATCATCATTACAACTAACGAACAGCAATTGGAATGAAATCAACAACCAAAAAACAGTAGTGCACATGGTTAAATTAGAATCTCTGTGTGTATACAGTCTCATGTTCGTGGATTAAAAACTATTGGGCTGAATTAAAATTACTGAAATTAAAGCATAGCAGATAAATTATTGAATACAATTGAGGATAACAATTTCTCACACTTCTGGAATAGTGAGAGTGAGACAGTCATTTCAATTAAGATTAGGTCTATGAAGTAAGGCTTCAGCACTTTCATTATATAACCATTCATGTTTATATTATTATTATTGTTGTTATTATTATTCAGGCCTGTATGGAGACAAAATACTCATTGTGGGAGGTCGTTCTTAGGAAACAGAAAGTTTATCATACTTGAACTCATTGACTGTTCTTGCTCTAACCACTCTCTCAGGCAGTTCATTCCACGGTTCAACCACCTTCCATGCAAAGAAACCACTCCTGATCCTCTTGCTCACAGCATTCTTTTGTAACTTCCAGGGATGGCTCCTTGTAATTTCTCCTTTCCACTGTTCCACCAAGCAAAAGAACTCCCCAATGTCAACCCTATAACTGCCTCTCAACAGTTTAAAAGTCTCGATCATATCACCTCTCTTTCTTTATTCACCAAACTCTGCAGTCCACATTCCCTCAGTTGATCCTCGTAACTGACATTGTACAGTCTAAAAACCATCTTTGTTATTTGCCTCTGTACCCTTTCCACAGTTAATTTATCCCCTTCAAATCCTGGAGACCAAATTTGAGAACAATAGTCTAAGTGTGGTGTGATCAGGGTCTTGTATAATGGAATGATAACTCTTATCTCTGCAGGTCAGTTTCTTTCTCAGTATTGCAGCAATCCTCTGGGTTACCTTCACCACCTTTGCAATATGCTCCCTAAATTTCAGTTTTCTATCAATCATCACCTCCAGATCTCGTCTTCCCTATTTCCTCCAGTATAGCTCCTCCAGTCGAGTATGCATCTTCCCATTGATGAATCCCAGACTTCAAGACTACATTTTGCTGCATTAAACCGAAACCGCCATTCATTTACCAATCTGTCTAGCTTATTCAAATCCTCTTGCAGGGCTACCACATCTGCACTATTATTAATCGCCCTTCCCAGCTTCACATCATCTGCAAACAACTGAATACCCTCCCATACAATCCACTGACAATGCCATTGATATAAAGGTTAAACAATATAGGTCCCAGTACTGAGTCCTGTAGGACCCTACTTGTAATCCTCTGCCTCCTTGAAACTGCCCTGCCATACACAACTCTCTGATACCTATCGGACAGCCAATTCTGAATTCATTTGACTAACCTGACATTTAAACCCATGCGCTGAAACTTAAATATCAGCTTATCATGTGCCACCCTGTCAAACGGCTTTGCAAAATCCAAAAAAATTATATTATATTCCTTTTCCTCCTCAACTGGTCTTGTCACTTTATTATAAAAGGCAATCATATTACTAAAGCAAGCACGCCCATTAACAAATCCATGTTGGTTCTCATAGATAACATTACCCTCATCTGTCCAATGCTGTATATAGTCCCTCATTAATTTCTCCAAGACCTTAACTACTGATGACACACACCAAACTGGCCTATAATTAGACACTTCCAATCTGCTACTGCCCTTGTGCAGCGGCAGTATCCTACCTTCCTTCTATTTCCTGGGTACGTTTCCTGCAGCCAGACTTTTAGTGAAGAGGCAGGTCAACATAGCTGTCAATTCTTTAGCACATTCTCTGGATGTGCTAAAGAATTGACTGGATGAAATACTGGATGGTATTTCACCTTCTTTCCAAAACCAATGGTGAAATAACATCCAGCCCCATAGCTTTACTGACATCAGGAGTGCTCAGTATATGGAACACACTCTCCTCGTGCAACTCTAATCCCCGAATCTGCCCTATCCCTCTAGTATTAAAACCTATTTCTCCAGAATGAAATATTCCAATAAAGTGCTCATTGAACAACTCCTCTGCATTAGTCACTCTTTTCCCATTTTTATCTGACAATGTCATTCTTCCACAATCATTTCTCCTCCTACTGGCCACATAGCTAAAAAATTCACTGCGATTTTATTTGGATCTTAGTGCCAATCTCTTCTCCTATTCAAGTTTTACCTTCCTCACCATTCTGGTCACTCTCCTGGCCTGCATCTTATATTCTTCTTGTATCTGCCCTCCACACCTCTCCTTATATTTCTTCCATAATCTCTTTTTCAACTGCAGTTCCTGTTTGATATTGTTTGTCATCTGCTTCTTCACCCGTAGAATACAGCTTACTATTGCTGTTGCTGCTAACAAATATTCCTTCACAATTTCCCAAGGACTAATGATATCCTGGCCTTCCAATTCCTCCTTCCATGAAACTTCCCCAAGTTGACATCTAAGACTATTATAATCACCTGCCTTATAATTCCACATATGTTCCTGTCTCTTTGATACTCGTGCATGTCTATTCATCTTCCAAGTCAAAACCACATGGTCACTCTCTCCAACTGGTGGGAGAGATGTCATCTCACTTATTATCAGCTCTTCTGAAGCTATGGCCAATTCCAAAACTCTTGAACCTCTTGTGCCCTCTATTACATGTTGCCTAAGACATTTGTCCCTCCAAAACTCTAGAAATTCCATCCTCTTATTACTACATGTATTTTCATCTTCCCAGCTTATACTGCTGTAGTTAAAATCTCCCATAAGAATCATTCTTTTTGCACTTGCCGAGATCAACTCCCTAAACATCTTCTGCTCCCCACACTCTGTGCTCCTTGGCTTGTAGCAGCACCCCACTAAATATCCTGTCTTTCCCCCCTCTACCTCACACCATATGCTTTAAAAATCATTAGTGTCACTACCTTCCAAAGCCTCCACTCTTAGAGGACATAAGTCGTCACTTATCATAAGCAGAACTCCACCACCATGCTTTCTCTTACTATCCTGCCAAAAAATGCTGTACCCTGCTACTTCTATTCCTGTTATTATATCCTCTTTTGTCAACCATGTCTCAGTGATTGCAATAATCTTTGGCCAGGGTGATGCTATCAGCACCACCAATTCATCTCCTTTATTTGGGATACTCCTGGCACTAGTATATAGCATAAAAATGTCACTGCTTCTATAGCTATCATTGTCCCCTCTCGACCCCACTGGACTCAGTGTTACTTGATGTCGTCCCCCCTTCCCCAAGCACCCATTTCCACAAGAGGCCACCCCTGTTACCATCCACCCTGGGAATTCTAGTTTCCCTGTATTGACACACTGACTCATTCAGAAAACAGCAATCTCTCCAGATGCTTTTGTCCTTCCTCATTCAAATGCAAGTGGTCTCGCATATAGTTCCCTTCTGTCCTCAAACGCCCTCCAAGCATCCACATATTCCAATCCTCTCTTCTGACACATTCTGGCTATTATGCTATTCAGTATTACTGCTCTTCTTCTCAGCTTATCACTATCATACCTGGGCAACACACACACACACACTTTTCTCTCTGTGTTTTCTTTTGAACAACCTCAAACAAGAATCTCAGATCTCTCGCCGCCCGATTTACATTGCTTCTCAAGTCATTTGTGCTCACCATCACAATCATTTCATCCATCCTTTCATCCCCTCTTAATTGCCATAGTCACATTTTCTATCATCCCTCCAGGCAAACACACCTCTGGCATGTGTGGATCTATGTAGTTATATCTTTATAGCTATATAGTTATATGTGGATCTATGTAGTAACTTGGCATTTTGCCATTGGATCATGTGGCTAGCATTTTCGATTCCATGTCATTCAAGGTCAGATTTCTGAGGTTTGATTATATATTTATTTATAGATCTTACTGTTTGTCCATAGTAAGCCAAGTTACATGAACATAGTACTTGGTATATACCAAGTAGTAACCATTGGTGAGAGTTTGTCTTTTGGTTAAGGTAGCAAGTTATGAATTTGGTTGATGGGTTTGTAAGTAGCAATGAATTTATATTTTCTCATAATTTTTGCCACACATTCAGAGATGCCTTTGATATATGGAATGGAAGTCCTGTGGGCTTCTTCTTGTCTGGTTGATTTGTAGAAGAGTGGTTAATTATTTTGGGGGTTATTAATGGATTATATCCATTTAGTAAGGCTGTTTCTTTGATAATTTCCAATTCTTGTTTTAGGGATTCTTCAGAAGAGCAAATTTTGTGTTCTCTTTATACTAAAGATTTTATGATGCCATATTTTCAGATGGATGGTGAGCTGATGTATTATGGATGTAACAACCTGAAAAAATTGTTTTTCATTAGACAGAAGTGGAAATGGATCCATCTTGTTTCTGCTGGATGTGTACATCAAGAAAGGAAAAAACTGTTGACATTTCCTTTTCTAGTGCAAACTTCATACAAGAATGCAGGATGTTGATTTTTTGTTGACATGAGTAGAGTCCAGGTTCTGTGCGACTCCAAACTGCAAAGACGTCATTGATGTAACGTAGCCACATTGTTGGTTTTGGGTCAAGAGCGAAAATTCTGTTTTCTAGGTGTTCAAGAAAAAGTTAGCTAAGTTGGGTGATAAGGGTGAGCTCATTGCTGTTCCTTCCTGTTGTTTATATATTTCATTTCCATGTGAAGTAACTTGATGTGATTGCAAATTTGAATAATTCCACTATGTCGGGTGGAAATTTTTGGGTTAACAATTCTATTGTTTCTTTGTGAGGATTTAGTGAAGAGGGAGAGAATGTCAAAGCATACTAACATGTCTGTATCTGCTAGTTTGTCTTTTATCCTTGTATGAAATTCTAGGGATTTTTTTATTAAAGAGGTTGTGAATGGTCAGTGAGGGGACGGAGAAGTTTGGACAGGAATCTTGATATATGTGGAACTGCTTATAGAATCTACAATAGGTCTGAGTGGACAGTCACTTGATCCTAGTATCAAGTTCACACTAGAAAAGGAAACATCAACAGGTATTTCCTTTCTTGAAGTACACATCCATTGCAAACAAGATGGGTCCATTTCCACTTCTGTCTACTGAAAACCAATTTTTTCAGGTTGTTACATTCATAATACATCAGCTAACCATCCATCATAGAATCTTTAGCATCCAGAGCATGAAAGATTTGCTCTTCTGAAGAATCCCAAAAACAGGAATTGGAAATTATCAAAGAAACAGCCTTACTAAATGGATATAATCCATTAACAATCCAAAAAATAATTAACCACTCTTCTACAAACAACCCAGACAAGAAGGACTCCTATTTTGTATATTAAAGGCATCTCTGAACTTGTGGCAAAAATTATGAGAAAATATAAACTCATTGCTACCTACAAACCTATCAACCAAATTCATAATTTGCTACCTTCTCCAAAAGACAAACTCTCACCAATTATGCAACCTGATGTATACCAAGTACCATGTTTGTGTAACTTGGCTTACTATGGACAAACAGAAAGATATAATCTTGCTGTTTCTCTGAACTTCAAGACCACATCATCCGCCTTATCAAATCTCACAAATCTGGCCTTGCATAACATGGAATCGAAAATGCTAACCATAGTATCCAGTGGCAAAATGCCAAGTTACTACATAAATCCGCATATAAACATGAACGGTTATATAAAGAAAGTACTGAAGTCTTGCTTCATAGACCTAATCTTAACTGAAATGACTGTCTCACTAATCCAAAAGTGTGGAAAATTGTTATCCTCAATTGTATTCAATAATTTTTCTGCTATATTTTAATTTAATTTAATTTCAGCCCAATAGTTTTTAATCCATGAACATGTGACTGTATACATAGAAGGATTCTAATTTAAGCATGCACACTGTTTTTTGTTTATTGAATTCATTCCTGTTGGTGTTCGTTAGTTGTACTGATGATATCTATGATACATAAGATGAAATATTAGCAGAATAAAAAAGTTATTTGCTGTGGCATACGTGATTCTGTAGTTAGGTATATCTGATAGGATGGTTATAGGCTAGAGAATGTAGAGAATACTGATTGTGAAATGTTTAGGCAAATTGGTTGGGCATGTAAAAAAAAAGGTGATCTTGATGGAAGACTTTAATTACAGGTATATAGAATGGAAGGAAAAGTTATTGTATGGGAACAAGGAGAGTGAGTTTGTTAACCCTTTCAGGACCAGAAGGACTTATGAAGTAATACAAAGTTTTTAGGTATTAAAATGACTTTATTAGGTATCTATTTAACATAAAACATCATCATTATGTAGGAAAAAATCATAGGTTTTATAGAATTTCATGGGACACATGTGTCCCAATGGAAGGGTTGCAAATAAATTAAACTTTTATGTGGGGAAACATATGTCCCATGGTCCTGAAAGGGTTAAATTTCTGAGAGATAAATATCTTAAGCAGCATGTGACTGAAGCAACTGGAGGTTTTAGTGTTTTGGATTTGGTGATTACTTCACAAAATGTAGTTGTTAATGAGGTGTTGACACTGCCACTGATTGGTGAGAGTGATCATGAAGTAGTGAAACGAGAAAAGGTTACTGCCAAAAATGGATATGTGTGGAAGTATAAAGTGGGCAATTATGGGAAGTTCTGTAGTTAGTTAAGATATTGACAGTGCATGGAAATTCACAAGGCAGTATCTGACACAAGCAATGTATAACTTCATACTAAGGGTTAAATGAGTAAATAGAGTAGGAGTGAAATGAATGCACGGTGAAATGAAGCAAGTTGTGTTATTAAAGAAAATGCTATGGAGGAGGTACAGGACAGTTAGTTGGTGTTGATTGGATGGATCCATGAAGAGTATAAAGTGCAGGCTAGGAAGATGATGAGTTCGGTAAAGAAAGAAAAGGTGCAGTATGAGAGGAGATTGTCTGGTCAACCCAAAGTTAACTCAAGGGAAGTTTTCTGCTATAAGGCAACAACAGGAAGAATAATTATGGCAGGTTGACACTGGTGGATAGTTATGGCAGCAGAATAACAGTTGCAAAGGATGTAGAGGAATTATTGAATGATCACTTTATCAGCATATGTCATCTTTTTATTCTTTGAGTGCCATTTTTGTATTGGTGGTCACCGATAGGAGATGGCAGCTGAGGATTACTCAAATTTTGAGCAATCCTCAGCCACTCTGAACAGTCCTTCAGAGCTCATGCCAGTCCACTGTTTGATGTCTGCCAGCCAAGAAAATCTTGGCAATCTTGGCTGGCAGAGATCAGACAGTCTCTTCTTCTTCCTATTTTCCCTTTTATAGTCAATTGAAGTATCTTATATTTTTCATTAAAAAGTAGGTGACCAAGATATACGGTTTTCCTTCAAAAGAAGGAAAACCGTATCAACCGTAATAATGTGTTATGTTAATATGTATTAACTGTAATAATGTGTTTAGCCATACATACTCTAAGCTCTAAATTAAAATTGCAGTTACATAGTGTTGATTTCATCGGGAGAAAATTTTTTCTTGCCATTTCAATTCTAACTTTATTTCCATTTCTGGATTGCATTGTTCATTTAACCAGCATACGAGATATTTAAACTTTGTCACTCTTTCCTATTTCTTTCCCATTTAAAGAAAGTGCTGAATTAAGAATTGGTTTCTTGCTTATGCACATCAATTTAGTGTTTTGGTGATATTTGTTTTTAATCCCATTTTTTCAATCTCTTCATTAACTAGTTCCAGAAGATTTTGAAGATCCTGAATATTATCAGCAAGGAGAGCTGTGTCATCAGCATATCGGATGTTACTGATGATTTCACCATTTACATTATTCACTTCCTCTCTTCCTTTTAAGATTTTTTGAAATATGGCTTCTGAGTATATGTTAAAAAGAAGAGGTGATAGTACACATCCTTGCCTTATTCCTCGTTTTATATTAATGGAGTCTGTAATAATGTCGTCAACTTTAACAGATACCTTTTTGTTCCAATATAAGTTTTCAATGATCCTGATGTCTTTACCATCTAATCCAATTCTTTTTAATAGTGCAATCATTTTAGTATGTTGGACTTTGTCAAATGCTTTCTCGAAGTTGATGAAGCAAATGAATACTTCCTTGTTTTGGTTCTACAATTTTGGAATAAGATTTGAGAAGAGAACAGAGCCTCTCTTGTTCCCAAACAGTTTCTAAAGCCAAATTGGGAATCAATGATGGTGTCTTCACATTTTCTGTATATTCTTTTTTAAATTATTTTCAGAAGCATTTTGAGAACATGACTCATTAAGCTGATCATCTATAGTCATTACAAGTTTTCACATTTGTTTTTTTAGGTAGCATGATGAAGGTCGACTGTAACCAGTCTTGAGGGATTATGCCTGTATTGTAGATCTTATTAAATAGCTTTACTAATATAGTAATGTTGTCACCTTCTAATAACTTTATTATTTCTGCTGTTATTCTATCAAGGCCTAAGGCTTTATCATTTTTAGCTGAGTTCAGCAGATATTCTAGCTCTGATCTTAGAATGCATGGACCTTCCATCTGTTCATAAGCGGGTGTAGTCCTAAAAGAAATAGTGCCAGGGCTCTACCTCGGAAACAAAAATCCAGAGCACGAAGTTCGGTATTATTATTATTATTGCGACGGCCATATGGTAGAGAAATTGCCTTGTTTTCTGAAACAAAAATGACAAGAGTGGCAAGCTGCCATTTTTTGACCGAACATTGGAAATGCATTATAATTCTCATTATTATAATTCTTATAATTTATTATAATGAATTTAAAACTTTTGATAGTTTTAAAAAAGTACCAGGGCATCGCCCTGGCCCGACTACACCTCTGTTCATAAGTATTTTCTGGGTTCTGTCTGTTATCAGTAAAGAGTTCTACATATTTCACCCATTTTTGTATATTGTCATCCTTTTCGAATATTATTTCTCCCTTTTTGTTTTGAAGGCTACATGGTTATTTTTTCTTAAATATACCTGAGGTCTCTTTCAGCTTTTTGTGTACATTAAAACAGTCATGTTTTTTCTTGTAGAATTTTTATTTCTTTACATTTTACATTCATCCAGATTTCTTAATAATTTTCTGAACCTCTTTATATTTTGTTGGACTATCATTTTTATATGATCTGCGTTGATTCATGACAGAAAGAATTTCATCAGTTATCCAATCTTTCTTTTTTACTACTCTATCAGGACACAAGATATTGGTACATTTCTCTATGAAGACAGATTTTAATTTGTCCCATGATTCATCAACTCTCATGATGTTATCATTCTTGATAAATGCTATCTCTTGATTCAGATCTTGACTCAATTGTTTCTTATCTCTAGGTTTTTAAACTTTCTTAGATTAAACCTTTTATGTTGATGTTTCTTAAGTATATCTTTCAGTCTAAGTTTTAACTGCCACCAGTAGATTATGATCTGAAGCAATATCCACACTAGGATAGGTTTTTGTACTCTTTATGGAACTTTGAAATCATTGATTAATTAGCAAGTAATCAATTTGGTTTCTGACAATATTTGCACCAGTATATATCATTATTATTATTATTATTATCATTATTATTATTATTATTCCGGGCAACTCCAAGGAGTCGACAGACTCATCGAGGGAGGCCCTAACATCATGTCAAGAACAACTATTCGACATTCACACAGTATCTATCATACCTCGCCTTGAACTCATTCACAGTCGTAGCACCCACAACAGACTCTGCCAGCTTATTCCACTCATTCACCACTCTCCAAGTAAAAAACCTAGCTCTAACACCCCTGCTAACCACATTCTTGCCCAGCTTCCATGTATGGCCCCTAGTCCTCCTACCACCAGTCCTATTCTCAAAAATATCTTCTGGATTAATCTTATAGAAACCTTCAGTAATTTGAATGTATCAATCATATCACCCCTTTTCCGCCTATCAACCAATTTTTGCAACCCACAAATCTCCACCCTGTTCTCATAAGATTCATTCCACAGACCTGCTATCATCTTGGTCAGTCGCCTTTGGATCCTCTCAACCTCCTCCCCATCAAGAAGAAACCCTGGTGCCCATATGCACATTAGTCTAGATGGGGTCTTATCAAGGCTCCATACAGAAGAACAATAACTTGTTTGTCTCTGCTTGTTAAAGTATTTTTCAGAAGCCAAGTGATTTGATGAGCTGATTTAGCCACTTTTGCAATGTACCCCCTAAACTTCAATTCCCTATCCACCAACACTCCCAAATCCCTGGCATCATAAATCTCCTGGAGTATGGTTCCACCAATGTATTGTATACTTTTTATTCTGCTGCTAATCTTTTCACCCCAAAATACATAACCTTACACTTTGCCACATTAAATTGACATCCATTTTCCCTAGCCCAGTCCTTCAAACTATCCAAATCATCCTGCAAAATTTTGACATGCTGAGCATTCACTATTGCTCTACCCAACTTTGCATCATCAGCAAACAAGTGAACACTTCTTCTCAGATCCTTTTCTATATCATTGATGAACAAATTGAAAAGTAGTGGTCCAAGAACAGAGCCCTGTGGCACACCACTAGTCACAAGCCATCTTTTGGACTCAACTCCTGAATAAACCACTCTGTCGTATCTCTCCATCAACCACCCTCCTATCCATCTCACCAACCCTATATCCATTCTCATATGCTGCAGTTGACTGTCTAGAATTCCATGTGGTATCCTATCAAAGGCTTTAGCAAGGTCCAGAAGAATCACTGTAAACCCATTACCCATATCCAGTTCAGCCGTCACTGTGTTATAAAATGTGAGCAAGTTACTGAGGCATGATCTACCCTTCACAAAACCATGTTGTCCCCCATACAATATCCCATTTTCATCTATCCAATCCTGTATTCTTTTCTTGACTAATTTCTCTAAGACCTTGACAATGATTCCTGATATGCTAATCGGTCGGTAATTTACAATAGCAGTCTTGGAACATCCTTTATGCAGTGGAACTATTTTCCCCTCTTTCCACCGCCTCAGGACTAACCCAGCCTTGAGACTCAAATTAAACAAAATGGTCAAGGGTACTGACAGTTCTTTAGCTGCTTCACATATGACACGAGCTGGTATACCATTCAATCCCACAGATGTATTGACATTGAGGTTATGCAATAGACTACTCACTTCCACTTCATTCACCACAATTCCCGTATAATCTATCGGTTCATTCATTTCTGCAATCTCACCACCTGGATGATATTTTTTTCCAAATTGCTCACTCAGTAACTCAACTATATCAACTGATTCAGTTACCTCCCTACCATTGGCATTCTTTAACCCCCCAACCGGCCGGTGTGGATGAAATATTCAACACTCTCTAGCTTTTTTCATGGATCAAAATTTCGTCGGCATTCTACCTTTTATCATGCCATTACCTTCCTCCGCCGTTAATCTCGTTACGGCTATTCTATAGCATTAGTGGATTAACTGTTGCTGAGTGACCTTTGTGTCCCCTCCCCCTGTCTTTACGTCTATTGTGTTGCTTAGAATTTCATTTACTGTCCTAAGTTATTTGACCTTTCTTGCCTCTAAAATGATTTATTGTGTCTCTTCCCAAAAATTGAAACCAATTTCACATATGCGAAAAAAAAAATCAATCCTGAAATGCCCACTGATCAGCTTTTGCAATGAATCTATTTAGTGATAGTGAATTTGGTGTATTTTATTCTACAAATCAGTGCACCGGAAGAGATGCACTGATTGTTCTTTCACTTTACGTATAATAATTGAATAATTTTTTTTCGAATTTTAAAATTTTCAAATGTTTGCTTTGAAAATATTATGTCAAATATTTATATTTTTAAATAATATTTATTGAAATAAATATGTCCTTTTTCTTTCGTTTCTAGCGAAATAGCATTATATGGATCATCACATATCAGTTTTAGAAACGATTTTTTGTTATTCATAAAGACAAAATAAAAAAAAAATTTTAAAATGCTACATTGCCTTACTCGGTTTCCGATTGTGTGTCTTTTTGGTATCAAAAATTTATATCCAATGATATTTTAGCAGTGATTCTTCGCCTTCGTCATTTATTTATTTATTTATTTATTTATTTGTATTATGCATATTACGATAATATCTAGTGCACATCCTCGTAGATAGGTTGAAAATATAATGGGAAAAATATCATATACAGTATGATTCAAAATTCTTTTTCATTTTGAAGATTTTCTAATGCTTCCCCCCCCCTCCTTATCCTCTCCTAGAACTCACAGGTTTGAAAGCTTTTCTAGAGAGCATTCAAAATCAATTACTTCATTTTACCATTTTGACAAAAGATATACGGCAATCAGATTGTATTGTGAAACTTCTAATTCTGTTCTATTTATTTGCAATCTAAAACCAGCTGTTCTACTGCCCGCTGAAATTACGTGAAATTTTAGAAATAATATGCTATATTTTCACCATGCAAAATTGTTTATATGCATACCACACAAAAGAAAGTTCAGTAGTATTATTTTTGTTTGTTTTTCTTTAAAAAAATCTAAATATTACTTCTGCTGCTGCTGGAAGCTATTTCTGAAATAATCTAGTCTTGTAAATACTTGGTTATATCCTCTTAGCTGGAGGAAAAGCTGAAGGCTTATTACTCTCAGTGCTATTGAGAAGAAAGGGGAGAACACTAAAGTGCCCCAGGCTGCAGTGCAGAATATGTCAAGAATGTCTTGTTTCCTTTTCGATTGTTGATTACCTATATTCTAACAGAAATACTGATATTTCGTTTACATGCTTATACATTATTTATGCCAAAATAATTGCTTAATTTATAATGATCAGTTTCACTTTTATTATGAAAAATTAGAAATTAAATCATACAATTATCTTGAAAAAGAGGATTTGAATTATTTTCAAAGAAAAGGTGCATATGCGTTTCATAATCTTCTTTTTTTGGGGGGGGGGGGATATAGACCTAAGCAATCTGCGGATATTTCAGATAATTTATTTCATAAATCGTTCGCAAGACAGCTGTTACAAACGTAAATCACTTGGGGAACATACCCATTCATTTTAGTGTAAAATAGTAGCAAAGGTTCAGTTACTTTAGATATCTAATCTAGAAGAAAATGTTATGTCTGCTGAGATTAGAATCATACGTGAATAATTTTTCTCACATGATTTCTCTATTCGTTATAATGTAACCAATTTCCATATTTTTTTCCCTCCTGCAGACTTCATGTAGTGTCTATATGCAGTGATTTCTTCTTTGAACTATAAGAAAAAAAATCAGATAACAGGAGAAAAATATGTAGTCTTTTCTTTTCCACTGGCTGAATTTACAATGTTCTTTCTTTGTGTTTTGAAGAGAAACTGCAAATGACTTTTTTCTTACTATTTTTGCCATTATAACATCTCATATAATTATAAGAGTGACATTTTACCGTTTTTCTCCCACACGAGAAACAGAAATAAGGAGGTAATAATAATGTTGATTCTGCCAAACTTCATTGCAGCAGAAATTTTTATTACAAAACTGTAATATATATATATATATCTCCGAAACAAGAAATTTGGAACCCATATCACATCAATGTTGAGTGTTGGCAAGGTGAAAATGTTCCCGTTATTATTTATATATTTCATTTATTAACTAGGGGGGCTATGCCCAACCCCCCCCGTGTTCCGGTATGGTAGACCAGTTCTCCTTCAATTGTGATAACTCGAAAGGGGGTTCAGCCCCTGAATTCTGATGACTCGAATTTTGAAGACTCGACACTCAGGGTAGCCCCTGAGTTTCAAAACGTTTCGATAAACATGACATAAAAAAGCTTATCATTTTATATATATATAGGGTAGATTTTATTTCATTATTTTTTATTGTTTTAATGAAATACTTTACCTGGAATACTCTTTCCAGTTTCTCTGTGTTATAAAGAGAACTTAAAAATTAGCCTTCAAGATGAAAAAGAAACAGTGCATTCGGGTATCCCTCTATCAATATTTGTAGTCCTGAAAAGGACTGTTTTGATGGCTTTGAAAACAAACATTTTTTATTTCATACTGTTCAGAATTTAAAATTCTTGAACAGCGTGGAACACCTTGAAGCAAGGATAAACATACAAAGCAGTTTTACACTCAGGGCACCAGATTTTTGTTTCCTTTCTGATATTTTTTTTATTACATACATAATATTTGCGTGGAGGTTTTTTTTTTTATTAGCCGTTGGTGGTAGATTTTCGGGATAATGGTTGGAGTCAGCAGCGTTCAACCTCAGATGTCTGATAGGATTTCTGTTTTTCTGCTTGCTGAAGAAGGTGCATGTGCATGCAGCAATGCTTTCGCAATTTCTATTCTGTATTCTAGATATGTTATGGTAGACAAACATTTTTTCTTGTACAGGAGGAAACTGTTCCAAATAACAAAATCCAAACACTTCAAAATTCAAATAACATGTCCGAACACTTTTTTTGTAATATTTTTTATGCTGTTCCCTCATTACAGAGTAGAATGATAGCTGCTGATCGCACCTGTCGACTCAACCCATAGTGTCGTTGTATGCACACACAGCAATGGGTTTTTCTTTCTTCAAACCATGCTTCTCCACGGATTCCGCTGATGGATTGTACAGGGAAGATAGCAGAAAAACATCTTTTTTGTCTTTCCAACGTAGTGCAAAGACTTTCCCTCGCTGATAAGTTCGGATTTCCCCCTTCGATAGCTTTCCTGAAGCCAGATCTGGAGGCATATCTCGCCTTTTTGCATTTACAGTACCATAACTATCTGTAAGATGCTGTAAAAGCAAATCAGCGAGTTCAGGACACATATATAGTAATTATCCATTATAATGCAGTAACCTTTCCCCAGTAAAGAGTCTAGTAACTGCATTACTGCACGCATCGACAAGGGGAGATCCGAATATTTATCGTGCTCGATTACAGTTTGCTTTCCCATATAAGGTTTGAAATCCCAAAGATATCCACTTTCCGATTCGCAAAGCATAAAAAATTTTACTCCATACTTCGCTTTCTTTTTGGGAATATACTGCTTACATTTCAGTCCACCTTCATTTTTGACGGATTTTCATCAGAAAATCATAAATTTTGTTGAGGACTGGGCAAGGATGTGTTGCCTGATCGTATTCTTCATTATTCTGAAAATGCAAATACTTCATGATGAGATTGAATTGTTTTTCAGTCATAACATCACGAAACATTAGCGTGTTCAGAATCCAGTCTGTAGACCAATACATTTAGAGAGCTGGCTTTCGAAATGTATTTCGAAACTTCGGTTTTTTCACATTCTTTATTCTGATATTGCATTTGAAGGATGACAGTGATTTTAAATATTAATTTCACCTGTATCCGAATATCACATAATTTCCTGATTTATAATAATCAGGAAATATGTATATTGTCTAATTTATAATTTGCTAATTTATAAGAATCACCACATAGTTTCAGTATCGAAAAATTAAAGTCATGTGAAACAGTTACTAGAGAAAAATAACGAATTAAATAAAAACTGTACCTATGTTTCATAACAGTTTTCGGGTGTGTGATAGAAATGCAACGGGGGGGGGGGGGGTTAAACTATCAGAGGCGAAATAAAGTTCAATTCAATTGTAAAAATATGGAAATGAAATTTCACATTTGATATACATATTTTGAATGATAAAAATAAGCAAATGTATCGCTTACTTTAAAAATTGGAGAAAAAAATATCTGAATTATGCAGAAAATATAAATTTAAATCATAACTGTTAATTTCATTTTGTAATGACCAATTATACAAGGAAACCAAGAAAGTAAAAGTACAGATTACTATACAACATGAAGAAAAAATTTAATAATATGATTAAAGAATTTCATGTTATTCTCTATAAAGCAAAGTTGCTCAAGCGTGTCCTAAAGGAAATCTGTTAAGTAATATTCGATTTCGATGGTTTTGTACAAAAATAAAATTAATATAACCTGGAACGTCGGCAGCCGGTTTTCTTTTCTTTTTTTAAAAGAATATTCCAAATAATTATCGTGAATTAATTTCTTCGAGAACAAAGAAAAATCTTTTGTCTAGTAGCGATTAAAAAATTAGCGCAAAAAAATAAAAAATTAAATTGGTTAAGTGAAGAAATTATGCAAGACCTTTATTTTGTCCAGAAATTAAAATTGTATTGTACAATAAAAAGAGAAAACAAAAATATAAATAATTTCTCTATTTTTATTCTATCATATATAACTAAAATTTAGTTCACCAGCATGGAACAAGAAAGTCCGTTTCTTGTTATAGGCAACTGAGAGGCAGCTACGAACGGGAGATAATCCGATTAACCTTTCTCTTCAGCGTGAGGGTTTATCACACCTTCTAATGGACATGACAGTCAAATTGCACTTCTTATCCAGGTTCTTTAAACAGGTGGGCTGAATCTTATCCAGATTTAGTTGGACGTCTATAGACGTCCTAGCCGGTAGGAAGGTTAAAATCATTCTGTTTAGGATTCTCTTTAGCCTGCATGGCCAATGTTCTTTCGTAATCCTTTTTTTGCTTTTCCTACCACACTCGTTACCCTTCTGGCCTGCGCTTTATACCGTTCATGTGCCTTCCGGTCACCTTTCTCCTTAAATTCCCTCCATAGTTGTTTCTTTTTTTGCAGATTAAGCTTAATGGTGTTATTCATCCATTTAACCCCTACTTGATTTATTATTCGAATTCTAGGTATACAGTCAGCCAAACACTTCTTAACTGCCTCCCATGCACTGTCAACTTCTAGCCCTTGCAGTTGCACATGGCATGGCACTGAACCAATCAAACTCCTAAGCTTGTCATACTTACCAGCCCAATAATTCCACATGTACCCTGTCTTAATTGTAAATTCCACACCTTTAGCTACCTCCCAAGTCAAGGCCCTATGATCACTTTCACCAATTGGTGGCAATGTGGTCATATTTGTTACAGCCAAATGCTCAGATGCAATTATTAGGTCAAGGACTCTCTGACCCCTAGTATTTTCCATTACATGCTGTCGCAGATAGTTATCCCTTAATAACCACATAAAATCCAATTCCTTCCTTCCGTGTGTCCTCTCCTCACTCCAATCAATGCGACCTTAGTTGAAATCTCCCATAATAATAACCCTCCTTCCACTCATTTCTTCTATTTGCTTGTGCATACTATCTCCACCATCTTTTCCATCACCTGGTCTATAGCAGCACCCAATATTATTATTATTATTATTGTTCCGTGAAACTCCAAGGAGTTGACAGACTCACCGAGGGAGGCCCTAAATATTTAGTTCTGCTAGCCACGATCTCACACCAAATGGCCTCAGATGTGCTCTTTTTTCTATCCTGCAATTCAACTTCTATTCTCCTTGGCTGCAGCTCATCAGCTATCGTCAACAATACTCCTCCCCCCATTTTATTCTCCCTGTCATTCCTGAACACACTATACCCATCACATTCAATCCCACTTGCTATATCATCTACAGTTAGCCATGTTTCGCTAATGACCATAACCTGTGGTCTGGAAGTGCCAACCATGACCAAAAATTCTCCCTTCTTGTTCCTAATACTCCTAGCATTAGTGTACATGAATTTCAGACCCCCATTAGCTCCATCCCTACCTTGATGCCTTATACTAACTATCCCATTCTGATTTGTTGTCCTTATTCGCTCGGGCATATTATACTCATTTATACACTCAACTGCATCCCTAAAGTCTACATATCTACTCCTCCCCCTTAATAAATCTAGTTTCCCTGATTCTGCACATTCACTTCATTCAACAACACTTTTTCAAGTCTCCTTACACCGAATCCATTCTAATTCAAGCCATCCATCTTATATAGATCCTTTCGTCCATCGAACTCACTCCACACGTCCACAAATTCCACACCACTCGTCATACATAACCCACGCATAAAATCATTTGCAATTATGGCCCTCCTTTTAAACACTTCACTGTCATACCGCGGCAAAAGACTAATCATCCTAACTCTCTCACTCTTTTGCTACCTCAAACAATTCATTCAGGTCCTCTATCATTTCCATTTTATCTCCTTTCAAATCATTTGTACCTGCCACAACAATCATTTCTTTCACCCTTTCCTTTTGCTCTCTAATAGACTCAATTACGTCCTTGATAGTTGCACCAGGTTGGTACGATTTTGTCAAATCCTTTACTAACACACCTCATACTAATGAGTCTCCATACAGCACTGTCTCCTTCATTTTGTTTACGTTCGCACTCATACTCTTATTTTTCCTATCATACTTTTTATTATTGGCTGGTACACTCAGTAGACTTTTGTTCATACGCTCTAGCTGCCGCTTTGCTCTTTGTATCGCTCCGCTCACCAATGCAATCTCACTCATTGCATCTATTTCATCTTTTTTATTTTCTGTTAAACCATTAATTTGCTCTGTATTAATACCATCATTCACACTTTCTACATTCACGCCCTCACAGTTCTCTGGTACAACCTTGCCATTTCTTGTCATATCACTATTTTCTTCATTCTGAAGTTTGACAAAAATATCACACTCGTGACCTGAAATACACTTTAATTCCTCATTTTCCTTACATTTTCTACACACATTCACTCCTTTATTATCATCTAACCATACTCCAGCCCCATTCCACAAAGCGTACATTTCGCAGATAGTACACTAAATAATCTCCTTTATATTACAGTTATTGAAGAAAGATGACGAACCATTATTACTATCCGCCATTTTCCTTCGTACGGGAGCCATACTCACTTCTATTGTATTTTATCAAATTAATAATTGAAACATCAAAAACACACACAAACAGACACACTAAGATACGCAAAGCAAACAAAACTACGTAATATTCAAGTAAATTTGTCAATGATAACTTAAAATAACACTTATCTTATCAGGAGCTCTCAACAAACACTACAGCCTATGAATCCCTGTAGCATACGGCCAAATACTAGTGTAAATGATTCAGTGCAATATATAGAAGGGAAGCAAGTATCAGGAGAATTGGAAGTGAAAGAATTTAGAGGTGTTGATTGGATCAGATGTTAATAAGGCTGATGGATGACATATCACGTATTCTTAAGGAATGTGCACAATAGTTAGCTAAGCCCTTGACCTGGTTATTTAATGAAAGTGGAGAGGATTCCTAATGGAAAGAAGGCAAAATAGTACCACTCCACAAGCATGGTTCTAGGATAGAAGGTTCCAATTATAAACCATTCTGTATAACTGCAGTTGTAGTCAGGTGTTGGAGAAATTGGTTAGGAATAGAATACAGGATTGGGCTGATGGACACACATTCTTTATGATGGTCAATATGGATTAATAAAGGGTAGGTCTTGTTTTAGCAGTGCAAGTTTTTCCACTTGGTTATACTATAAATTAAAGATACCAAGAAATTCTATACTTGGTTTAATCCTTTATTCAAGTGTAAGCAAATATAGAAGGAAATATAGAAGCTCATATATAGAAGCTTATTACTTCACATCATCACTTGCCTTGGTAGATCTAGTCACCTGGTTTTCAATGTAATGTAGAGACATTGGAAAGGGTCCAGAGACGAGTGACTAAGACAATATTGGCACTTTGGAATACTGGCTATGGAGAGAGGTTGAAGAAATGTGGATTGCGGAGTTTGGTGGATAAGAGGACGTGAGGTCATATGATAGAGACATTTAAGTTAATGAGAGGATTTTATCAGATTAATCCAGATTATTATTATTATTGTTGTGGGTGTAGGCATACGAACTGTTGCATGGTTGTATCGCTGGTCCCGTTTTTATAGTTTTAATGTGGTTCTAACTCCTGTTTTTAATTTAAAAGTGTCATAAAGTAACTAGTTGTCATGCTGAAGACAGTGACATATAATCCATCGAAATCGGCCAAGTGGAATCCAAAATCTGAGTGTGCTAAAAATTGAAGCGCGGTTGCTAATGAGTATGGAACAAAGGACATCACCATCTTTGCAGCTGTCCAAAGGAAGAAAGGTGAGTCATGAAGTGCAACAAGTGTCAGAAGGAATTACCGTCCAACGGATGTTATATAACCTGCAGGAAATGCCATAGGAATCTTCACTTTACATGTTCCGGACTTTCAGAAACAACCTGGCAACGCAAATCCAGTGCCAAACGAGAAGAATGGAAGTGCCTAAACTGTAGAGAGAACAAAGAAACGCCACCACCCACGACGCAACCGATTACGCCGGAGGCAGAATCGGACGATGAACTGAACAGACAACAAAATACCAGTGAGTCTTATAATTTGAGTTCCGTAAATTTATTACTAGAAAAAGGTTTAGAAAATATAAAAGCTAGCTTGGTAGATCTTGTCCAAGAACTATTTGATAAACAGAATAAAGAAATAACAAAAAATTAGCGAATATGAAGAGTTTGTTCAATTTAATAATTCAAAAGTCGAAGAAGTCTTACAAACAGTAAAAGACATTAAAACCAGCATTAATGCATTAACTGACAGGCAGCACAAATTGATAAAAGACACATCGGAACTCCGTCAAGAATTTAATTCCCTGAAACTACAATACGAAGTTTTAAACCAACAACAACATAAAGAAGACATTGTCATAAACGGTCTTCCAGAAACCGAATCCACAGAAAATCTCAGAGACGTAGTTTTAAAGTTAGGCCATGCAATTGACATCCCCTACAGCATAATGATATTCAGACCATAAATCGGTTTCCCAGGAAGAACAGAAAACAAGGCTCGCCACGACCCGCACCAGTCATAGTTCGTCTGACAAGCAAGGCTACAAGAGACAATCTCATAAAAGCCAGCAGACTGAAAAAACCAGTAGTCAAGGATTTAAATGCATTGCAAGACAATACTCCAATCTTTCTATCAGAGTATTTAACACCTTTCAATCAGAATCTTTTGTACCAAGCAAGAAAAGAAAAAACAGAAAAAAGTATCAATTTTTATGGATCAAAGATGGCAAAATATTCTTGAGAAAGTCACAGACTTCAAAGTATATAGAAATAAAAAGCTCGGAAGATATAGACAGGTTGCCAGAGTGAAACAAAAGACTCCAACTTAATTCAATAAGAAGATCTCAACACAACAAAAACGAATGTGAACCATCAGATAGATGTAATTACACCAGAATACATTAGTAATTGTACTTTCGAATCGCTTGATGCATGGAAACGACATACAGTACAAAATTGAGAGAGGTCTCTCAATCTTGCATATTAACATCAGAAGCATCCGAAAACATTGGTTATTGTTACAGGCTTATCTGAGGAATTACACTAATATTATTGATATATTAATTCTTACAGAAGTATCCATAACTAATGACGAAGCGACTGCTTTCCAAATTCCAGGCTTCCAACAACATAGATCATGCCGCCAAACAAAAAGAGGGGGGGGTGGAATATTAATATTTATCAAACAAAAATTAATAGCAAAAGAAACGGCCTATCAGTTTGAGCATGCTGAAACCCTCTGCCTCGAAATCATTAATACCGTGAATACACAGCATCCCATAATACTAAATGCTATTTACAGGCCACCAAACCTAAACATGATAAAATTCTTGCAAGAACTCAATTGCTGGCTTTCAAGCCAAGAAATATGCTCAACCGAACACCTAATGATAATTAGTGACATAAACATAAATATTGCAAATGAAAACCAGAACAACACTGTACAGTACCTAGACACACTATCCATGTATAATCTAATACCAACAATAACATCATGTACTAGAGAAGAAATATTCGGAAATACTATCACTGCCTCCTTTCTAGATCATATAAACGTCCGAGCACCACCAAATAGTTACACTGCATCAGTCATAAAGTGCAAAGTAGCAGACCGTTACTTCACCGCCCTAAACCTGCACACCAAGACAATATCCATGCAATGTCCCACAGAAGAAAAGCAACAGAAAACAATAATAGACGAAGAAATAGTCAACCATGAAATAAGAAAAACAGACTGGAACACCTGGCATCAGATTCAGCAGATATCTTATACAACAGCATTAAACTCACACTGGAGGAAATATATAAGAAAGCTACAAAGAAAGTCCGAATTCGTTCAAAAATAACACAAAACTTAATCCTAGAAATACACAGAAAGGACGCTTTATGGAAAGAATTAAAGCGATATCCAAATAACACAGCTTTAAAAACTGAATATAAGATAACAAGGAATCGCCTTACAACACAAATCAGAAATGCAAAAAGAAGCTACTACAGAGACAAACTAACCTCTGCACAAAACAACATGAAACAAACCTGGCATCTGATCAATGAGATGCTAGATTTTGTTCCCAACACCACCGCCTCCGAAACTATAAAACACAGCTTCATGAAAGATGCAAAACCTATCCAACAACTAGCAAATGACTTTAACCAATACTTTGCAGACTCCATCCAAGATTTGCATAGAAATACCCCCCAATCACAAAATGAGACCCTCCACTTGGGCCACAATCAAAACAGACATTATGGTTCCCAACCATAAAAGAAGCGGAACTTCTCTCAGCAATACATCAAATCAAACCAAACAAAGGCTCCGGAATAAATGGTATCAGACCTAAAGATATAAAGCAACATGCAACTAGTTTAAGTGTTATCCTACTAAAACTAATAAATAAAATATTTAAAACAGGACAGATACCAAGTATTCTCAAGACCGCCATAATCACACCCATATACAAACATAGAAAAAGAAATTTAATCAGCAATTACAGACCCATAGCAACATTACCAATTATCAATCAAATTATGGAGCAGATCATACTGAAGAAACTCACAGCATACACTGAGATCTTTCATATTATCCCCAAAACACAATGTGGTTTTCAGAAAAATAAGGGAACAACATCTCTCTTGGAAGACTTTCCAGACGTAATTAATACCGCCTTAGACAAAAACAAAATTGCCATGGTAGTCTTTATAGATCTAACTAAAGCATTCGATACACTTACACATCAAACCTTGTTAGAAAAGCTGAGGAATGTTGGAATAGACGGGTCTCTTCACAGGTGGTTTACAAACTACCTCCAAAATAGAAAGCATATCACACGTATCGGGTCAAACCGAAGCAGAGAGCTACCGGTAACCTGTGGAGTGCCATAGGGAGCTGTACTCTCCCCAACTCTACTCAACATTTACATGCACGATATTAATCAGTTACCACTCAAAGGTAAGATATTCCAATATGCAGACGATACAGCAATAATATCCATCCATAATAACGCAAGCTTAGCCCAAACAAATATGCAACATGATATAAATCTGATCATAGACTGGCTCACGAAAAACTCCATACACCTAAACTCAGAAAAGACAAAATTAATGATATTCAGAAATCCACTGACTCAACCAGTTGATAACAAATATGTAACCATCCAACATCCACTTTCCAACATAAAAAAACACACAGAACAGCAAAACCACTACAATCACTCAGGTTGAAACAATACGATACCTTGGAATTTACTTCAATGCAGATATGAACTGGATAGCCACATAAACCATCTACACAACAAACTCCGAACAATTACTGGAAAACTCTACAGGTTAAAAGACATAGTTTCCATACGCCTAAAAACACTAATATACAAAGCACTATGCCAAAATATACTAAGATACGCTATAACAACGTATGCTTTCTGTGCACCCTATAAATTAAATAGATTAATGTCGCTACAGTACAAAATGACAAAACTGATCTTTTGGGAACAAAGAGAAAATCACGACATTATAAATATTGCAATGTCAGAACACAAAATACTGACAGCAAAACATTTACGTCACTATGCAGCCTTGCTAAAACATTATTTCGACGCCAACTACAGGACAGTTAGAAATACATACTGTATAACAAGACCTCAGACTACTAATTATATCACATATAAATACAATAATCACTACAGAAAGGCCACGTGAAACTTCTACATCCCAGACATGATAAACAAATTACCTTTTGAATACAGAAACCTTACAAACTACAATAGCCTGAAAGAGCTCTAAGGACATACTATGAACAAGAAACACACACCTAAAATACCATACAAACTTAATGAAACACAATATATTCGTTCAGGCTTCCAGTTCAGCGATGCATCAATACATTCCAAGTTATTGTGTGTGTGCGTGCCTTCACGTGTGAATTTCTCAATCATAGATTTTGTAGCTTCCCAACACAGCAAAAAAAAACATAATAAGCAACTGGTGTTATCCTCAGATAAGCTTACATATAAGCTTCGAGGATGAAAGCAAGGAAATTAGTCCTCATCCAAGATGCATCATATGTAACCAAATGCATGTAATGTACGTATCACATGAAAACCAATGTATGTAATGTATGTATTATATGTAAACCAATGTATGTAATGTAAATATCACATGTAAACAAATGTAAGTAATGTATCATACGTAAACAAATGTATGTAAGTATATAATAACTGTAATAAATGTATGCAATGTAAAAAAAAAAAACAAATTCTTTTAAATGTAAATCATGAGTTTACACTGTATGTTTGTGAGAATAAGGAAATATAATATTTAGATTGCATATGTGTAAATACTGTTGTATAATCACACCTTTTCAAACTTGAAAAAAAAAAAATAGTAAACTACAACATGTAATATTATACAACTTATATAACTCTGAACAATATAATTGTAAATTATTATTATTATTGTTATATATAAAAAAAAACTATTATCATCATTACTATTTAAATCTCAATATATTATTATTATTATTATTATTATTCAGGCCTCCAAGGAGTCAAAAGACTCATTGAGGGAGGTCCTTTCTAAGACATAAAGTCTGTCAAGACTCATCGAGGGGAGGTCCCCCCCTGAGAAACACAAAGTTTATCATACCACTCCTTAAACCCACTGACCGTTCTCGCTCCCACCACTCCATCAGGCAATGCATTCCACGCCTCAACCACCCTCCACACAAAGAAACCACTCCTTACCCTCTTGCTCACAGTTTCATTTCGTAACTTCCAGGGATGGCCTCTTATCATCACTCCTTCCCGCTGATCAACCAAGCGAAAGAACTCCCCAGTGTCAACCCTGTAACCACCTCTCAACAGTTTAAAAGTCTCAATCATATCACCTCTCCTTCTTCTATCCACCAAACTCTGCAGTCCACATTCTCTCAGCCGATCCTCATAACTATCCTTGTACAGTCCTGAAACCATCTTTGTCATCCGTCTTTGTATCCTTTCCACAGTTAATTTATCCCCTTCAAATCCTGGGGACCAAATCTGAGAACAATAGTCCAAGTGTGGTCTGATCAGAGACTTATACAACGGAATGATAACCCTCTTATCTCTGCAGGTCAGTGTCCTTCTCATAATAGCAGCAATCCTCTGTGTTACCTTCACCACCTTTGCAATATGTCCCCTAAACTTCAGGTTTCTATCAATCATCAACCCCAGATCTCTTGTCTCCCCTACTTCCTCCAGTATAACTCCTCCCATAGAGTATGCAGCATCCCATCGATGTTTCCCAAACCTCAAGACCTTACATTTTGCTGCATTAAACTGAAACTCCCATTCATTTGCCCATCTATCTAGCTTATTTAAATCCTCTTGCAGGGCTACCACATCTGCACTATTACTAATAATCCTTCCAAGCTTCGCATCATCCGCAAACAACTGAATATCCCCCTGCAATCCACTGGCTATGTCATTGATATAAAGGTTAAACAATATAGGTCCTAGTACTGAGCCCTGTGGGACCCCACTTGTAACCCTCTGCCTCCTGGAAACTGCTCCACCATACACAACTCTCTGATACCTATCAGACAGCCAATCCTGAATCCAGTTGACCAATCTGACATCCAGACCCATGTGCTGCAACTTAAATATCAGCTTATCATGTGGCACCCTGTCAAATGCCTTCGCCAAGTCTAAGAAAATTGCAGTATATGCGTTTCCCTCATCTAATGCTCTTGTAACTTTATTATAAAAGGCTAGCATATTGCTAAAACAAGAGCGTCCTTTCACAAATCCATGTTGATTCTCACAAATAACATTACCCTCATCTGCCCAATGCTGTACACGGTCCCTCACTACTTTCTCCAAGATCTTAACAACTACTGATGACACACAGACTGGCCTATAATTAGACACTTCCAGTCTGTTACCACCCTTATGCAATGGCACTATCTTACCTTCCTTCCATTCCCTGGGCACCTTTGCCAAGGCCAGACTTTCATTGAAAAGCCACGTTAAAGGTATTGTCAATTCCCTAGCACATTCTCTCAAAACTCGTGGCGAAATACCATCCAGTCCCACAGCTTTACTGACATTCAGAGTACTCAGTATCTGAAACACACTCTCCTCCTGTACCTCCAGACCTCGTACCAGTCCTATCCATCTAGCATTAAAACTGACTCTTCTAGGATGAAATACTCCAATAAAGTGTTCATTGAACAATTCCACTATGTCCTCTGCATCAGTCACTCTATTCCCATTTTTATCCCACAATATCATTCTTCCACAGTCATTTCTCCTCCTACTGGCCACATAGCTAAAAAATTCCCTAGGATTTTCTTTGGATCTTAGAGCCAATCTCCTCTCATATTCCAGTTTCGCTTTCCTTACCACACGAGTCACTCTTCTGGCCTGTGTCTTATATTCCTCATGCATCTCTTCACCTGTCTCCTTATATCTCTTCCATCCTCTTTTTCGCATGCAATTCCTGTTTAATATTGCTTGTCATCCACTTTACTCCAAATTGCGCCCTCTTCTTCACTCGTGGTATACAACTTACCATTGCTGATAACAAATATTCTTTCACAATTTCCCACGCACTGGTGATATCCCTGCCTTCCAATTCCTCCCTCCATGAAACTTCCCGAAGTTGACGTCTAAGACTATTATAATCACCTGCCTTATAATTCCACATAAGTTCCCATCTCTTTGATACTCTTGCATGTCTATTCATTTTCCAAGTCAAAACCATATGGTCACTCTCTCCAACTGGTGGGAGAGACGTCAACTCAGTTATTATCAACTCTTCTGATGCTATAACCAAATCCAAAATTTTTGAACCTCTTGTTCCCTCTGTTACATGTTGCCTAAGACATTTGTCCCTCAAGAATTCTAGAAATTCCATTCCCCTATTGTTACATGCATCTTCCTCTCTCCAATTTATACTACTGAAGTTAAAATCTCCCATAACAATCATTCTTCTTGCACTTGCCAAACTTAGCTGTCTAAACATCTCCTGGTCCCCATTCTCTGTGCTCCTGGGTCTGTAGCAACACCCCACTAAATATCCTGTCTTGCCTACCTCTACCTCACACCATACGCTCTCAAAATCATTTGTCTCACTACCTTCCAAATTCTCCACTCTTAGAGGACATAGGTCATCACTTATCATAAGCAGCACCCCACCACCACGCTTTCCCCTCCTATCCTGGCGAAAAATGCTATACCCAGCGACTTCTATTCCTGTTTTTATATCCCCTTCTGTCAACCACGTCTCAGTGATCACAATAATTTTTGGCCAGGCTGATGCTATCTGTGCCACCAATTCCTCTCCCTTATTCCGGATACTCCTGGCATTAGTATACAGCATATAAATGCCATTGTTTCTATACCCAGCATTATCCCTTCTAGACTCCACTGGGCTCAGTCTTACCTGACATTGTCTCCCTTCTCCCAAGTATCCATTCCCACAAGAGGCCACCCCTGCTATCATCCTCCCTGGGACACACTGACTCGTTCAGAACAGCAATCTCTCCAGATGCCTACGTCCTTCCTCATTCAAATGTAAACGGTCTCTCGCAAACAACTCCTCTCTTTCCTCAAACGCACTCCAAGCATCCACATATACCAGTCCTCTCTTGTCACACATTCTCGCTATAATGTCATTCAATATCACCGCTCTTCTGCTCAGCTCATCATTATCATACCTAGGCAACACGCACACTATTTTTCCTCTCTCTGTCTTCTTCCGTACGGTCTCAAGCAAAAATCTCATATCTCTCGCTGCCCGACTTACATTAACACTCAAGTCATTCGTTCCTACCATCACAATCATCTCATCCACCCTTTCACTTCTCTTAATTGCCATAGCCACCCTTTCTATTGTTCCTCCTGGCAAACACTCCTCACGCATCCTACCCTGAACACCACGGATCATTGAGTCACCATACATTATACCTCTTACCATTCCATCGCTCCTATTGTTTCCATTCTCTCCTCTTCTTTCATTCCCATACCTCTTTCTTCTACTGTTTCCATTCTCTCCTCTTCTAGCACTCCCATACATCTCTCTCATTCCCTCTGTCCTACTGTTTCCATTTTCTCCACTTCTAGCACTTCCATATCCCTCTCTCATTCTGTTTCTCCTACTACTGTTTCCATCCGCTCGTCTTCTAGCATTCCCATACCTCTCTCTCATTCCATCTCTCCTACCGTTTCCATTCTCTCCTCTTCTAGCACTTCCATATCTCTCTCTCATTCCGTCACTCCTACTGTTTCCATCCTCTCGTCTGCTAGCATTCCCATACCTCTCTCTCATTCCCTCTCTTCTACTGTTTCCAATCTCTCCTCTTCTAGCACCCCCATACCTCTCACTCATACTCCTTAAATTCTCTCTCTCTCCTACTCTGATTCGCCTTGCATTCATCCCTTCCATTCTCCTAATCTTATCTTTCATACTTCTGCTCTCATTCACTAGACATTCCACCTCCTCTTTCAACTCATCTATCTCCCTCTGCAGGTCAGTCACTCTTAATCTAAATTCACTCTCCCAAACAAAACCATCTCCTAAACTTCCACAGTCACTCACACCTTCCACACTATCAACCATTATTTTCTCATTCTCTCCTATCATACTACTTGTCTTCCTACATTCATTCTCCGTTCCTGGAGCAACAAAGTCGGATATCGATATATCTAATGTACTTATTTCCTCCAACTGCCTGCATTTTGCGCACATACGCTCTCCACTCTCTTTAACAAACCACATATGTAATTCCTTAGAAGCATACATGCCGCAAGTACTGCATGCCACAAAGTCCCTTATGATATTGCTAATAATTAAGTTCTTAAATGGCGGAGGACTTGGCGTTACGCCACTTGCGACTGCTGCTGAATCCACCATCATTCCTTACTGCCGAGTAGCGTAATCCTTAATAATTATTCAATTAATAAATAAGAGGGGAAAAAAGTACAAACATCAGAACATTTAAGTACTAATATAATTAAATAAAATGAAATATAACTAAATACAGTAACTTAGCTTCGTTTTGTCTTCCACCGTTACGCGTTCGATTCTGACGGTACCAACATATATTATATCGCGACAGCAACTAACTTCCGAAAAACAACCACTGAAGTACACTCGTATTCAGAGAAACAATTCAGCACTCAAAAACGTAGAAAAACGGGGAAAAAAACTGACTATTCACCGATTAAAAATCACTTTCTTCTGCACAGCTCAAATTCACCGCCACGTGCTGCCATATGTAGCACAAAGTGCTGAACCTTGTAAAATAATATACTGAATAGGTGATCTTTGTACATATGTAAATATTTGAAAGAACAATAAAAAAAAAAAAATTATTATTATTATTACATGACACCTCCAAGGAGTCTAAGGGCTCATCAAGGGAGGGTGCCTACTCTACAGCTCTCCTTCTTCACCACTCCATCCACCAACTACAATGAACCGCGACTACCATTATCATCTACACCATCTAATGCTCACCACTGGCATTTTCACAGACAATCACAAACATCCATGCTTGTGGCAGAATTCGAACCTGCAACCTTTTGGCTGGAGAGCAGATATGCTAACCAGGAAGGCAAGAGGGGGGGGAGGAAACCCGAGGCCATCGCTGGAAGTTAGGTAGGAATGTGTTAAAGAAGAAGAATGTGAGGAGTAGATTTTTTTACATGGAAAATTGTCAGTGAATGGAATGCGTTACCAGAATCTTTTGCAAGGAGTGTTAAGGATTTTAAGATCCTGTATGATAAATATGTTGTCATCTGAATGAACCTCACAGGATGAGACTGCCAACTCCATGGAAGGTGCAGTAATAATAATAAACTGACCACTGTGGCACATTCCTAGTGACCTTCCTCTTTTGGGATGCTGCACCCCCATATATACAACTTTCTGATATCTATCTGACCACCAGTCACTGCTCCAACCCAGAAGTCTGTTATCCATTCCCATCCATTTCAGTTCATTGAACAGCTTGTGTGGCAATCTATCAAAAGCTTTTGCAAAATCTACATGTAACACTGTAAACGTATTTCTCTTGTCCAAGTGAAAAACAAACTTTCAATATCTTTCTCTAAATCCAGAGTAATTTATTAAAAAAGGGTGGCACACCATTTGGCAACTCCTATAGGTAGAGATGACCTGCTAATGCTTCTGCCTGGTATCTCCACTTGGGCCTGGCTCCCACTGAAGAGACCTCAATAAAGGTCGAAACTAGTCTGGGTAGTGGCCCTTCCCTTAATGCATAACATTAGACATATCTGCAAGGAGATGTGTTTTGCATTATAGGAGATACTAAGATAGGAGTGTTGGTATCTTGCTCCACCTTTGCAATGAGTTGTCCTGGTGTCGTACCACCTTACCCCAGTCCTGAAGATACTTTCAGGTGCAAACTTTGTTTGCTCACACTTGGATAAAGGATTAAACTAATTTTATTATACTCTAACCAAGTGAAAAATAAACATTCAACATTATACTCTAACCATGTGAAAAATAAACATTCAACATTTGTCATCTTGTTATAGTACATAAGTAAGTTATTAAAACATGATCTCCCTTTAACAAACCCATGCTGATAATTTCTTACCAGTCTCTCTAGCACCCCTTCACCACTACTCAGTATATACAGTTGGCCTTTAATTTGTAGCCATAGCCTTATCACCTTTATGCACCTTATCACCTTACCACCTTTATGCAGTCAAACTATTTTACCTTCTTTGCACTCCCTTGGAATCTGTGCTGTTCAAAGACTCTTGTTAAACATTTCTATTAAACATCATTAAACTAATTCCCAGGAATACTCCCTTAAGGCCTGCAGTGATTTGTCATCAAATCCTGTTGCCTATTGCCATCAAGATTATTTCCTCAAATACCTCCTGCTCACTTTAAATGAACTAATGTTAAGTGCATGTTGAGAAGTGATTAGCTTATGTTAACAAGGTTCATTTTCTAATTACTTTTCTTCATGTTAAAAATTCTTACTCCTAATATGGAAACAATGGTTCACACATGTGAACCTTTTGAACTGTGTACAGTAATCATTATTTGCATTATTAGAATTTATACAATGATTGGTTCAAACAGATACAAGATGTATACAATAAAGTTCCAGTTTTACAGTATTGATTCTTTAATTTACTGTTTTGGGATCACATTGATTTGGTATCTTTTTTGGCATAGCTTTGTATTATTGTCATTTAATTATAGAAAATTAGTTGTATATATGATGCAGGAATCCTGTACTGAGAGTGTTTAATTTATTTTTTGCTTATATAATTTAAAAAAAGAAGAAGAAAGAAAAGCGAAATAATAATTTTGCTTTTCTTGATCACTGTGTCATTCAGTAAAATAGTTTATTAATTCACTGGTAGCCTCTGCCAACAACATTAGAATTGAACAGATACAAGATGCATACAATGTATTATAGGATATGTTAAATTGAAACAAAAGTAGAAAGTTAATGGTTTTATGTCACCTGGTGTACTGTTTGCTGCTAAGCGGCATGCATATATACAGAGAGAAAATTGAAAGTGTGAAAATACAGATAATAATTATACTCTAAAAATAAAACAGTAAGTTGTTCTTATAACAGTGCCCAGTTTGTTTAAAGTCAATATAATTGCAGTGAGACAGGTAAGTAAGTGTAGAACATATAACAAAAGTTGTATTAAAAAGCACACCGAACTTATTAAACTGTACACTGTAACTGTGCTAACCGCTCGGCCAGCCTGATTGGCCGAGTGGTTAGTGTGTACACTCTCCAGTCAAGAGGCTGCGGGTTCGAATCCCGCTGTGGGCATAGATGCTTGTGATTGTCTGTGGAAATACCAGTGGTGGTGGTCAGCAGTAGATGGCGTTGATGGATTGTGAATTGTGGAAGCAGAGTTGTAGAGTAGATGCCCTCCCTCGATGAGTCTCTGGACTCCCTGGAGGTGACAAATAATAATAATAATAATAATAAAGCCATCCTCTCTCATGTCCACTATACTTTAGTTTCTCATGATTGCACCATGATAAAGATAAAGCACCCTTATAAATTGATTAATGAATACCTCAACAATGCCTTCTGCAGCATTTACCATTCTACCATTTTCATCTATTAAAATCTTACCATAACATTCTTCTTTCTGCTTTTCATATATCAAAAAAACTCACAAGGGTCTTTCTTGCCCTGATTTACTAATATCTGCTTGTACTACATTTTTGTTGTCCTTACCAACTGAGTCACTTTACTGGATTGCTATTTATACTCTTCTTGCAACTGATTATTGCCATTATTAATCTTGTGCTACCTCCAAAGTGATTTCTTCTTTCAGATATCATGCTTAATCTCTTCACTCATCCATTTTATACCTACCTTATTCAGCCTTTTGACCTTCAGAATAAGTTCTGAAGTTCCCAAGCAGCATTTATTTCCTTACTTCTCAAATCCTTATTAGATGCTATAGCTCTAAGCTTGTCATAATCTCCAGCCTTGTGCTTCCACATACAGGGTGTTCGGGATAAATTTGACAGTTTCGTAAGGAAAAAGAAAATCTTCTTTGTATCTATTAAATTTAATGAATTGACAAAAAAACATTACAGGCAGAGTTAATTACAATACTATCAACAAGATTTACTCAAAATAACCACCATTAGCATCGATCACAGCTTCAATTCTGCTTCGGAACCTCGAACAAGCTGATGCTACAGTCTCCCTGGGAAGGGCCGCAAAAACTGTTTTAATTTTATCCATTAACTGGGCTTTTGTATTACTGGAAGTGCGATTGGTGTCTTTTTCAACTGCGCCCCATACAAAATAATCCATGGGGTTAAGGTCTGGGGAGTTTGGAGGCCAAACATTTGGACTGGTGAAGTCGTAGAAATTTTCAGACAACCATTTTTGACTTTTCCCAGAGGTGTGGCAAGGGGCCGAATCCTGCTGCCATACATACGGCCTACCATTGGCTACCCTTGTTATCCAGGGCTTGACTACAGTTAGCAACTCCACGAACAAAGCCCGAATTCCAATGCCAGGGTTCTTCAACACCTGTTCCTGCAGATTTGCGAGGAATTCTGCTGTACGAACGCAATCAGATCGTCTGCTAGGGATCTTTCTTCTTGCTACATCCTCGTAGTCACCATTGCAAGTCTCTAGTTCATGCCTGATTGTTTTTACTGTATTCAGGGAGCATTGGGCAGCAGTCGTAATATCCTTATTTTGATGGCGGGCACGAATCATCATGATACAAGTTATTCTCTTCCATGATTCAGGTGGGTTCCAGCTATCCATCCTTTCTGACATCTTGTATATGAATGAAGAAGGGTCCAAACTTTTAAATGAAGAGAAGTGTGTGTTAATACATGTAACTTACGGAAAAATATAATTAATTATAAATATGTCAAATTTATCCCGAACACCCTGTATATCATTTCTTCACCAAAGTCTTTATATGGCTTGACATAACCCATGTGATCACTCTTAGAAGTGCAAACCCCATTCACAGTCACATCCACTCATGAAATGTCCAGATATAAAACTCTCGATCGTCACATGCCCTTTTATTCATACTGCTTGAGATAGTGGATATTCCCAAATACTATTTCTTCATTTCAATTTATACGACCACAATTAAAATTGCTCATAATAATCACTCTTTCTTTCTTCACTATCCCAAGTTGTGTTTACATTTCTTTATCACCACTTCATGATCACTCTTAGAAGTGCAAACCCCATTCACAGTCACATCCTCTCATGAAATGGCCAGATATAAAACTCTCGATCGTCACGTGCCCTCTTTTTCATACTGCTTGAGATAGTAGATATTCCCAAATATTATTTCTTCATTTCAATTTATATGACCACAGTTAAAATTACTCATAATAATCACCCTTTCTTTCTTCACTATCCCAAGTTGTTTTTACATTTCTTTATCACCACCCTCCACATCCCCTGGCCTATAGCAACATCCAACCAAATGTGTCTTCCTGTCTACCTCACACGACATTGCCTCATAATCATTCCACTATTTTCCTCTTTTATGTCTACCTTATGTGGACATAATTCCCTCTCTTATCATCACCAGCATACCCCCCCTTCCCCTCATGTCCTTTCTATCCATCTGTACATTTCCTCTTCCATTGCCGTTAGGATATGATCTTCATTAAAGCAAGTTTCACTTATTTCATGATTTTGGGGCGAATAAACTCAATCAGTGAAACCATTTTATCTTCCTTATTTCTGATACTTCTGGCTTTTAAAAAACAAAGCTGTAGTTCTCTTTTAGTTCTATAACTAGTCCCACCCATGCCACTTGTTGGTTGTGATTTCCGCACCATACCAGTATGGTGTCCAGTCACCTTTATCACTGCTTACCACATATATCCACTCAGTCTCAACTTTCCCACCCGCATCCTGATCTATTCTATTTCTATGCTGGTCATCCTCATACATACATACATACATTCACTACTTCTTCCAACATCCACTTTTTCTCTGCCATGTGTCCCTACTATGCACCCAGACTCCCCTCCATTTCCATGTTCCTCTTGCATTCCCATTCTCTTTTCATCTCTCATGCTACTACTCTTTCTATTACTAAGCACTTCTGTTTCTCATGATCTTTCACTTCATCTCTTACTTCTGACCTCTTGCTTGCATCACACACTTCACTTCCATCTAGCAACAGTTTCTTCTATGCACTCACTCCAAAGCCATTCACAAATGCAATGTTCTGTGTAATTCCATTTGAATGTCTAATAATTCAAACATCTGTATAATTCCAATTCTTCCCTCAAATACATGCCACACATTTATAAACTGTACTCCCTTCTCATCACACAGCTCGGCTTGCATACCATTCACGATTCTGTCTCTCTATCTCAACTCATCATTGTCATACATCAGCAACATGCTGATGTATGACAATGATGTATCAGCAACATGCTGAGAACCTTTCCCAGTATACTTATCTTTCACTCTTCTCAATTTATCAGTAATGAAAATTGCAACCTACATAATGCAATTATGATGGCAGTCTGATCTCTTATTTTAGTATTATTATTGGTCTTTCACCAGGAGACTGAAGTCTGTTTAGGGTTGCATAAACAGCTTTAAGTCATGTATAAGAAATTCATATGAAGTTTTATAGCTAATGTTCAGCTAATGTTTCCCTTTTGAATCATTCCATGTGAAATTATCAAATTAAAAAATTAAACTGAAGGTGCATAACTTTGTATTTTAATGAAAACAAGTGTTTTCTCATTCATTCTTTTACATTTTTGTTGACATCTTATTATGACACTTATATGACATGGATAGGTATCAGAAAGTTTTATGTGGAGGTGCAGTATCCTGAAAGAGAAAGGTCACTAGTGGTGTGAGCAGGAATTAGTTTTGGAGCCATCGTTGTTCAATTTGTATGTTAATATTGGGATGGGTTAAAATAGTGATATGTATCTATTTGCAGATGTGTCAAAATTGGGGAGAGCAATGCAGAGTCAAGCGGATGTTATGGCTTTACAAGAGGACTTGAATAGATTGCATGAATGGGTAGGTAAGTGGAGCTGTCAATTCAATGTCAGTTCAGTTCAACAAAAAAAAATAATTCAGAGGCCACATTGCACAAGTTGTGAAAATGTCACATCGGACAATGGTATCATAACTTCTCTATTTCTGCATGCCAGAGTCCTCTGCATCATTGCCAGTATCTGATGTGACATCGGGATGTGATGGATTATGCGCACAGATTTGGTCACCAGGTTTTTGTGGTGATGAGGATATGTTGGAAAGGGTCCAGAGAAGATTCACAAAGGTAGTCAGTGGCTTCTGGAATGTGGAGTATGAAGATGGATTGAGAGAATGTAAGTTTGGATATGATTGAGACATATAAGCTAGTCAGGGATTGTTATCAGGTTGACATGGAAGAGACTTTTCCTAGAATATGAGAGGGGGGGTAGAACAAGAGGCCATTGCTGGAAATTGTATAAGGAAGGAGGTACACACCATTGGCGCACCTAGGGAGGGGGATAAGGGGGCCCTGCCCCCCCCCCACAAAAAAAAAAAGAAAAAGAAAAAGGAAAAAAAGACTAGAAAATTTCCCAAAAATCTTTTCCTAATTAAAATTCTTTTTTTTTTTTTTTTTTTTTTTAAATTTATGTTGTGTCGTGCCTTCTATTTCTATACTACTTATGAATTAGCGGTCACAAAAGGTAGGAATATCCTCTGGCTCTCGGGAATCACGACCGTTCGGAATGCAAGGCGAACAAAGTAGTGCTCGGACAGTACTTTGTTTGCCTGAGCCGGACCAGAGATCATTGTATCATGTATCATGTATTGGCGACATAGGTCGTATGCAATGCATAGTGTGTATTCTCAAATCGTCTACTCAACTCCCCCCCCCAAGATTAAATCTTGAGTACTCGGCCCCCTCCAAGATTAAATCCTGAGTGCGCCACTGGTACACACTATTGTGTGCAATAGTGTATACTCCCATGATGAGCCTCTGACTCAGTGGATTTCAGATGTTAATAATAATAATAATATTTATTGCGGATTCACAGAATCTTCATAATATCAAAGTAAAATGGTTGGCCGAGTAGTTAGCATATCTGCTCTCCAGCTGAAAGACTGCAGGTTTGAATCCTGCCATGGACATGGATGTTTGTAATTGTCTGTTAAAATACTAATGGTGGTGGTGGACAGTAGATGGCATTGGTGTAGTTGATGCATTTCACTGTAGTAATCGGATGAGTGTCTAGAACTCTGTCTCCACCAGTTATCGGATGAGTGGTGGAGACATAGTTCCAGAGTGGGTGCCCTCCCTGAATGAGTCTTTGGACTCCTTGGAGGTGTCACATAATAATAATAATAAAATCAGTGCTTATTTTCAGATTGTCCATTACTCATTTTTTGCTGCTAATTTATTGCTTAATGGGTGTATTTTTTATTTTAATTTGCATTTTCAGACAAATTCATTTTTTTTCAAGCTGACAGCCATTTGATTTAGATGTTCCAAGTGCTATTTTTCCCCATTTCATTCTCTACCTTGTAGATTCAATCTGGGATCTACATTGTAAACCTCCAAGTGGAATACACATCAGATTTTTTTGGATGCATGATGAAATACCTATACTAAAACTCGCCATGATTATTATTATTATTACAGACAGCTCCAAAGAGTCCTTAGACTCATCGAAGGAGGCCCAACATCATGTCAAGAACAACTATTCACCATTCACAGAGTATCTATCATACTTCTCCTTGAACTCATCTACAGTCATGGCACACACAACAGACTCTGGCCTGTAAAAAATAAGTAAAAAACCTAGCTCCTAACACCCTTGCTAACCACACTCTTATCAAGCTTCCATGGATGGCCACTAGTCCTCCCACTACCAGTCCTATTCTCAAAAATATCTTCTGAATTAATCTTATAGAAACCCTTCAGTAATTTGAATGTCTCAATCATCTCAATCACCCCTTTTCTGCCTATCAACTAATTTCTGCAGCCCACAAATCTTCAACCTGTTCTCATAAGGTTCATTCCATAGTCCTGCTATTATCTTGGTCACTCGTCTCTGTATCTCTCCACCTCCTCCCCTTTGATAAGAAACCCTGGCACCCATATCTGGGCACAGCAGTCTAGATGGGGTCTTATCAAGGCTCAATACAGAGGAACAATAACCTGTTTGTCCCTGCTTGTTAAAGTATTTTTCAGCAACCAAGTGATTTGATGAGCTGATTTAGCCACTTTTGGGATGTTCCCCCTAAACTTCAACTCCCTATCCACCAACACTCCCAAATCCCTGGCCTCGTCAATCTCCTTTAGTACAGTTCCTCCAATGTGATATACTGCTGCTAATCTTTTCACCCCAAAATGCAAAACCTTACATTTTTCCACATTAAATTGACATCCATTCTCCTTAGCCCAGTCCTCCAAACTATCCAAATCATCCTGCAAAATTTTAACATCCTGAGCATTCACTATTGCTCAACCTAACTTTGCATCGTCTGCAAACAAATGCACAGTTCCTCTCAGATCCTTTCCTATATCGTTAATGAACAAATTAAACAGTAGAGGTCCAAGAACCTGCAGCACACTGCTTGTCACAGGCCGTCTTTTGGACTCTACTCTTGATCCAATCTTGTATTTTCCTCTGGACTATTTTCACCGAGACCTTGACAACAATGCCGGATATGCTGATCGGCCGGTAATTTTCAACAGCAGTCTTGGAACCTTCTTTATGCAGTGGAACTATTTTTCCCTGTTTCCACCCCCTTGGGACTAACCCAGACCCGAACAAAATTGCCCGAACAAACAGAATTGTCACACTGACAATTCTTTAGCCGCTTCTCGTATGACACGAGCTGGTATACCATCCAATCCCGCAGATGAGATGACATTGAGGTTTTGTATAGACTATTCACCTCCACTTCATTCACCACAATTCCCGTATAATCTTTTCGTTCTTCCATTTGTGCAATGTCACCACATGGATGATATACTCTGGCAAAGTGCTCACTCAGTAATTCTACTATATCAACTGATTCAGTTACCTCCCTATCATCGGCATTCTTTAAAATCAATCCGCCGTATATATTTTTTCTTTTACTTGCAACATATCGAAAAAACTGTTTGGGATTCTCTTTAGCCTGCATGGCTAATGTTCTTTCATAATCTGCTTTTGCTTTTCTTACCACACTTGTTACCCTTCTGGCCTGGGATTTATACCGTTGATTAGCCTGCAGGTCACCTTTCTCCTTAAATTCCTTCCACAGTTGTTTCTTTTTTTTTCAACTCAAGCTTAATGGTGTTATTCATCCATTTAATCCCTACTTGATTTATTATTCGGACTCTGGGTATACAGTTAGACATTGTTTCCTGCAATAACTTCTTAACTGTCTCCCATGCACCATCAACATCTAGCCCTTGCAGTTTTACATGCCAATGCACTGAACCAATCAAACTCCTAAGCTTGTCATACTTACCAGCTCGATAATTCCACATGTACCCTTTCTTAATTGTAAATTCACCATGCACCATCAACATCTAGCCCTTGCAGTTTTACATGCCAATGCACTGAACCAATCAAACTCCTAAGCTTGTCATACTTACCAGCTCGATAATTCCACATGTACCCTTTCTTAATTGTAAATTCCACACCTTTAGCCACCCTCTAAGTCAAGACCCTATGATCACTCTCACCAATTGGTGGCAATGTGGTCATATTCGTTACAGCCAAATCCTCAGATGCAGTTACTAGGTCAAGCACTCTCTGACCCGTAGTATTTTCCATTACATGCTGTCGTAGATAGTTATCCCTTAATAACTGGATAAAACCCAATTCCATCCTCCCGTGTGTCCTCTCCTTCCTCCAATTAATGCTAGCATAGTTGAAATCTCCCATAATAATTACCCTCCTTCCACTCATTTCTTCTATTTGCTTATGCATACTATCTCCACCATCTTTTCCATTACCTGGTCTATAGCAGCACACAATTGTATATTTTGTTCTGCTAGCCTGAATCTCACACCAAATGGCCTCAAATGGGCTCTTTTCTCTATCCTGCAATTCAACTTCTATTCTACTTGGCTGCAGCTCAACAGCTATCATCAGTAATACTCCTCCTCCCATTTTATTCTCCCTGTCATTCCTGAACACACTCTACTCCTCACATTCAATGTCACTATGATTGTAACTTTTCTTCTATGAAAAAGGAGAAAAATGCCTCATAGTTTACAAAAATTAAAAATGACCAAATTTGAGTTCCATATAAGTTATGTGGGAGACCAAATACGAAATATAAATTTGTAATTTTATGAGTGATACACTTAATAGCTGGTTATAAAGCAAAATTGGTCACGTTTTCGTATTTTATCCCTTTCGGCTTAGAAAGGCCTTTTTAAAAACAAAGAAGATTGCATTTTTTTTTTGCTGTTGTTCAGTCTTTCATCATATTTAGTACAACCATGAAGTAAGACATTGTTTTTTAGACCAAGACTGGCATCATCATCATCAAATTCCTGACATGTACCCTCAAGTGATGTACTACATGAAAAATTGACATCATTACTAACTTCCTATCTACAATTTTTCTCCAAATCAGTCTATTACTTGTCAAGATTCCAACATTATCAGATCTTATATTTCTATCTTTTCAGGCACTTTTTACCGTATCAATCCACCTATATCTTGGTCTTCCTCTGGATCTTTTTCCTGCCAACCAACCTGGCAGAGAACACTTGTTTTACTAATTTTTGCTCTCCCATTCTGTTTAAGTGACCATACCACCTGAGATTAGCTCAGCTAACACATTCCTGGATGTTAACAATGTCATGTTCTTTCCTAATATCCTCATTTTTAATATGATATTGATCTAGTCTTTGGTCAAGTGTTTTTACTTCTAACCCCATTCTCAGGTCAATAAGTTAAAATTGGTTTGAACACTGTCTTGTATATAGCTCATTTAGTGTTTTGACTAATTTCTCTCTTATTCCATATAAATTTATTCAGTTGACTTCCTACCATACCAGCTTTGTTGATTGTTGTCTATTTCCATATTTAATTTTCCGTCTTCACTAAAAATTGGTCTCAAGTAGCTGAAATGTTTTACTCATTCCACAGGTTCTCCATTCACAATGCAGTTTATATTTTCAATGCTTCTGCCTATTTTCATTGTCTTTGTCTTGTTATTGCTACCTTCATACCTTATCTATTACAACTGATTACAACAGTTGTTTAATTTAGTCAGGGAATCTTGCAGACTTGTAGCAGATTTATTTTAAAGTATAACATCATCCGCATTAAGCAAATAGCTAACATTAATGTCTCCAATTTTGATATCAGGTTTTACGAATAAGAGAGGGGATAATGTACATCCTTGTCTGACACCAGATTTAACATTAAACCACCTTCCTGTACTTCCTTCAATTCTAACTGCTGACTTACAACTCAAATAAAGACTAAGTATTGCTTGATATAATGCCCCATTGACACCATATAACCATAGTATTTTGAATAGCTTCTCTTTCTCTTGGCACCTTGTCATATGCCTTTTCCAGATCTATAAAACTTAAATACAAATCTTTGTTATATTCCCATTATTTCTCAACAGTTTGTCATAAAGTTAAGATCTGTACCTTTATTACAAATCTTAACTTTACAGAAATAGCTCTGTAATTCTCACATTCAGTTTTGTTTCCCTTTTTATATATGTGTCCCATAAAGAGCTCTACTCCAATCATCTGGAATTCGTCCCTCTGTCCAGGCCTTCTCAACTATACAGTGCAGCCACTGTAAGAATTTTATACCTCTATACTTTAGCATTTCTTGTCGAATATCATCTACTGCAGCTGCCTTTCCACATTTCAGGCTTTTGATGGCTTTTACTACTCGAAGTATGGATATGTATTCCTGATTGCATGCCTGGTCAGTTTTTTTTACCAATTGGCTGTCACTGATTGTTTCATTTAGCAATTTTTTGAATTAATTACTCCATACATCAAGGATATCTTTCCCCCCAGTTTTCATGGCACCTTTTTCATCTCTAATTCTTTTTAGAGCATTCTTTTTTCCATTTCTGAGCATCTTCAACAATATCTTGCCACCTCCAGAATATCTTGCCACCTTCTTGATATTTATCTTCTATGTTCTTACCAAAGTCTTCCCATGACTTTTGTTCAGCTTGCTCATGTTTGTCTAAATTCTCTAAGAGTACAAGCTGACTTATTTGCCAGGAACATTTGATATGCTTTCTTCTTTTCCTTCACTGCCTCTTTTCCTGTGTCCTGTGTTCACCATGGAGTTCTGATTTTTCTATCCTTGCGGACAACCTCACCACATGCCTCTCTGGCTGAATCAATCAATGTTTTCTTCAGGGCTTGTCACTGAAATTCCAAGGTTTGGTTCTTATTCTCAAACTCTTTCATTTTTTTCAGAGTGGCATTCCATGTGAAAATAGTATATTAGACAGTAAAAAATAAATTTTCTCTACACATAATGAAGATGTGGCTCTAGAGGATGAGGAGGTAGTGGAGAGGATTTAGAGATAAGTGACCAAAAACTAATATGTCTGTGGAAGGCTCCCTATGAGTTAGCTATGTTTACCTGAAAAGAGCAGGATCACTGAGACGTGGTTGACAGAAGAGAATATAATAACAGGAATAGAAGTCACTGGGTACAGCTTTCGATAAGAAGGGAAAGCATGGTGGTGGAGTACTGCTTATAATAACTGACAACCTATGTCCTCTAAGAGTGAAGGCTTTAGAAAGCAGTGACACTGATGATTTTGAAAGCATATAGTGTGAGGTAGAGGTGGGCAAGACAGGATATTTAGTGGGGTGTTGCTACAGACCCAGGAGCACCGAGGGTGTGAACCAGGATATGTTTAGACAGTTCAGTTTGGCAAGTGCAAGAAGAATGATTGTTATGGGAAATTTTAACTACAGCAGTATAAATTGGGGAGAGGAAGATGCATGTAGAAATAGGGGAATGGAATTTCTAGAATTCTTGAGGGACAAATGTCTTAGGCAACATGTAATAGAGGAAACGAGAGATTCAAGAGTTTGGGATTTGGCTATAGCATCAGAAGAGTTGATAATAAGTGAGATGACATCTCTCTCACCAGTTGGAGAGAGTGACCATATAGTTTTGACTTGGAAAATGAATCGACATGCAGGAGTATCAAAGAGACAGGAATGTATGTGGAATTATAAGGCAGGTGATTATAATAGTCTAAGACGTCAACTTGGGAAAGTTTCATGGAGGAAGGAATTGGAAGGCTGGGATATCATTAGTGTGTGGGAAATTGTGAAAGAATATTTGTTAGCAGCAATGGTAAGTTGTATACCACAAGTGAAGAAGAGGACACAATTTGGAGTAAAGTGGATGACAAACAATATTAAACAGGAATTGCATGCGAAAAAGAGGCTATGGAAGAGATATAAGGAGACAGGTGAAGAGAAGATGCATGAAGAATATAACACACAGGCCAGAAGAGTGACTAGTATTGTAAGGAAGGCAAAACTAGAATATGAGAGGAGATTGGCTCTAAGATCCAAAGAAAAGCCTAGGGAATTTTTTAGCTATGTGGCCAGTAGGAGGAGAAATGACTGTGAAAGAATGATATTGTGGGATAAAAATGGGAATAGAGAGACTGAAGCAGAGGACATAGTGGAATTGTTCAATGAACACTTTATTAGATTATTTCATCCTGGAGGAGTCAGTTTTAATACAAGAGGGATAGGGAAGGTTCGAGGTTTAGAGGTACAGGAGGAGAGTGTGTTTCAAATACTGAGTACTCTGGATGTCAGTAAAGCTGTGGGACTGGATGGTATTTCACCACGAGTTTTGAGAGAATGTGCTAGGGAACTGACAGTGCCTTTGACCTGGCTTTACAATGAAAGTCCGGCTGCAGGAAAGGTGCCCATGGAATGGAAGGAAGGTAAGATAGTGCCATTGCATAAGGGTGGTTGCAGACTGGAAGTGTCTAATTATAGGCCAGTTTGTGTATCATCAGTAGTTGTTAAGATCTTGGAGAAAGTAGTGAGGGACCGTATACAACATTGGGCAGATGAGGGTAATGTTATCTGTGAGAGTCAACATGGATTTGTGAAGGCGCTCTTGTTTTAGCAATATACTAGCCTTTTATAATGAAGTTGCAAGAGTAGTAGATGAGGGAAAGGCATATACTGCCATTTTCTTAGACTTAGTGAAGGCATTTGACAGGCTGCCACATGATAAGCTGATATTTAAGTTGCTGCTCATGGGTCTGGATGTCAGATTGGTCAACTGGATTCAGGATTGGCTGTCTGATAGGTATCAGAGAATTGTGTATGGTGGAGCAGTTTCCAGGAGGCAGAGGGTTACAAGTGGGTTCCCACAGGGCTCAGTACTAGGACCTATATTGTTTAACCTTTATATCAATGACATAGCCAGTGGATTGCAGGGGGATATTCAGTTGTTTGCGGATGATGCGAAGCTGGGAAGGATTATTAGTAATAGTGCAGATGTGGTAGCCCTGCAAGAGGATTTAAATAAGCTAGACAGATGGGCAAATGAATGGGGGTGTCAGTGTAATGCAGCAAAATGTAAGGTCTTGAGGTTTGGGAAACATCGTGGGATGCTGCATACTCTCTGGGAGGAGTTATACTGGAGGAAGTAGGGGAGACAAGAGATCTGGGGTTGATGATTGATAGAAACCTGAAGTTTAGGGGACATAATGCAAAGGTGGTGAAGGTAACACAGATGATTGCTGCTATTATGAGAAGGACACTGACCTGCAGAGATAAGAGGGTTATCATTCCGTTGTATAAGTCTCTGATCAGACCACATTTGGACTATTGTTCTCAGATTTGGTCCCCAGGATTTGAAGGGTACAAACCTCTTCTTCCATCCCTTGAAGAAGAGGTGATAGAATTGAGACTTTTAAACTGTTGAAAGGTGGTTACAGGATTGACACTGGGGAGTTCTTTTGGTTGGTTGAACAGAGGGGAGTGATGATAAGACACTGGAAATTACGAAAGGAAACTGTTTCTTAGGGGGGACCTCCCCTCGATGAGTCTTGATAGACTTTGTATAATAAATTTAGTTTAATCCTTTATCCAAGTGTGAGCAAACAAAGTTTGCGCCTGAAAGTATCTTCAGGACTGGGGTAAGGTGGTACAACACTAGGAAAACTCATTGCAAAGGTGGAGCAAGCTACCAACATTCCTGTCTCAGTATCTCCTATAATGCAAAACACATCTCCTGGCGGATATGTCTAATGTTATGCATTAAGGGAAGGACCACTACCCAGACTAGTTTGGACCTTTATTGAGGTCTCTTCAGACTTTGTGTTTCTTTGGCCTGGATAATGATAATGATGATGATAATAATAATAGAAACTAAGTTACTAAAAGGATTCCACAAGGTCAGTAAAAATGAAATGGTTCAGCATCTGATGAATTTCAAAAGAACTGGGGAGAGGGAGCAGGGGTTCCTGAAAGTTGTAAGAGTGTGTTAGTAAGGATTTGGACTGATTTTTTGCCTGGAGAGTGGTGAATGACTGAAATGGATTACCGTATATTAAGACTTAAGTGCTGGGAGTAACTCATGTTAGAGGCTTAATGAGTGAAACAGCATGAGAAAGAATTAAAAATAATATTTAATTCCTCCAATATTTTGTCTGTTACTGAGACATTGTCTATGAGTATAATCATCTATGTCCAAGGCACTTCATAAGAAATAGCCAGAATCTTAAAGAAATACAATTTCTGCATGGCTTTCAAGCCCACCAAAAGCTTGCTGCCCTTATATTGTTATTATTATTACGGGCTAATCCATGGAGTTCTTTGTCTCATTGAGGAAGGCCCTAAACATTGTGCTAACAACCACATTTGTGCAGTACCTATCATGCTTTGCTTTGAAGTCATTCACAATCATAGCACCCACAACACACTCTGGCAACCTATTCTACTCATTCACCACTCTCCAAGCAAAAAAAATGTAGTTCTAACAGCCTTGCTAACTAACCCTTGCTCAGTTTCCAAGAATGGCCTCTTGGTCTTCTACCACTAGACCTGTTCTGAAAAATTTCCTCAGTAATTAATCTTGTAAAAACAATTAATAGTAATTTGTATGTCTCAGTCATATCACTCCTTTTCTGCCTAGCAACCAATTTCTGTTGGCCACAAATCTTCAACTTGTTATAAGGTTCATTCTGTAGACCTGCTACCATCTTGGTCACTCGCCTCTGGATCCTCTTCCTCATTTCCAAGAAATCCAGGTGATCAAATCTGTGTGCAGTAGTCAAGATGTTGTCTTATCAAAGCTTGATAAGGAGGAATAATAACTTGCTTGTCTCTGCTTATCAAAAGAATGTTCAGTAACTAAGTAATCCAAGCTACTTTAGCCCCTTTTCCTATATGCCCTCTAAATTTGAACTCCCTATCCCCTTACATTCCCAAATCTCTGGCTTCATCGGTTTTTTGGAGTATAGTTCTATCAATGTGGCATACAACTGGTAATCTCTTCACTTCAAAATGCATAACCTTACACTTTGCCACATTAAACTGATATCCATTCTCCTTTGCGCAGACTGCCAGTCTATCCAAATCATTCTGCAAAATTTTAGCATCATCATCTGTGTTAACTATTGCTGTATAAAATTTTGCATTATAAACCCCTAATATGAGAATGTAATGAAATATTGTAAGAATTAAACAGTATTTTAAAGCCTTTTTCAGTGCTTTTATACTTCATTAAGCCACCAACATAAGGATTTGAATAAGCTGGAGATGTCACAGGATGGCTGCAATGCTAAGAAACATTCTTAGTCAGTCTTGCACACCATCTTACATTCAAAAATAGCCCTATAGTTCATGTGCATGTCACACTTTCTGTATATTCATACTTGTTGATTTCTTATTACTCTGTCCATACAGACACCCTCAATATCTTCCCATGCATAATACATTCACAACATCATATCATTCTCAAAAAATTGATGCTGCTCACTTTATTCATCTTTCATGCTGATCTACATACTGACCTTCACTTTCACCAACATTTTGTCTCAGATCAGTGGACACAAAATTACAGAAATTAATTGCTACATATTTGAAATCTAAACCATGTGGAAAACGTGGTGGCAGAGTACTGCTTATGATAAGTGATGACATATGTCCTCTAAGAGTGGAGGCTTTGGAAGACAGTGACACTAATGGTTTTGAAAGCATATGGTGTGAGGTAGAGGTGAGAAAGATAGGATATTTAGTGGGGTGCTGCTACAAGCCAAGGAGCACAAAGGGTGGGGAGTAGAAGATGTTTAGGGAGTTGACCTTGGTAAGTGCAAGAAGAATGATTGTAATGGGAGATTTTAAGTATAGTAGTATAAGCTGGGAAGAGGAAAATGCATGTAGTAATAAGGGGATAGAATTTCTAGAATTCTTGAGGGACAAATGTCTTAGGCAACATGTAATAGAGGGAACAAGAGGTTCAAGAGTTTTGGATTTAGTCATAGCTTCAGAAGAGCTGATAATAAGTGAGATGAAATATCTCCCACCAGTTGGAGAGAGTGACCATGTAGTTTTGACTTGGAAGATGAATAGATATGCAAGTGTGTCAAAGAGATGGGAACGTATGTGGAATTATAATTCAGGTGATTAAAATAGTCTTTGGTATCAATTAGGGGAAGTTCCATGGAGGGCAGAATTGGAAGGCCAGAATATCACTAGTGCTTGGGAAATTGTGAAGGAATATTTGTTAGCAGCAATAGTAAGCTGTATTCTACAAGTGAAGAAGTGGACGACAAACAATATGAAACAGGAACTGCAGGTGAAAAAGAGATTATGGATGAGAAATAAGGAGAGGGCTGGAGAACAGATGCATGAAGAATATAAGCCTCAGGGCTTCTGACCTAATGTCCAATCCTCACCTTCTCGTGGTGCACCCTGTTGGGTATCTACTTTGATACTGAACGAACGAGGATGTGCTGGCAATTTGGGATTTAGCCGACCAAATTGTATTCTTATTGGTTAAACGAAAATAAAAAATGATGGTACAACATGACAAAATTTCATGCCGGCTGGGGCGTCGCCCAGTTAAACAAGGCCCCCGTTGTTTTCGCCAGGGAACCAGGGCGAACAGCAAAAAGTCAGCTACTGGAACAAATCTGAAAACAAACCCCAATTCAACATCACCAGAGTTAAAGATCGGTACTATCAACGTAAGAAGCCTGAATGGCAAAGAAATGGAGCTAGCTGAGGAATTAGATAAGTACCAGATCGACATAATAGGGGTGACTGAAACAAAAAAGACCAAAACTTTGGAGATCTTTCTGAGCAATAAATACAAAATGTTATATTCAGGCAATGACAATCAAGGAAAAGAAGGAGTAGCCATAGTATTCAACACAAAATACGAGGCTAATCTTCTTGAATGGCAGTCAGTCTCAAGTAGAGTAATGTGGGCAAATATGAGAATGGGGAACTGGACAATGAGACTTATTTGTGCCTATGGTCCCACAGAAGGTTCTACTAAGGTAGAAGTGGAGGAATTTTTTGAGGCTTTAGAAAAAGCAACTGACACAATGAAAAAGGAAAAGTTGGTCCTTGTTGGGGATCTAAATAGTAGAGTAGGAAATGATTATGAGACATACAAAAATATTTTGGGAAAATTTGGAGAAAAGAGCAAAGCTAATAATAATGGCAAATATCTGTTGGATTTCTGCTCAGGACATGGACTGGTTATTACTAACTCCATGTTCCAACATAAAAATGTGCACAAATTCACATCATGGTGGTGTATTAAGTCTAACATGTTAGTTTTATTTACCTGTCATAGCCAATCTGGTTGGTAGATTGGGTGGAGCATACCTACTCTCTAACCATCAGACTGCAAGTTCAAATCTCAAAATGGCTTGAAAAAAGTTCCATGTTTGTAGAATAGGGTTTCTGAATTATACATAAAAAAAAGTAATAAAATTATATAGACATGGGTGGGCTAAGGATTTACATAAAACCTTATTCATTCCACCCAGTAGTACTTATGTACTACTGTTTTTCAAGCTTCTTTGATACAACTGTGCAGGAGTCGCATAAAATTTAAAAAAAGTAACTTGGTTTCATAGAAACATAATGGTATGATTGGGTAGTTAATCTGTTTTCAGAGTAAGTGAGACCATTTAATTCACCACTGGCTGAAACTCTTAAAACTCTTCTGCATTTCAGATGAGCCTCATGCTTAGATCTTTCTTGATCTAAATGTCATGCCATTTTGGTTGTGCATACAATAAACAGTGCTATTCACTTCATGTAATTTCATGTATTGGTCTAAACTTAAACTGAGTAAAAAAAAAAATACAATTTTTGCAATAATAATATAAAAAAAATAGTTCACAATAGTAGTACAAATAAAAAAAAAAAATTTAGTTTCACTACAAGCCCTTTAAAAAGATTTGCTATTTTTTCCCCCCTTAGATACACTGTATATTGCTACTGTTCCTCCTCCTTATCCTGGCTTTGTTTCTGTTCTTTCAGCTACTCCAGGTAAGGAATGAAGCCTTTTATTTTTTGTACATACTATACTACCTATCTTGATGGTTCATAAAAGTACAAGAGTATAATATGCTCTCATTATTAACAGTGTTAAAGATTATCAGTTAATCATCAGTTCTAGAATTGATCATTCTGCTTATAATACATTCAGGCATATCTATAATTTGTTGTAAATAATGAAAATAAATAAAATGTTTTTTTTTGTTGTTTATCCGAATTAAAGTCACAGAGCAGGATTTGAAAAGTTGTCATTATTTCCAAGTACCAAAGCTTATTCAGGAAGTTAATTTCTTGTCTGCAAAAAAATATCCCATTCCTCAAAATGCAGTCCAGATAGAACGGATATAATAACTGATAAAGTGAACAACAATCTGAGAATAGGGCACTATGTTGAAAGTTTTCTCGCTTGGTTATACTATAAGCTAATTGACCTTTATTGAGGTCTCTTCAGACTTTGTGTTTCTTTGGAAGGACCTCCCATGATGAGTCTGTTGACTCCATGGAGGCCTGGATAATGATAATGATAATAATAATAATAGAAACTAAGTTACTAAAAGGATTCCACAAGGTCAGTAAAAATGAAATGGTTCAACATCTGATGAATTTCAAAAGAACTGGGGGAGGGGGAGCAGGGGTTCCTGAAAGTTGTAAGAGTGTGTTAGTAAGGATTTGGACTGATTTTTTGCCTGGAGAGTGGTGAATGACTGAAATGGATTACCGTATATTAAGACTTAAGTGCTGGGAGTAACTCATGTTAGAGGCTTAATGAGTGAAACAGCATGAGAAAGAATTAAAAATAATATTTAATTCCTCCAATATTTTGTCTGTTACTGAGACATTGTCTATGAGTATAATCATCTATGTCCAAGGCACTTCATAAGAAATAGCCAGAATCTTAAAGAAATACAATTTCTGCATGGTTTCAAGCCCACCAAAAGCTTGCTGCCCTTATATTGTTATTATTATTATGGGCTAATCCATGGAGTTCTTTGTCTCATTGAGGAAGGCCCTAAACATTGTGCTAAGCACCGACATTTGTGCAGTACCTATCATGCTTTGCTTTGAAGTCATTCACAATCATAGCACCCACAACACACTCTGGCAACCTATTCTACTCATTCACCACTCTCCAAGCAAAAAAAATGTAGCTCTAACAGCCTTGCTAACTAACCCTTGCTCAGTTTCCAAGAATGGCCTCTTGGTCTTCTACCACTAGACCTGTTCTGAAAAATTTCCTCAGTAATTAATCTTGTAAAAACAATTAATAGTAATTTGTATGTCTCAATCATATCACTCCTTTTCTGCCTGGCAACCAATTTCTGTTGGCCACAAATCTTCAACTTGTTATAAGGTTCATTCTGTAGACCTGCTACCATCTTGGTCACTCGCCTCTGGATCCTCTTCCTCATTTCCAAGAAATCCAGGTGATCAAATCTGTGTGCAGTAGTCAAGATGTTGTCTTATCAAAGCTTGATAAGGAGGAATAATAAATTGCTTGTCTCTGCTTATCAAAAGAATGTTCAGTAACTAAGTAATCCAAGCTACTTTAGCTCCTTTTCCTATATGCCCTCTAAATTTGAACTCCCTATCCCCTTACATTCCCAAATCTCTGGCTTCATCGGTTTTTTGGAGTATAGTTCTATCAATGTGGCATACACTTGGAAAATGAATAGACATGCAGGAGTATCAAAGAGACGGGAACTTATGTGGAATTATAAGGCAGGTGATTATAATAGTCTTAGACGTCAACTTCGGGAAGTTTCATGGAGGGAGAAATTGGAAGGCCGGGATATCACCAGTGCGTGGGAAATTGTGAAAGAATATTTGTTATCAGCAATGGTAAGTTGTATACCACGAGTGAAGAAGAGGACGCAATTTGGAGTAAAGTGGATGACAAACAATATTAAACAGGAATTGCATGCGAAAAAGAGGCTATGGAAGAGATATAAGGAGATAGGTGAAGAGATGCATGAGGAATATAAGACACAGGCCAGAAGAGTGACTAGTGTGGTAAGGAAAGCGAAATTGGAATATGAGAGGAGATTGGCCCTAAGATCCAAAGAAAATCCTAGGGAATTTTTTAGCTATGTGGCCAGTAGGAGGAGAAATGACTGTGGAAGAATGATATTGTGGGATAAAAATGGGAATAGAGTGACTGATGCAGAGGACATAGTGGAATTGTTCAATGAACACTTTATTGGAGTATTTCATCCTAGAGGAGTCAGTTTTAATGCTAGAGGGATAGGACTGGTACGAGGTCTGGAGGTACAGGAGGAGAGTGTGTTTCAGATACTGAGTACTCTGGATGTCAGTAAAGCTGTGGGACTGGATGGTATTTCGCCACGAGTTTTGAGAGAATGTGCTAGGGAATTGACAGTACCTTTGACGTGGCTTTTCAATGAAAGTCTAGCTTTGGCAAAGGTGCCCAGGGAATGGAAGGAAGGTAAGATAGTGCCATTGCATAAGGGTGGTAACTGACTGGAAGTGTCTAATTATAGGCCAGTCTGTGTGTCATCAGTTGTTGTTAAGATCTTGGAGAAAGTAGTGAGGGACCGTGTACAGCATTGGGAAGATGAGGGTAATGTTATCTGTGAGAATCAACATGGATTTGTGAAAGGACGCTCTTGTTTTAGCAATATGCTAGCCTTTTATAATAAAGTTACAAGAACATTAGATGAGGGAAAGGCATATACTGCAATTTTCTTAGACTTGGCGAAGGCATTTGACAGGGTGCCACATGATAAGCTGATATTTAAGTTGCAGCACATGGGTCTGGATGTCAGATTAGTCAACTGGATTCAGGATTGGCTGTCTGATAGGTATCAGAGAGTTGTGTATGGTGGAGCAGTTTCCAGGAGGCAGAGGGTTACAAGTGGGGTCCCACAGGGCTCAGTACTAGGACCTATATTGTTTAACCTTTATATCAATGACATAGCCAGTGGATTGTAGGGGGATATTCAGTTGTTTGCAGATGATGCAAAGCTGGGAAGGATTATTAGTAATAGTGCAGATGTGGTAGCCCTGCAAGAGGATTTAAATAAGCTAGATAGATGGGCAAATGAATGGGGGTGTGAGTTTAATGCAGCAAAATGTAAGGTCTTGAGGTTTGGGAAACATCAATGGGATGCTGCATACTCTATGGGAGGAGTTATACTGGAGGAAGTAGGGGAGACAAGAGATCTGGGGTTGATGATTGATAGAAACCTGAAGTTTAGGGGACATATTGCAAAGGTGGTGAAGGTAACACAGAGGATTGCTGCTATTATGAGAAGGACACTGACCTGCAGAGATAAGAGGGTTATCATTCCGTTGTATAAGTCTCTGATCAGACCACACTTAGACTATTGTTCTCAGATTTGGTCCCCAGGATTTGAAGGGGATAAATTAACTGTGGAAAGGATACAAACACGGATGACAAAGATGGTTTCAATACTGTACAAGGATAGTTATGAGGATCGGCTGAGAGAATGTGGACTGCAGAGTTTGGTGGATAGAAGAAGGAGAGGTGATATGATTGAGACTTTTAAACTGTTGAGAGGTGGTTACAGGGTTGACACTGGGGAGTTCTTTCGCTTGGTTGATCAGCAGGAAGGAGTGATGACAAGAGGCCATCCCTGGAAGTTACGAAAGGAAACTGTTAGCAAGAGGGTAAGGAGTGGTTTCTTTGTGTGGAGGGTGGTTGAGCCGTGGAATGCATTGCCTGATGGAGTGGTGGGAGCGAGAACTGTCAGTGAGTTTAAAGAGTGGTATGATAGACTTTGTGTTTCTCAGGGGGGGACCTCCCCTCAGTGAGTCTTGACAGACTTTGTCTTAGGAAGGACCTCCCTCGATGAGTCTTTTGACTCCTTGGAGGCCTGAATAATAATAATAATAATAATAATAATAATAATAACTGGTAATCTCTTCACTTCAAAATGCATAACCTTACACTTTGCCACATTAAACTGATATCCATTCTCCTTTGCGCAGACCTCCAGTCTATCCAAATCATTCTGCAAAATTTTAGCATCATCATCTGTGTTAACTATTGCTGTATAAAATTTTGCATTATAAACCCCTAATATGAGAATGTAATGAAATATTGCAAGAATTAAACAGTATTTTAAAGCCTTTTTCAGTGCTTTTATACTTCATTAAGCCACCAACATAAGGATTTGAATAAGCTGGAGATGTCAGAGGATGGCTGCAATGCTAAGAAACATTCTTAGTCAGGCTTGCACACCATCTTACATTCAAAAATAGCCCTATAGTTCATGACAAGTAACAGACTGATTTGGAGGAAAATTGTAGATAGGAAGTTAGTAATGATGTAATTTTTTCATGTAGTACTGTCATATCCTGTACACCCCTTGAGGGTACATGGCAGGAATTTTTGATGATGATGATGATGATGATGATGATGATGAAAGATGCCAAGAAATTATATTCTTGGTTTCATCCTAGTTTTATCCAAGTATAAGCAAACAAAGTTTGTTTGTGAAGAAATTTCACAACTGGGCTACTTGTATACAGGCTAATGACTTCACATCAATTGCTTTAGTATCCCATAATGCAAGGCAGACAAGGCAGATATCCTTACAGACATGTACAGTATAATGTGATATCTGGGAAGGGCCACTACCCAGACCAATTTCGACCTTAATTGAGGTAAAAAAGTAAAGGAGTGTTTATCATAGGCCTAGAGTAGTTAGTATAGGGGTGCAAGAGAGTCTGATAGTATTAGGAGAAAGAGAAGACAGATAGATAGTATGAGAGATAGAGAAAATGGCCTGTTCTTCTTTTATATAATAGTCATGTAGCCAAAAGCCATCCTTTTTTTTTCACTAGTCTCATGCAGCTGAAAACAACTAGAAGACCAACTGAAACTAAAGTGCAAGGATGACTGATACCCAGGTAGTTAGCCTTATCTGAGTTAACCACCTTGAGGTTGGTCTCTTCTTTGCCTTGGATTGCTCTCCAGTCATCCCTGAAATTGACTATAAAACTACATTGAACCAAGAGGATGGAACCATTTAAAAAACCTCTCAGAGTAAAAATAGACAGAATTTTATCTATTATTGAATATTACATAATGTGGGTGGTTTATACCACCTAGCCAAAATTTTGGTATCTCCTAGACTGCTTTGTCTAAACACAAAAATTGTCTGACTGAACAATAAAATTTCCACAATACAATATTATAAAGCATTTGTATGTCATATTGCTGGTTTTCAAATACATTTCTTCTTAACCTTGCATAAATGGTATTTTAATTCATTAATTATAAAAATCATAAATTCTCTTCCTATCGCTGACAAATGGTCAGTAGCGCAAAAGAAGAACCTGTTCTAAGATGAAAAGCCAAAAGGCCATTTTTTCTGGCGAGGGTGATATAAGTTAAGGGGATAAAAATCCCTTCTTGTTTTTCAGCCAGTAAGCGAAACTAAGATCGAACACTACGATCTGTAACGTTTCATGCCGACGAACTGTCAGCGTATCCAAGTGTAAGTGATCACTTGGTAGTGCCACACCACGGCAACTCGTTGCAAAGGTGAAGCAAGCTTCCTCACTGTTCTTGATATTTTCTCATAATATAAAACACAGCTCTTAAGAGATGTAGTACTGTTTTACATTATGAGGAGAGGTCACTACCCAGACCGGTTTCAACCTTTTTTGAGGTCTCATCAGTACTGAGGTCACATCAGTAAAACAGTACTACATCTCTTAAGAGCTGTGTTTTACATTATGAGAAAATATCAAGAACAGTGACGAAGCTTGCTTCACCTTTGCAACGAGTTGCCGTGGTGTGGCACTACCAAGTGATCACTTACACTTGGATACGCTGACAGTTCGTCGGCATGAAACGTTACAGATCGTAGTGTTCGATCTTAGTTGTTCGATCGTAGTGTTTGATCTTACTGGCTGAAAAACAAGAAGGGATTTTTATCCCCTTAACTTATATCAACCTCGCCAGAAAAAAATGGCCTTTTGGCTTTTCATCTTAGTTATACTATGTTATAATGTAATATAGTGACACACCTTTAGGTCAGTCGTATAGCAAAAGTATGTAAGTTTTCTTCACTTAAACTCTGATATTAACTAGGTCTAGCTACTCACTGATGAGACCTCAAAAAAGGTTGAAACCGGTCTGGGTAGTGACCTCTCCTCATAATGTAAAACAGTACTACATCTCTTAAGAGCTGTGTTTTACATTATGAGAAAATATCAAGAACAGTGAGGAAGCTTGCTTCACCTTTGCAACGAGTTGCCGTGGTGTGGCACTACCAAGTGATCACTTACACTTGGATACGCTGACAGTTCGTCGGCATGAAACGTTACAGATCGTAGTGTTCGATCTTAGTTTCGCTTACTGGCTGAAAAACAAGAAGGGATTTTTATCCCCTTAACTTATAAGAACCTGTTCTATTGTGTGAGTAATGGAATGCCCAACACATTACATAATCTGTTCCAGATACGCAGGGCAAGAGGGCAGCTGTACAATGCATGTTCTATTTTCTGATCAGTAACCGATGTCACAGATTGGATTGATGTTAAAGTACCTCCATTTAATGGTATTGACTGGAAGGTGACCATATGCAATTCTCCAAGCAGGATCTTCCTGTTTGGAGTATTATCCTTGAACTTCAATAAGTTATGAAACAAAGTGTTAGTTGTGGAAGTTTGTGGCAAAAGAGGTTAAAGATTTTTTATACCAAATTTTACTTTTTTTAATGGAAAAAATGTCAATGCCAGAATGTTATAGCAATTTTAGAGTTAAGCACATGTAGTAATCATGTCCTCCAAACAGGGGAAGATGAAAACCCAGGTAGTACTGGAGAAAGTCTGACATGTTTGATTGGTCTACAACATTTTATGGATTTTTGAAGTTGTATTGCTTTAATAGCAAAATTTTAAGACTGGAAACCCAAAGCTTCCATGCTTCTTTGATGAAGTAAAGCTGGATCAACTTGCACAGGCTTACCAAACCAAAGGAAAGTGACTCGATTTTCTAGTCTTCTAAGGTTTCATTGTTCTTGCATGTAAGTTAGAAAGTGGGGAGCTGATGCTAAAACCTCAAATGTCACATACACCTCTATTATCCAACCCATAATGGAATATGCTTTGCCCATCTGGGTGCAAACATCACAAACCAGTTTAGACAAGCTTATAAAAATTCAGAAAAATGCAGCTAGAATCATATTTGGACTAAGGAATACAACTCCTGTTAAAATAGCAGAATTCAAATCCAATCCTGTTCCTTTAAAAATAGGTGGCAAGAAAATTTACTAATTTGTAAAAAAAAAAAAAAGAAAAGAAAAAAAAAGAGCCAATGTTGCACATCATAGAACAAGTGAACTTTTTAAAAAGTGGTGACCAACAAACAGAATAAAGAAAAAAATCGATAATTTATAAAATATGGAAAATAAAATTTCCTTGGATTTTTCAAATGAACTACCCAGCATTTCTTCCAAATCAAGACAGGTAGAATATAGTTATTAATTTTGAAATAGGGAAACATGAGAAAAAAACGCCTAGAAAACCCTGAAATCTTGATTATTAGCTCTTTCAAAAATAATGAAATATGGACCTGATTCAATAAAAATCTATACAGATGGCTCCAAAAATTCAAATGGCAACTCTGGGAGTGGTGTACTCATCTATGGCTCTCAAAATATAGAGCTAAAAACAACTAACATTACAGGATGCAACTCATACCATGCAGAATTAATAGCCATTAACACAGCACTGCAACATTTGGATAAACAAAACCTAAAGGAAGTTATATTTTTCACAGATTCCTTAGCAGCCTTTCAAGCTATTAAGAACTGCTACACTAGCCATCAAGAAATACTTGACATAGCAAAGCACGCATTTTCACCCTTTCACTAGATTTATAACCATGCCCAACAGCAACATCCATATCATCCTTACATCTGCATACCATAGCTGAACTCATACACACATTCTCACCATTCCATCCATGATGATCTATCTTCCCTGACTCTCTGCATTAAGATGTCAACTCAACAAATAATTTCTGTAGTCTCCCGATACCAAATCCATCAGCTTTGCTGTGCATATCCAAAAACTCGCATCCATTTCTTTTACATAGCCTGCTTTGTAGAAGAAATGGGATTTCTTCTACATAAATGGAAACAGTTATGAAGGTAAAATTTATCCTAGAACAGGAAAGCCACTAGTGTTGTGCCCAAGGATTTGTTTTGGGACTGCTGCTGTTTAGCTTGTATGTTAATGATATTGGGAAAGTTTTAAATGGTGATATGCAATTGTTTGCAGTTGATGCAAACTTAGGAGGAACTAGGAGTAGCAGATGTTTTCTTTGAAAGAGGATGTGAATCGACTAGGTAATTGAGTCAGTGAGTGAGGATTCCAGTTCAGTGTTGCAAATTGTAAGGTAATAAAATTCAGGATCTGAGATAGATTCAGAGCATACAACTAATGAAGAATATCTTGGGGGGGGAGGAGATGATTTAGGGGCAATGTTCCACCTTGATGGACCTGTGTTTCATTCAGGATTTCTCCATGAGTGCAGGTCACAAAGATGCCTTCAATGATCTCGATTATGAGCCTCTCTCCGCCATGTTATACCCATAGATTTCACTAAGGGGTCTTCCCATCTTGTAAGGTGGTCTTCCTGGTTTTCTCTTTATTCTTGGTCGCCAGCTAAGTATTTTATATGTCCATCTGTTATGCCTGAGTCTGGCTACGTGCCTACCCATTTCATCTTGCTTTCGTATACTGCAGTTACCACATCTTTTACGCCTGATCTCTCTCTCTTAGTTCCGTATTTCTAACATGTTCCATTCTACTGATGTTACAAATCCTGCGTTCTATTGCATGCTGAGTAATCTTGATAGTATCTTCTTGTCTTGTTGTGCCATGTTTCTGATCCATATGCAAGTGATAGAAAAATTGTCACTATTAAATAGTTTTGCCTTTGCACAGATGTCAAGATTTGGATCAGTAAGTGTGTTTTAGTCTGTTGAATGATACCCATACAGTTTTCTTTCTTTTTACTAGTTCTTTAGATAAATCATTATTCATTTTTGTTTGTCCCAAGTAAGAGTCAACTTGTCCTATAGGGATGTTATTAAGACATAGGTGATATCACTTGTGTAGATGTTTTTAATCCATTTTGTTTTTTCTAGATTCATTTCTAAGCCTATCTCACTGCTGGTTGTGTATATTTTTTCACCCATTTCTTCTAGATATTTTGGGTTTTCAGATCTTAGTACTAGATCATTCTCAAACATAAGGATTTGTAGTTTTTCACCATGTATGCTTATTCCTCTGTTTAGGTCTATTTTTCTCAGAATATATATTTTAGGGATACATTGCTAAAATTGTACAGATAGCACATTATAGATTATGACAATGATGCAGAGGATACCAGCATATGGAAGTAAAGATGCTATTATTTCATTATAGAAATTAAGTTGATAAGAACACATATGGATTATTCTTCACTATATTATTCTGTATTTAGTCACTAAGTTTTCAAAAGGATGAAGAAATATTGAAAATGGTCCACAGACAGTTGACTAACATGATTTCTAGACTTTGGTATGTTGAGTATTCAGACAAATTGAGAGAATACAGTTTACAGAATTTAGTCAATTATATGTTTGGGAGGGGGGGGGGGGAATGCGAGACATATCGTTGGTAAGCGGTTATTACCAGATTAATAAAGGCATACGCGGGAGGAGATGAGGAATAGGTTTTTTGTATTTAGCGGTAGGTGGCTGGAATGCATCGCCTGACAGCCTGGTTTGTGCAGAGACAGTAATTGCATTTGTCACAATATGTGAGCTGTGTGAGTGACATTGGGACCTTCCACAATGAGGTCTTTGGACTCCATGGAGGTTTGATGGCTGCACTGTATAATTCAGAAGGCATGGATAGAAGGCTTAATTCCATATTATTAGACTAGAGCTCTGACACTACACATCTATAAAGAGGAAAGCAGAACTGAATGTGAGAGTTACAAAGGAATTTCTCTACTGGGTGTGATAGGTGGGAGTTCTGTATGTACAAGTATACAGAGAGGAGTCTTAGAAAAATTTGTGAATGGAAAAACAACTATCTGACCTAAAACAAGAGGTTTTAGGTCAGATAGGAGTTGTAAATATCAGATTTTTACTTTATGATATACAGATGAGAAATCATGGGATTATTATTATTATTATTATTATTCCTGACACCTCCAAGGAGTCCGACGACTCATCACAGGAGGACACCTACAACTGTCTCAACCAATACGCCGAACCCCTACTACGAATCATCTCCATCAACGCCATCCACTGCCCATCTCCACCACCACCACATCTAGTATTCTATGTCTGTAAATTGTGTGTGTTCTGAAGGGCCGATTTGTCTGTATGCAGGATAAGTCCGAGTTTCCGGGAGAAAAAACCCTGCTACCTCCGTATGAGATCAGCTAACTCACCTCGATTGAAAATCGTCCAGATAAAGATTCCTCCCGTTACGACGAGAATCGAACTTAGGCCTATTCCAACTGTTCTTCCAATTGAGCTACAGAGGTGCTTAACAGTTATAACAAGGATTTGCATTTAAGTTTTGTAGATGTGGAAAAAGCAATTGACAAGGTGCAAGAAAAAAGCTGTTTAACTGGGTATAATTATATAGTGTAAGCAGAATATTATATCAAGAGAGGATTTCGGATGGACTGGAATGTGTATAAGATTGGTGGAAACATAATTCGAAAGTAATCCTGAGCTGTGCAATCGAGGTGCTTGGTGAGACATCTGGAAAGATTAGAGAGCAGAAGGAGGGTTGGTGGTGGAATAATGTTGTACAAGTGACAGTGACAGCTAAGAGGAAGGCAAAGCAGAAGTGGGATGAGTCAAGAGTGGAAGAGGACAGAGAGAAAGCAAGATGCCAAGAGAGTTGTGACACAGTGACACAGGCGAAGGCCATGGCATATCAAGATCTGTATGATCAATTAGAAACAAAGGAAGGACAGAGAAAAATTTACCAACTAGCGAAATGTAGAAATAAAGCAGCAAAGGACATCTTACATCTGAGGCAGATCAAAGATGCTGAAGGAAGAGTATTATGGAGGGATGTGGACATAGAAACAGATGGAAAATATACTTTGAGGGACTTTTGAATGAGGAAAATGCAAGGACTCACAGAGGAGATGGGCAGCCTTCTGAGGGGATGGTGCAGAACATCAGTAGAATGGAAGTGACGGAGGCCATGAAGAGGATGAGGAATGGAAAATCGGTGGGCCCCGACAGAATTCCAGTGGAGGCATGGAAGGCACTGGGGGAAGAGGGAATTGACCTGCTGTGGGACCTGTTCATGAAAGTTTGCCAACAGGAAAATATACCCGAGGAATGGAGGGAGAGTACTCTTGTTCCCATCTACAAGGGTAAAGGGGATGCACAAGACTGTAAAAATTACAGAGGAATAAAGTTGATGTCCCACACAATGAAGATCCTAGAAAGGGTTCTTGATGGTAGATTGAGGGAGGAGGTGGAGATTGCAAAGGAACAATTTGGCTTCATGCCTGGTAGATCAACAACAGATGGTATCTTTGGGTTACGACAGATGATGGACAAATATCGAGAGAAACAAAGGGAGCTACATCTGGTATTTATTGATTTGGAGAAAGCATATGATAGAGTGCCAAGGCAAGAAGTCTGGAGGTGTCTGAGGAAGAAGAAGGTGCCGGAGAAATATGTCAGTATAATAAATTTAGTTTAATCCTTTATCCAAGTGTGAGCAAATAAAGTTTGCGCCTAAAAGTATCTTCAGGACTGGGGTAAGGTGGTACAACACCAGGGAAACTCGATGCAAAGGTGGAGCAAGATACCAACACTACTGTCTCAGTATCTCCTATAATGCAAAACACATCTCCTTGCGGATATGCCTAATGTTATGCATTAAGGGAAGGGCCACTACCCAGACTAGTTTCGACCTTTATTGAGGTCTCTTCAGTGGGAGCCAGGCCCAAGTTTCTTGGGCCTGAAGATACTTTCAGGCGCACACTTTGTTTGCTCACACTTGGATAAAGGATTAAACTAAATTTATTATACTCTAACCAAGTGAAAAATAAACTTTCAACATCAAAGAAATATGTCAGGTTGGTGCAGGAAATGTACAGAAATGTGAAGACAAGTGTTCGGACCTATTTGGGACAGACGGAAAGTTTTCAAGTAACAGTTGGCTTGCATCAAGGGTCAGCATTAAGTCCGTTTCTGTTTAATATTGTGATGGAAGTGGTAACAGAGGAGGTGAGAGAAGATGCGCCTTGGACAATGTTGTATGCAGATGACATCTTGCTGTGTGTAGATTCAAGAGAATAAGCGGGAACTAAACTAGAAAGATGGAGAAAAGTACTGAAAGAGAGAGAGGTATGAGACTGAGCAGAAGTAAGACAGAGTATATGTGTTGCGCAGTGGGCGGCAGCAGCCAGGAGACAGATCTGGAGCTGGAAGGTGAGAGACTTTAGATACTTAAGTTCAACAGTGGAAGAAGATGGAGGAGCTGAGAAGGAAGTGGGATGCAGGATACAAGCGGGTTGGAGGAACTGGAGGGAGATGGCTGGAGTGTTATGCGATAAGAGGGTGCCGATCAATCTGAAAGGCAAAATTTGTAGGACAGTAGTGAGGCCAGCTATGACATATGCTATAGAAACTGTGGCCCTGAAGAAAAATAACATCAGCAGGATGGAAGTAGCAGAGATGAGAATGCTTAGGTGGATGTGCGGTGTGACCAGAAAGGATCGTCTGAGAAATGACTATGTCAGGGGAACAGTGAAAGTTACGAACTTAGGAGCGAAAATACAAGAGGCAAGGTTGAGATGGTTTGGTCATGTGATGAGGAGGGAGGACGAATATGTGGGAAGAAGGGTCATGCAGATGGATGTGCAAGGAAGGCGGAAGCGTGGGCGGCCAAAGAAGAGATGGAGGGAGCTGGTAGAAGAGGACTTGAAGATGAAGAACTTGGATGTGGTGACAGCCCAAGACAGGAAGGTGTGAAGGAGACTCATTATCAACAGTGACCCCACTTAATTGGGAGAAGCTGCAGAAGAAGAAGAAGGATATTATATCAAGATTTGCTAAGTAAATTGGAACTGAGGAGATTCAGAAAAATAGTTTAATGTAAATCAGGTAAGACAAGACTGCACAAAATTGAGTGTTATTCATCACAGATGATCGCATTATGATAGAAAGTGGCCTGGCCAAGGTGGATGAAATAGTGAGAGCAAATTGTTCAAGTGAAACACACATTGCTTTATACAGGGTGGCCATAATTAAAGAGGAGGTATTCAGAGTCCTGTAGTGAAAAATGTATTGTATGAAATTCAACCAAACTTGGTGTAAGTACATTGGAACATGGGGGTTTTGATTTACAGAAGATAAAAATGCAAATTCTGTCACAAGGGGACATTTGGCATTATAAGTGCTTTGTTTGGAATTAAATGGTAATGGCTAGAAGGTACACACCAAATCAGTTCTCGTATCTGTATAACTTGCAGATGTGGTTCAATATGTCCTCTTTTCAGATGTTCTAAGAGCTGTATTCTATGAATGATATTTTCAAAAGCAGAACACAACAGATCGATCTACATTGATTTGCCTCGCATGCTGTGTTATTCTATCTTTCAGGGTTGCTAAATCAGAAACATATCCTTCATAGATCATGAGTTTCAGATGGCCCCACAACCAAAAGTCACAGGGGTTGAGGTCAGGTGAACAAGGTGGCCATGCTGTGTGAAATGCACAACTAATCACTGTGATTAGTTGTGCATTTCCCACATCATGGCCTTTGTTTTCGTAATATTCGCTCTACTGGCAATCCAACGTGAGATGGTGCTCCATTTTGCATAAATATGGTAGGGTCAAGGCATTTTCACTGCTGCAGTTGCAGAACAACAAAAGATGCTACGCAACTTTGTTGCGTAGCATCTTTTGATACATCACAGCAGAGATGGTACCAGTCACTGGTCCTATCGAGCAAAGTTCTTTGAAAAAGTACAGACCAAAATAAATGATGCAGCAAAACCATACCACACTATGACTTTCCGTGAGTGTAAAGGGGTCTGATGGAACACGAGGCTTATTCGTGGTCCAGTTGCAGCAACTGTGTGAGTTAACACTACTATTCAGATATAAAAATGTGTTTCATCACTCCACAAGATCTTCAAGGTGAGTGATACATAGCCATGCATCACTCACCTCCATTCGAGCTAAGAACGTCAAGGCAAATGCAGTCGAGTTTCTGCAGCACTATGAAGCAAAGCTTGAGTGTGTGAGATCTTATAGGGTAAAAAGCTCAGCATTTTATGCAGGATTTTCTACACAGTAAAGTATGGTCCAGTTTGCTTGATATTGCCCAAGCACTGCTGGACAAGGTCAGGCAGCGTGTGTTATTCATTCTGTATTCCATGATGGCAGTTGCAACTTCTTGAATTTGTTCAGGAATAATCTGTTTGCACCCTCGTCCTGGCCTCACTGCTAAAGATCCACTATTTTCTAAGATTTGTTATTGTAATTGGACCTTTTCTCCTATCCTTCAAACACAGAAATTCTCAAAGCACGGCACTGTTGATAGTAAAGTTTGACTAGCAACGCACGTTCCAGTAAGGTGACATCCATAGCACTTCAGTCTTATCAGAATAATGTGAATCCATTTTGGTCTTCCTTATATCCACCAACTCGTCAGTAAAAACACACAGTAAATATTATGTGCTTATTGCACCAAATATCCCCTGGTGGAAGAATTTACCTTCTGTAAATAAAAACCACATGTTCTGGAGTGTACTAACACCAAGTTTGGTTGAATTTTGTCTCTGAACACCTCTTTAATTATGGCCACCCTGTATGTATTATAATTTTTTTTTTTAATGCATGCTGTATAGTGAAATATTGATGTAAATTACTTAGAATGTATATGACTGATGTTAGTGCTTACTATTGTTTGCATTATAGCAGAGGAATTCTGAAACCGAATTTAATAGCATTATTTGTGTGGGGCATTTTTAGATGCATAGCACAAGAAAATATTATTATTTGGTAACCTCTGTGGAGTCAGACTCATTATGAGAGACCCACTCAACCAGCAAACATGTCTATCATAATGAGCTTTGAAGTTATTTACACTACCTGCACCCAGGCAATGCATCCCATTCACTAACTCTCCACATAAAAGATTTACTCCTCAATCCCTTCTTCACCACATCTCTACACAACTTCCAGATATGGCCTCTTGTTCTTCTCATCCACTCTTTTTTTTTATAAATTCTTCTATATTAATCTGATAGAATTCCTTAACTAATTTGAAGGTCTCTATCATATCTCCTCTTTTCCTCCTATCCACAAACCTCTGTAATCCACATTCTCTCAAATGATCTTCATAACCAACACTCCAGAGTTGTGATATCACTTTGGTTATTTGTCTTTGGACCCTCTGTAGTGTTCCTGCATCACAATGAAAACTAGGTGAATAAATCTGAGTAGAATAGTCCATATATGGTCTGATCACTGCCTTATATAGATGCACCACCACCACCGCCTTATCCCTACATGTTAGGGTACTTTTTATCATAGCATCAATATGATGTGCAGTCTTTGCAACACATGTGATGTGCCCTCGGATTAGTCCACTATCCACCATTGTTCCAAGATCCCAAATCTAATCCACTTCCTGAAGTACAGCCCTCACCAAATACCGAAGAAAAATGTGAATGATATGGTTTAGTAAAATGATAAGAAATTATTTACCTCTAGACAAAGTTGAAAGCAATATTGGCAAGCATAATGAAGATACCATATGTGATTAACAGAATCCATATGAGATCATGCAGCATATGTTAATAGCAGAAAATAACAGCCAGGAACAGATAGAATAGAGAGAGAGAGAGAAAAGTGGTGAAAAATTCAGTTATAGAATAACATGGGCAGAAATTTCTGTAAAATTATTACGCACCATTTTCAAAGTGTGGTCCACGGGCAACTAATAGGCTATGTTGTTTTCCTGGTGAGCTGCAAGAGAATTATATTGTAGATTTTCAGGATGCGATTTTTTTTTTTTTTTTTTTTTTTTTTTTTTTTTTTTTTTTTTTACTTATTTGTAAACCTATAGTGCATTTATAGTGAGGGCAGGTGAAAGATTTTTACTCTTTTTGATTTGCATATTTTGCACTTTGCTCTTTGAAGGGACCTATATTGTTTATCCTTTATAACAATGACATCATCGTCCATGGATTGCAAGGGGATATTAAGTTGTTTGCGGATGATGTGAACTGGGAAGGATTATTAGTAATAGTGCAGATGTGGTAGCCCTGCAAGAGGATTTGAATAAGCTAGATAGATGGGCAAATGAATGGGGGTGTCAGTTTAATGCAGCAAAATGTAAGGTCTTGAGGTTTCGGACACATCGATGGGACGCTGCATACTCTATGGGAGGAGTTAAACTGGAGGAAGTAGGGAAGACGAGAGTTCTGGGGTTGATGATTGATAGAAACCTAAAATTTAGGGGACATTGCAAAAGTGGTGAAGGTAACACAGAGGATTGCTGCAATAATGAGGACACTGGCCTGCACAGATAAAAGAGTTATCATTCCGTTGTATAAGACTCTGATCCGACCACACTTAGACTATTGTTCTCAGATCTGGTCCCTAGGATTTGAAGGGGATAAATTAACTGTGGAAAGGGTTCAAAAGCAGATAACAAAGATGGTGTCAGGACTGTACAGTGTTAGTTATGAGGATTGGCTGAGGGAGTGTGAACTGCAGAGTTTGGTGGATAGGAGGAGGAGAGGTGATGTCATTGAGACTTTTAAACTGTTGAGAGGTGGTTACAGGGTTGACAGTGAGGAGTTCTTTCGCTTGGTTGAACATCGTGAAGGAGTGATGACAAGGGGCCATCCCTGAAAGTTACGAAAGGAAACTGTGAGAAAGAGGGTGAGGAGTGGTTTCTTTGCATGGAGGGTAGTTGAACCATGGAATGCATTGCCTGATAGAGTGGTGAGATGGTCAATGCATTTAAGGAGTGGTATGATAGACTTTGTTTCCTAGGAGGGACCTCCCACGATGAGTCGATAGACTTGTTTCTTAGAAAGGACCTCTCACGAAGAGTCTTTTGACTCCATGAAGGCCTGAATAATAATATTATTTTTATATGGTCTTGAAACCCTGCTCTAAGGGCCAAGCATAGAAATTTTTCAAGCCACTTCCGGCCTCCACTAAGCAGGATGGTGGTGGTTTCACACCTGATAATGAAATTCATTTCCCATGACAATTGCAAACATCCATTCAAGCTCACAACCTGTTGGTTGTCAAGCATATATGCTAACCACTTGCCAACCAGGCCAGCTCCAGTAGTTGTTGATTTAGAATACATTATATTAAGAATCCTATTGATTAAAAAAAGGTTCTGTTACTTAGTTCATTTAATTTCAATATAATATTTTGCTCAACATTGTATATCTCCAGCTTTGAACACTGGCACGTTTTGATGTCAGAAGAAAACAGTCCCATTCTTCACATTAATATAATATGTTTTGTACACTTTGATACAAACTTACTTCCTTGAATGATTGAGCTTGAATAAATCATTAAATGTTTCACTTTTTGGTTTTATTTATAATATATCCCATTCTTATCCTAATTTTCCACTGAAAAATATTAAGGTTGCGTATGTTATACCATCTGCTCAATAATTTTGCAGATAGGGGCAGAATATGAAGACGCTTCTGGTGGTAAAATATTACCTATTTAGTAAAGAGTGGGATATTGGGTGGAGGGAGAGCCAGTGACCACTGAGTTATGCTTTTTCAAGTAGAAAGACAGAAAAGTTTATGAAACACTGAAGTAAAGAAAAAAACAGAAGTTTTATTAAGAAGTGCCATGGACATATGGTGTGTTAGCAGCAATTGACATGCTGATATTTTTAAAGTGCTTCTTACAGAAATTTCCTTAATTGGGGAAGCAAAGTTAACTGTTGGTAATTCAACTCGTTATTGATTAGAAGAGAAGAATTCATTTTAACATGTGGCTCTGTTACTCTATGTAAGAACCATCATTTCTTTATGGTGCATTGAAGTAGTGTTTTTGTTGATGCACATTCTCTCTACTTCTGGTGGAAGACTATTTCATTTCTTCTGTTAAATTCTCTCTCATTGAAAAAGGAAGGAATGACTGAGAAAAACTGATAATTCAGTAAAGGGCTGATCTAATTTACCTGCTCTGTTCATGTCACCTATAGAGAACTAACTTTTTTATTACTTGAATTGCAGTGTGTTTGTGTGTGTAATGGATTAATGTGATGCCATTTCTTGGCCTACATTTTTCTTACTAGTTTAGTTGAGTTAAATTATTATAGCTTATGTCAGAAATGATTCCAAGCATATCCAAATAATTAAAATCAAATATTGTTATAGACATTATTATTAAAATATCTACAAAAGTAATTTAATTGTAAATTAATTTCTTTTCATAATTGCTTTCAGTTTATTGTACAGTTTAAATTGAAAGCAAGTATGTGAAATGAATTATTAATTTACAGTTCAATTGCTTTTGTAGATATTTTACTAATAAGTTGTATATGATAACCATAACTAATATTTGATTAAACTGTTTGAATATGCTTGGAGTAATTTCTGACTTCAGCTAGAATAATTAAGATAAGATTTTTTTGTATTAACTTTAACCCTTGAATCTGAAATCAGTAACAGCATTTTCTATGGATGAACTAATTTAGAGATTTGGCTTTTAAACACGATAACAGGATAAATGACATCATTTACAATATCAAGTGATATGTAATTATTTAAACTAAGGGATATTACATCCCATATTGTTTCACAGCCAAATAAGAAACTCAAAGAGTTTCATGCCGAATATAGAAACTATATAAAGTTCGGCAAGTCCAAGCATAAGCAAATACCTGGATAGTCCATCTGGTAGTGCAACACAATGCAACTCATAGTAAGAATGGAGCAAGGATTGAGGTCTCATCAGTGAGCTACTCACTGATGAGACCTCAATAAAGGTTGAAACCGGTCTGGGTAGTGACCTTCTCTCATAATGTAGAACAGTAATACAGCTCCTAGGAGCTGGGTTTCACATTATGGGAAAATACCAAGAACAGTGAACGGAACTTGCTCCACCCTTACTATGAGTTGTACTGTGTTGCACTACCAGATGGACTATCCAGGTATTTGCTTACACCTGGACTCGTCGAACTTTATATAGGTTCTATATTCAGCATGAAACTCTTTGAGTTTCTTATTCGGCTGTGAAACAATATGGGATGTAATATCCCTTAGTTTAAATAATTTTATGTCACCGAATTGAAGCCTTTGGCTCTTCATATATTTAGTAAGTGATATGTAATTTATATTTCAGTTAAGTAATCAGATAGAATTGAAGGAAAGATGGTTTAATGTAAATCAAGTGTAAGAATGCATTCTACCTTCAATATTAATAATATATGCGATCTCATTATGAAGGAAAGTGACATCAAATCTTATTATCAAACAAGATACTGATCTCAGCGCTTTACTTTATGCAGATGATATATAATGAACAGTACAAGTCTCCAAGATTTCTCAACTAAAATGAATTATCTTTTTAGAATGAATTATCAAATGGTGGTTTAAAAAAGAAAGCTATTATGAAGAAGGCTGCAGAATTACTGATATTGCCAGAGTTTGGAATCTCGCATAATATTAGTATCCAGGCTCTGGGCAGCATTTTAAACCAATAGAACATGTTCCAGACATTTGCTAAGAGGTTACCCTCGCTCTATCACGAAGCATGAAGACAGATTTTTGGTTCTAAAATCGAAACGTAATCACTGCACCACAGCAGGTCAGCTTGCAAGTTGGCACCTTTCAAGCACAGGTATGTGGATATCTTGACAATTTTTTGTGGCTAAACATCTGCAACAAGTAGGCCTATATGCCAGAAAGCTCATGATCTGCATCCCTTTATTTTCAGTAGTATCGTATCCATAAAAATTGGACATGACACCAATGGGTTCATGCACTCTTTACAGATGAGTAGTTTTAGTCTTTCCTCTGATTCTAGATGACACTTAATCTGCCATGAAAGTGGTACTGCTTACCATCATGAGAATGTTCTTGAAAGGGATAAATATTGCGGTACTGGGGTCTTGGTGTGGGGAGGTATTATGCTTATTCGATGCACCAAGCTGGATAAAGAGACTATGACTAGTGGACAACATTGCAACAAAGTTCTTCAATGTCATGTTCAATTGATCCATGGTGCTGTAGGTGAATTTTTTACGTTGCATTTTTACGGATGACAATGCAACACCACATTGTACATGAACACTGGAGACTACGGATATTAATCGAATCAAGTGGCCAGCATGCTTCCCAGATCTCAACCCCATGGAGTACTTTTGGGATGCAATAGGGAGATGCACTGCTACTTGAAATTCTCTTCCAGAAAACAAACAAGACCTTATTCTTGCTCTGAAGGAGGAGTGGGCCAAGTGATTCAGGTGTTCAAGAACTCCTGAATCACTTGGTACTAAGCATGGTATGATGTTGCGAGAGCTGCATTTCAGTTTCGGGGTGGACATATTCCACACTGAAATGTCTCTCCACATAGTTTTCTGTAAGCACTGTACATTAATTGCTTAACTAGCATATTGTAATTTAATTTGTATGAAATTTATAACACTTTTGGTGTAATATAATTTATGTCCAGATATGGCTGTAGTCAAGAAAATGTTTTAATATATATATATAGGTAAAAATGTAGTTTCACTTTTAGCTTTTGGACACTATTGTATTTTATTAGAACTTTAGCTATCTTTTCAGATGCACCTCAGACATAAAGAATAGTGGTGTTTTGTTTGTATGTGTTTGAGGAGAGGTAAGATGGCCATGTAGTATTTGCAGCTCCTGCAAAACCATGTTTTGTAGGAGCTGCAGCCACTGACCAGGAGACAATAGTGAAGATATTTAAGTTTGGTGGAAAGAACTGCATAATATATATATATATATAGGTAAAAATGTAGTTTCACTTTTAGCTTTTGGACACTATTGTATTTTATTAGAACTTTAGCTATCTTTTCAGATGCACCTCAGACACTTTTCAGACATAAAGAATAGTGGTGTTTTGTTCGTATGTGTTTGAGGAGAGGTAAGATGGCCATGTAGTATTTGCAGCTCCTGCAAAACCATGTTTTGTAGGAGCTGCAGCCACTGACCAGGAGACAATAGTGAAGATATTTAAGTTTGGTGGAAAGAACTGCATAATAATAACAACAAATAGCCCTAGCCCTGTGTGTATGTCTTTTAAGAATACCATGTTTTTGGCTGGTTGATGATGTTATCATTTATGTAGATATCTTCCTGTGTGTGTAAAGTAACCTGTATGCATATTAAATTTGAAGATATCAGGGGAGAAATTAAATGTTCTTAATTCTACATCGTCTATTAGTGGCACATTAGTAAATAAAGATGTGATATTGAAACATTGACTGTGAGATTATGTCTGTATATTTAAGGATGTGATTTTTAACTAGTTATTTGAAATGGGCAGAATTTTTTTTTTTTTTTTTTTTTTTTTTTACAAAAGTAGAGGAGTTGCCAGTAAGTGGTGGTGAATATGACTTAGCTAACTGTTGAGCATGTTTATAAGTAGGACTGTCAACTATAGGATATAGGAAATATTTGATTTGTGGAGGTTAGGTATCCCTTAATTACAAGTTGGTTTAACATGAACAGGCGTTATTTTGTTGATGATTTCTTTCGGGCAAGAAGTCACTTTTTATGGTCTTTTTTTTTCTTTTGAGACATTGTAGGGTCTTGGTCAGTAATTTGATAAGTAGAATTGTCACTTAGGTTATGCATCTTTTTTGTTGTAATCCTATTTATTCATGATAACAGTGGCATCACTCTTATTAGCTTTAGTAATCACAATATTTTTATCATTATATAACCTTTTTTTTTTTTTTTTTAAAGCAGCTATTTCATTCTATGGTATATTTCTTTTTGGTGGTTTAGATTTGTTTAGGATGCTAGTTATGTCTACACACACATTGTAGGCTATTGAAGGTGTAGATGCCTTGTTCTCTGTTCATAATTTCTAGTTTCAGAACTTGTTAAGATGTAACAGTGACAGAGTATTATTAGCTTCTTCTCGAAGTGCCTGTCACAATAAATTTATTATTCTTAGATTTGATAGAGGCATAGAAGAAAGTTGCTTTTGTCATACAGCTCATCATACCATGCCTTAAACACATTCAGATTCTCTACAGACATCACACTCTTAGGCAGTTGACCAAATTTGTGCACAGTAGTCCATATGTGGCACCAGAATCTCCTTACTTCTGCAAGTCAGTGTCCTCCACATTATCAATTTGTTGTGTAATCCTTACAATTTTGGCAATATTCATCACCCCCAAGATCTCTTATTTCCTCCAACTCCAACAATATATCCCCACCAAGAGTAAATTCTATATACTATCTGTTTTCCAAATTTTAAAACCTTACATTTTGCAACATTGAACTGGCACCACCACTCCTGTGCCCATTCATAGTCTATTCAAGTCTTCTTGTAAACAATATCTGTGCTACTCCTCATAGTTTGTTCCAACTTTGCATCATCTGCAAATTGAAATCTTCCTCAATATCATTAACATATAGTTAAACAGCAATGGCCCTAAAACAGATATCTGAGATACACCATTAGTGACTTTCCTGTTTCAGGATATTATCTCCCATACGACTTTCTGATACCTATCAGATATCCAATCCAGTGCACTAGTCTAATATCCAACCCCATCTGCTCTCGTTTGACTATCAACTTACTCATGCAGTAATTTATCAAAAGCTTTTGCAAAGTCTAAAGTATACTACTATGTATCAATCTCCCACATCCAATACTGCTGTCACCTTATTGTAATAAGTAAGTAGATTACTAAAACATGACCTTCCTTTAGCAAATCCGTGCTGTCCATCAAAGACTTGTTGTCAACCCAATTCTGGATCCTGTTTCTCACCAACCTTTCCAACACTTTAACCATAACACCTGAAATTGGCCTATAATTTGATGCTTGAATTCTGTCACCTCCTTTATGAAGTGGTACAATTTTGCCTTCCTTCCACTCCTTTGGAACTTGACGTAAGTAAGACTCATATTAAACAAATAGTCAAGATAGATGCCACATATCTTCAAATATGTGGTGATACATCAAGTCCCATAGGCTTGTTAATATCAAGTTTGCTTAATTTCCCAAAAAAATCTCTTTGTCACTCACAATCAGTCTCTCCTCATCATCCACTGTTCTCAAACTCTCCTTGATGTCACATTCAAAAGATTGAAAGCCCTTTATGAACTGCTCCTTAAATATGACCATATGATCTTGTTGAAGTTTCAGTTGGAGCGTAGTACGTTGATGCTATTGTAAGATTTCAAATTTCTTTAAGTGCCTGCTTTTTTACTTTTATGAATTCTTTTTATGCCAAAACGTTGGAAATGTGATGGTCCACAGTTCAGGATTTAAAACATTAAATAGTTCTTCATGCAGAGCCATTATAGTGCTGTTTAATTTGATGAGTTCTTTGTGAAGTAGTAGCAATTTGTTTCTGTAGGAACACTAAACTTGTCTGTTAGTAAATACAGTACAATATACTTTAGCTAAATGTAGCTTTTCTTTAAATTTGAGAAAGCAGGAATAATATCACTATCATGGCATCGTCTGTGTAATGCTAACCTGTGCAATTGTCTGACCAATTTCATATATAGAAGTCATTATAAGTCTGATAGATTAGAGTTAGTCATGGCTACGAAGCATTCTCCTAACCTTAGGTACCCCATAAATATTGGTATCTATAAAAAAGCTTAATGTATAATTAATACGAAAAGGAAAAAATAAATTTAGTAAACTCACTAATATTTTGTTTTGCTGTTTTTTTTATCCAGCATCATCAGAGCACAATGAAAACTGTAACAGGCCTACAGCACTAAACCAAGTAATTCTAGAAACAATTTAAATGGTAACTGATACCTTATGTTCTTACGTGGTGCCATGTATGAGTCAGATAACTACAAAGTTAATTCAGAGAAGTCCAGCTATTAGGTCTTAAAATGATGGTTTCCCAGATCTTTGGTAAATTAATGTAACCATACTTGAGATTTGTAGAGTGCATCATAGCTGATGCTTATTCTAAGAATAGCATCTCAGAACCTGTAACAACTTATATATGTAATAAAGATGTTTTTCTCCATCTGATCCTATGTGAGGTGTATCCAGAGCATGGTCTGCCAATCCTGACTTGCCATACAGATGATCTTGGATGTAATTTTTATGATTAATTTTGGATTGAATTAACTCTGACCAATGCAAGGACATTAGGTCAGTTAAATTGTTTCTGCAATTACTTGGTTTAGCGCTATGTGCCTGTCACAGCCATTAGTATGCTCTGATGCTGGGTAGAAAACCAGCAAAATATTTGTTAGTTTAATAAATATCCCCCCCCCCCCTCTTGGTGTTAGTTATACTGTTAAGCTTTATTATGGATAATGAACAACATCTAAATATGGGGTGTTTAACATTAACAGGTTTTATTTTGTTGATTATTTCTTTGGGCCAAGAACAAGATCACACCAAACTGAACAAATATAGTTGCATTAACTTGTCAAAAATTTTCAGGACCTATCTTAAGATGAAATCCTATATAGCTCTAATACTTCTTTTATTATAACATTAGAAGGCACCAAATTAAGAATACAGATCTTTTGTCCATTGATCCATTTTGTCCAATTTAAATTGTTTCACTTACTCATTGTCGAATGTTAACTGCGACATGTAATGTGCTCTGAAATACAGCAAAATATAAGCTAGTTAATAAACATCTTTTTTATAATTTAGTTGGGTAAGTGTTGTAATAATACTGTTAAAATAAGTTATGAATATTTAATTGTTTCTTCAATGTATGTTTTATTTGAGATAATTATCATTACATGGGCATCTCCAAGGAATCATTGTGGGAAGCACATAGTAACCATTATTTACACAATACTATCATCTCCCTCTCTCATCTGAATGCTTCGAAGCGCTTACATGTTCAAGGTATAGCAGAAAAGATAGCTCAACTTATTTGCCAGTATACTTCCATCTATTTTTGTAAGAATATTAATTTAAAAAACTTTAATACTTTCCTATATTTCAACAATGCTACATTGCCATCATCAGGGATCACAAAAAAAAAAAAAAAAAAAAAAAAAAAAAAAAAAAAAAAAAAAATGTGCACATAGTCTTTTATACTTGTATTTGCTGTGGTGTAATAGAGTAGCCTTCTTTCAGCGTATTCTGTGGTGGGTGTCCAAAGCATGATCAGCAAGTCCTGAGTAGCTGTATTGGTGGAACAAGATGTGGTTTTTATGTTTGTATGTAATCATATTGGCTGTCCTTCCTGTTTGGCTGTAGTAAGACAGTTTACAACTCAACTGCAAGGGACCTGGTATACTCCTGGTAGAGGAGACAAGAGATGCCAGTTTCTTATGTGGTCTGTAACTGGTTGTGAGGTCATATTTCCTTAGGATTTTAATTTTTCAGATGTGCCTTGGATACATGGAATGATGATAGATATTGAGTAATCTCTGCTTTGAATGGGGAAGGAGAGTTGCTGTTACAAGGGTTTATTATTTTTTGCATTATTTTTGGGACTTGTAGCCATTGGTAAGAAAGTGTTAAGAATATAGTCAAGTTCAATAGTTAGGGCTCTGTTATATAAGATTTTTATAATCCCATATTGTTGGGAGGGAGGGGGTGACTGCTGGTGAATATATATATATATACCTGTATGTGTAGGTTTTCTGTAAACAGAGAATGTCATGGATCCTTCAGGCTGCCATGTAATCAGAGTATCTAGGAATGGGAGACTGTTGTTTTCCTTTTGCAAGGTAAACTGGATCCTGGAGTATTGATTGTTAACATGTGCTAAGAAATTGTGGAGTGGATCCAGGCCATGTGGCCAAATGGAGAATGTAGCATTATCCATGTAGCATAGCCAGACAGTGGGTTTTTTTTTGGGGGGGGGGGGGGGGAAGAGTTTAAGGCTTTTTCTTTAATGGTCTGCATAAAGAAGTTGGCCAGAGGTGGCGAGAGCAGAGAACCAAGGGCAGTCCCCTCTATCTGTTTGTAGAATTTTCCCTGCCAAACAAAATAGCCTGAGTTCATGGTGAACTGAAATATGGCTTGGATATCAGGAGGAAATATAGCTTGGATGTGTAAGGCATCTTTGAGTGGGAGATTGGCGAATAAGGAGGAGACATCAAAACCGACTTATGTCAGTGTGTTGGAGTGTGAGATTTTTTATACTGCCTTTAAAGGGTGGGCTGTTTTATATTTGTGAAGGTGTGGTGTCAGTATATTTGTGCAAGCACTCTGGCTAAATGTTTGGCTAATTTTTTTGTGGGTGCTACCCACAATGGGACGTACTGGCACATTTTGTTTATGGATTTTTGGTAGTCCATATATCCGGGAGGGGGGGGGGGGAAGAATCTAGAGTGAAGGTTTTATCTGATAAACTCCACAGGCCAAGAGGTAACCTTAAGGAGCCTCTAGATAACATGAGTTTCTGGATAACTGTTCAAAAAACAGAGCCCTAACTATTGAACTTGACCATAAGCTTAACACTTTCTTAGGCAATGGCTACAAGCCCCCCCCAAAAAACTCAAAATAATAAAACCGTGTAACAGTAAACCCCCCCCCCCCCTCCAAAGCAGAGATTACCCAAAATCTATCACCATTCCATATATCTGGGACATATCTAAATAATTAACAAAAATCCTAAGGAAATATGACATTATAACCAGTTACAGACCACATAAGAAACTGACATCTCTTATCTGCTCCACCAAAGACCAGCCCCATTCTCTAGACCCCACAAGGAGTATACCAGGTCCCTTGCAGCTGTAAACTGTCCTATGGCCAAACAAGCAGGACAGCCAATATAAGGATATCCGAACATAAGGACTACATCTGGTAGTCCTTATGTTCGGATATATAAGGACTACCAATACATCCACCGCAGGACTTGCTGACCATGCTTTGGACACCTACTGCAGGATATGCTGGAAGAAGGATTACACTGCAGCAAATACAAGTATGAAAGACTTCTCATCGAATCTGCCTCAGCGTTAAAAAACTTTCCAAAGTTCAAATTTTGGTGTATGAGACTCTCTTAAATCTGTGAATCATACAATTTAAGAACGTCAGCCCAACTGCCAAGACTATCCAATTTAGCTCACTAGGGGAGACACTGTTTAGGACTCGAGACCTGATCTCTGTTGTCATTATTCAGCCTCATTTACTCAGTATCAGTGCCTGCATACATGTATTTTTTTTTTTTTTTTTTTGTGATCCCTGATGATGGCAATGTGACATTGCCAAAATATAGGAAAGTATTAATGTTTTTTTTATTAATTAATATTCTAGTGTACTTTGACGTATACTAGAATATCAAATTTCCTGAAAAATTAAGTCACACCTCTATATTTTATAATTTTTGTCAGGTTTAACACAGCTTTTATTCCTATGACTATCCTTTTAATAACTCCTTCCCCAGGCATATGGTTGTGAAGCGCAAAGCCACTAGGCTAACCGGGCAGACACTTTCCCTCTTAACCATAGAATCAACCACTCCAGACCCTATGAGGGTTGTATCTGCATATCTTAAATAATTTTTCTGCTACCAATCTTAATTCCAGCTGGGTCATTGTCTAAGTTAGCCATTCTTATAATATATTCACTATAAATATTACAAAGATGGGATGACAGTATCCACCCATACTGCAATTACTTTTACTGCAGTCATTCCAAGACCACAATACTACAAACTTCTTTGAATGAATTTCACTGCTCAGCCCAAAGAGGGCACCTTATTAGTTCCTTTTCAGTTAAAATTTGAATAATTTTCATAATAGACTAATTGAGTGCATCACAGCAGTTGTAATTTGTGCTCTGATGACACTGTTAGAAAACCAGCAAAATATTAGCAAGTTCAATAAATTAATTACTGTGTTTTCTTTTGGTATTGTTTATACCATGAAGCACTCTTATAAAGACTGTATAATATAAACACGTATTCACAAGAAAGATATTTAATTAGCCAAATATTTCGGTCTGAAAATTGCAGACCATCTTCAGTGGCACTACAAGAACAGTTTAAAAAATACAAGGTGGAATACTAACAATAATCATTTATAAATATGAACAAGCCGTGTGATGTTATATCACTAAGTATTAAAGGGAAATATTTTTAAGCAGAGACATGATTGAATTAAAGATATTAATTAATAATTTCAAAAATTTGTGATCTCTCCTATTTTGGACAAACTGGATGCTCTTTAGAAAAAAGAATCCAAGAACATCAATCTTCCATTCATCACAACTAAAACCCAAAAAATCTGGATTGGCTCAGCACAGGATTGAAACCAACCACAACATCCTTTGGTCAAAAACTTGCCTCTTACATAGATCCCACTATAAATTTGAACGTTTATTCAAAGAAAGCGTAGAGGCCTTACTCCATCATCCTAACCTTAATCGGAATGACTGTATATCTGTATCAAAAATCTGGGAAAGTCTAATCAGGATAACTCATTAATTCACATTATTTTTATGTTATTTAAAAAAATTTTTGAAATTATTAATATCTTCAATTCAATCATGTCTCTGCTTAAAAATATTTCCCTTCAATACTTAGTAATATAACAGCTTGATCTATTGTTAGTATTCCACCTTGTATTTTTTAAAATGTTCTTGTAGTGCCACTGAAGATGGTCTGCAATTTTCAGACTGAAATATTTGGCTAATTAAATATCTTTCTTGTGAATATGTGTTTATATTATACAATCTTTATGTCACAAGTGTCCTTAAAACAACAAAGTTTGAATGCTACTGTAGGCATAGAAAAAGTGATGCTTAAGAGTCAAGGCTGGGTAACTGGAAGAAGACCTCCACATGGCCTTTTGGGGAATGCAGAAAATCGACCAGAGCTTTTGAACTGATGTCCAGTCCTCATCTTCTCGTGGTGAACCCTGTTGGGTATCCTGATACTGAATGAATGAGGATGGGCTGACAATTTGGGATTTAGCTGAACAAATCAGATACTTAATGGATTTAACCATAACTCAAAATGATGGAATTTCATGCTGGCTGGCTGGGGGGGGGGGGGGGGGGCATTACTGGTTAAATAAGGGTCCCATTGTTTTCGTCAGGGAACCAAGACAAAAAGCAAGAAGTCAGCTACTGGAACAAGCCCCAACTAAATATCAGCAGAGATCACGAAATGCACCATCAACATAAGGAGCATCACTGAAAAAGAAATGGAACTAACAGAAGAATAAGATAAGTACCAGATCAACATAAGTGTTACTGAAACAAAGAAGACAAAAACAGGTGAGATGTTTGTAAGCAACAAATACAAGATGCTAGTTTCAAGAAACAACAATCAGGGAAAAGAAGGAGTAGCTATAATATTAAACACTAAATATGAGGATAATCTTCTTGAACAAATAAAACATTTCAGTTATCCAGGCACACTTTTAGTGAAGATGCAAATTAAATTTGAAATAGACAACAGAATCAACAAAGCTAGTTTAGTCGGAAGTCAACTGAATAAATTTACATGAAATAAGAGAGAAATTAGTCAACACTAAATTAGCTGTATACAAGACAGTGTTCAAAACAATTTTAACTTATGAATCTGAGAGCTGGGTTAGAAATAAAACTTTTGATCAAAGACAGATAACAGATATGAGTCTTGAGGAAGATTAGGAGATTGAACAGATGGCAGCATCATATTAAAAATGAAGATATTAAGAAGAAACTTGACATAGCATTCAGGGGTGTGTTAGAAGAGCTAATCTCCGGCAGTATGGCCACTTAAACAGATTGGGAGAGAAAAGATTAGCTAAACAAGCATTCTTTGCAAGGATGACAGGAATAAGACCCAGGGGAAGAACAAGATGTAGGTGAACAGATACAGTATAAAGTACCAGAGAAGACAGAAATATAAGATCTGATATTGGAATGTTGACAAATAACAGGCTAATCTAGAGGAAAATTGTAATGATATAACATTTCATGTGGTACTATCATAAGATCTTGTATACACCCTGAGGATATATATGAGGAGCTTGGTGATGAAGACCCCCCCCCCCCCTCTCCAGTGTTGTTTATGTGAAGCACTGTTATAAACTCTAAGTTTGAATGCTATTAGCATGGAAAAAGTTCATGTGTTGTCTTTAGAATAAGGTTCAGATTATCTAACCTTGAGCCCAACTGAAGTATACTTTTCATGGCTAGGATTCACATAAAATTTATTTTTTTTTTCATTTTCCAATTATCCTGGGGAGAACTGATTGAATCAATGCCACAAGGTCATTGTCCTTATTTCTGATACTCTTCTGAAGCACTTTTTTTTAGCAGTTATGTTTGTGTGCTTATGTTTTGATAATACTTCACTAATCCATGGTCTGTCCACCTTCCATGCCTATCAAAATTCTAATCCCTCCCAGATATTGACAGATCTCAATGTCTGAGGTCATTCTTGATGCCATTCAAGTTTCAAACATTTGATTTTGACATTATCTTTAGAAAAATCTGAGAAATAATACTGGAGTATTTTTAACCATAAACGGTGGAAATTGCTAGAACTTCATAAAGTTCACAGTAATCTAACTAGTTACTACTATATTTCATAATCATTTAGAAGTCCATTGTGTCTTTAAACAGTGAATAAGGATTGCTTTTGGTCAATTCTTTTGCATTTCATTTTCCCAAGTATATCAGAAAAAGATTTGTCAAAATGCATTCCATTATACCTTTTCAACTGTTGCATGTTTCTAACAAACATTTTGATTTTCAGGCAGCTACACAACTCATTATCCAGTGATACAAACATCAGCATCATATCAGAGTTCAGTTTTATCTGCAAGGGACCAAAGCCAAGATCCTGTTCAATCCATACAGACTTCACAGAAGGTTGAGACTAATGACCAAGTAAGTTTAATGCAGTTTGAAGCTTTTTTTTTTTTTTCTGGAATCATTAGAGTTGCTTGAGAAAATAGCCTTATTTCTTTAATATTACAGGAGCATGAGCATATCATGCCAGAAGCTGTTGCAATAATTGTGAAATTAGTGAATCTCCATACCCTCTGTAAGACTTATGTTTTGATAATACTTCACCAATACCATGGTTAGTCATATCCCAGATATGACTGATCTTTACTTTGAAGCCATTCTACCTACATACCTCTCTTCTCCAGTAAATGTACTCTCTGTGCCACACAGTCCACTTGGACTACCCTTATTTCAAAATTGGCAGCCCCCCCCATCTTGTCCATGAATACAATTGCATGCATCACATAGCATTAAACAACACTATGTGAGATGATCTATACAACTACTATACATTACCTAGGAGGGATTATTACTTTCGTTCATCTGGCCCAAACCTATGTGCTGAACATAACAAAATAATTCTTATGGGCATGTAAACCTTTATTTCCTGTTCCACCCTAAGTATCAGTCCTTTATCTAAGGCTGGAACAAATTGGTTCTCCCACAGGTGTGCCAAAGCTGTACAAACATCCCATAACTGGCTTGCATCTAAAACCCCCCACCTATACCACTCATAGCTACAAGAAAACTATCAACACGTCAAAAACTGACTTTGAGAGAGCTAACAGGAAACATGTATTCTGTCAGTCTGAAAAGTTCTTGGCCTGACAATAAAAAAATGAATTTATAATTTCAAAATTATTTTTATTTTTCAACATAATCTCCCTAAAGACTAATACATTTATTCCAGCACCATTATCCTGTCCCTGTGGTGGTTCTCAGTAAGATCTGCAAAATACCCCTCTATAGATACAATCACCTCTTGATTCGAAGAAAAAAGAGGAAGAGTTTTAGTTTTGGGAAGAGATAGAAGTCAGAAGGAGCCAAAATCTGGGGAATAAGGCAGATGTTCCAACAATTCATAGTGCAGGTTCCTTAATTTTCCCATTGCCAAAACATCTTTGTGGACAGGTGCATTGTCCTGATGAAGATGATTTTTTTTCTTCTGCAAACCAGGTCTTTTTTCACAAATTTTTTCATCTAGTCTGGTTAAAAGATCGGAATAATATTCTCCGGTTATTGTTTTACCCTTTTCAAGATAATTAATAAACAAAAATGCCTTTAGCATCCCAAAACACCGATGCCATGACCTTTCCTGATGATGGAACCGACTATCTTCTTTAGCACTGAGCAACCGGCTTCTGTCCACTGTTTTGACTGCTGTTTGGATTCTGGTGTGTAATAATGAAGCCAAGTCTCATCCATAGTAATAAATCGATGCACAAAATCAGTTTTATTCTTGTTAAAACACTCCAAGCACTGTTCAGAGATTTTCATGCGAGTGCATTTTTAATCTGCTGCGAGCAAGCGCAGCACCCATCTTGTGCAAAGCTTTTTCATTTGCAATTCTTCGTGCAAAATATATCCTACACGTTCTTTTGAAATGTCTATAGTCTTAGCAATTAACCACTTAAACCACTTGTAAACTTGAGTATGGGATAAGCATTCATCACCACATGCTTTTTGAAGCATTTGATGCATTTTGGTAAAACTTTTATCAAGTTTAACACAAAAGTCAATCGCAGCTCTCTGTATGAAACTCATTTTCCGACTGTTCGTCAAAACACTGTCACTCTTGGCACTATAACTCTGCTTCTAATGAAACAAATGTCAAACAGTTGACACAATACTAATGAAGGTTGCCACTTTCGACAACAAAAAGATACAACAGGTGGCTACACCAGTTTCTTCTATTTTCGAAAAGTTTGGTTTCTTTTTAGACAGAGGGTGTACAATATAAAAGGAATTATCAAGTTTCATGATATGAGGTTTAGGACAGACATCAGGAATATCAAACCTAGTTCTTTGCTTTATGCAGATGATGATGCACTCCTAAACAAATCCAGTACAAGTCTCTAGGATTCGTAAGTCAATTTAAGAATGAAAATTAGCAAAAAAAAGACTAAAACTGTGAAAATAGGCAAGAATGAGAATGTGGAAAACTTCAGCCATGCTCATTAGAGAAGCAATAGAACAAGTAAAATATTTTTTTCAGATATTTTAGGCACAATTTTTAATGAAGATGGCAATTTAAATATGGAAATGGACAATACAATGAGCAAAGCTGGCATGTTGGTGAGCCAGTCGGATATATTTATGTGCAATAAGAGAAATTAGAGCATACAAAATGGTGTTGAAACACTTATGGAAACGACAGTGGAGTTAGAAACAATGCAGTTAATTAGGCTGTAGACAACAAACATGAGTTCTGAGAAAAATTAGGGAAGTGAACAGACAGCAATAATAGCAGAATCATTAAAAATGAAGATATTAGGAAGAAACTTGACAGTTACATTCCAAAAATCTAATCGAGCTAATTGAAGGTGGTATGGTCAAATAGAATGAGAGAAAGCAAAATGGGTATTTCATATCAAGAAAATACTCCAAAAAAGACCAAGATCTAGGTGATTTTTTGCAACCTGAGATATGCTAGAAGATAGAAATTCAGCTATTATTGGACTGCTGATAAGTGATAGACTAATTTGGAGGAAAATGTATTGACAGGATATTAGCAAGAAACTTAATCATGTAGTGCTATCATAACATTCTGTACACCTCTTGAGGATGACAATGAGAAATCCAACACATGAACTGATTTACCTAAGTAATCAAAGCCACCATCCAACTCCAAGAATGTTTTGAATATAAATATAACATCAGGTTTGAGATGTGCGAAGTATTGGTAATCTTGGCAAAGTATAAAATTGTTTTGCATGGTATTTAAACATGTTGAAAGTTTATTTTTCACTTGGTTAGAGTATAATAAATTTAGTTTAATCCTTTATCCAAGTGTGAGCAAACAAAGTTTGCACCTGAAAGTATCTTCAGGACTGGGGTAAGGTGGTACAACACCAGGGCAACTCATTGCAAAGGTGGAGCAAGCTACCAACACTCCTATCTCAGTATCTCCTATAATGCAAAACACATCTCCTTGCGGATATGTCTAATGTTATGCATTAAGGGGAGTGTTGGTAGCTTGCCCCACCTCTGCAACGAGTTGCCCTGGTGTTGTACCACCTTACCCCAGTCCTGAAGATACTTTCAGGTGCAAACTTTGTTTGCTCACACTTGGATAAAGGATTAAACTAAATTTATTATACTCTAACCAAGTGAAAAATAAACTTTCAACATCTTTCTCTAAATCCAGAGTAATTTATTAAAAAAAAGGGTGGCACACCAATTGGCAACTCCTATAGGTAGAGATGACCTGCTAACGCTTCTGCTTGGTATCTCCACTTGAGCCTGGCTCCCACTGAAGAGACCTCAATAAAGGTCGAAACTAGTCTGGGTAGTGGCCCTTCCCTTAATGCATAACATTAGACATATCCGCAAGGAGATGTGTTTTGCATTATAGGAGATACTGAGATAGGAGTGTTGGTGGCTTGCTCTACCTTTGCAACAAGTTGCCCTGGTGTTGTACCACCTTACCCCAGTTCTGAAGATACTTTCAGCCGCAAACTTTGTTTGCTCACACTTGGATAAAGGTATTTAAACATGAAAGTAACATTCAGCCATTTTTTTTTCATCTCCTACTTGTAACAGTTACTTACTAAACATGCATACCTTATTTTCTAAGTAAATTTATTTTTCTGTTTCATATAAATATATAAGCAATATTTACAAGCTTACAGCATTATATTCTTTAAGTCTCTTCGATTTTGAGTTTCAGGTAAAAAGTGATTGTAAAACAAAAAAAAAAGATATCAATCAGAACTATTAGTAAAAATCTATCTGATGTATTAAAATGCTCAAAAAGTACCTGTTAAACTACAAGGTAGAAGTTAAAAGGGATGGGAAAAACTTTTGTCAGTTAAATTGGCATGAATCTTGCCTCTTGAATATTTAGGTAGCAGTTATGTTTAATCACAAACGTCTGATTGACGTTTGTGATTAACGTGAGTCTGATTCATATCACTTCTTCCTACATATGCAGATACAAACTTGGTTTTCTCAGAAAGACACACAAGTGCAGTGCTTATCACATGCAGTAGTAGCAATTATTGAACCTGTCAATTTTTTTTATAAACTGAAGTATGAAAATAATTGCAAAAATTTTTTGTGGGCTTATCAAGTATACAAATGTTAGAATGGGATAAACTTGTAGCATCTTTGGGAAGAAATAATTCAAACTGCCATTATGTTTTTGTTTTTTAAACAAAATAAAAGATATTGAACTGGCAGTTACATGGATCATTAGACACTGTGCGATATCTGCATATTGTTTAAAAACATGTAGGTGATTGCTGCCATAACAAAGATCCTGTATGTTTGTTACACACATACAGAAATTGAACTACCAGATGTCAGAGTCCCTGGTTTCTGTGGCAATGAGTTGAGTTCTGTAGTAATGCCATTACTGCAGAAAACACTTTGAACATTCTTGCAGGTAAGGTATGAACACAGTATGATGGTCTATTGAAATATGTGCAAGAATACTTCATGTTCAACATCACCTATGTACTTTTTTTTTTAAATTTTATTCCAGACCTTCCTCCCACATATATCATTTATGTATTAAATCTATGAGCTTAACCATTCTAATGTTTATATAGTTCATAAAAAAGTTATTATATAAAATAAAAATGTAGTTGTGATGGGCAGACAAAAAAAAAAGCCCACACCTCCAAGAAGATAAAATGCAAGGTCTTACTTTTCAACGAACTAATTTTTTTTGAAAAATTAGTCTAGATAATTTCATAATTCTTAAGTTCCTATAAACTAAACTAAAGAAAATATTATAAAAAAGCAAAAAGGGTTTATTGCTAATTCTGGCAGTTTATATCTCTGCTACCAGCAGACATACAAACTACCAGATCAGAACTATTATTCTCCACAGAAGGTAAATCCTATCATCCACAATATTATTAACCAAAACATTAGTTTTGGGTAATCCATTATTTCCAAATATATGGAACGCAATAGATTACATACCCAAAAAAGTTTCAGAAGTAGAAAAATGTTGCAAATATAGGTTGGTTGAAAAATTTGGCCATCTATTATCCAACATCTGATCCAAAAATGCTAACTCCTTTCCTATGAAGGAGGTGATAAATTTTTTAAACTAGTAAAATAGAATCTTCGATTTTGAGCAAAGATTTTGCTTATGTGATTACCCCACCATGCATTCCAGAGGTTGACATGATGGCAAGTGCTGAAAAATCCAAAGTTTTTATCTCAAGAAGAGGCACAAACCACCAGATTGCTCTATGCCCCCCCCCCCTTTTTTTTTTATTTTTAAATGTCATCTAGCAAAAAGTATCAGTGTTGGAAAGGAACACCTTATAAAGCTGACATGATAATCCTTAAAGGTAACTCTACAAGTCACCTTGGAATTATGAGCACAATTGTTTCTGTTGTCACTCTTCCACTTATTGAACTAGAAGAAATGGAACTGTGATCCCACTTGTTGGCAAATGCAAAAAAACAGCAAAAATGAAGACACCCAATCACTCTTACATTATACAAAGTGAAAAATGTTCACTCTCTTTTCTATAGTAGATAGCAGAAGCCTTCAACAGATATCTTTTCAAGTATTTAACTCCTCAGAACTCATATCAGACATTCAAGTACCATTTTGAAAAACATCTCTTTTATGGAGAAACTTACAGATATACAAGTCACCCATAAGATATACAGAATTAGCCAGTTTAGACATGGTTTGCTCTTTACAAATGTTTAAGTTGAAAAATTTTGGCGATGGAGTTGCCTCTATTCACCGCCCATCATAAACTTATACGTGGAAAAATTTGAGGAAGAAGCTAGCACATACACTCTTAAAACATCATGTATGGTGGAGATATTACACTCTCCATGGAGTGAACAGATTCATCATGAGAGATTCGTTCAACTGACAACACATCATAGTAAAAAAGCATTAATAATGCATTACATTCATTAACAATTTTCCATGTAAAAAATCTAATCCTCTTCAACACACAACTTCCAGGGATGGCCTCTGGTTCTTCCATCCTCATCTTCTACTCATGTTATATTCCCTCTGTATTAATCCAACAAAGCCCCCTCATCAACTTAAATGTCTATCATATCACATCTTTTCCTACTATACAAACTCTGTAATCCACATTTCTTCAACCTCTCTCCATATCCGGCATTTCAGAGTCCTGATATTGCCTTAGTCACTGTATAAAAGCACTGGAAGAGTGCTTTATACAGTGACACAACCACCACCTAATCCCTACATGTTAGAGTGCTTCTTATCATAGTGGCACAATGTGCACCCTAAACTGTCCACTGTCAACTATCAAATCTAGAATCTCATTCACTTCCTGTGTACACATCCTTATATTTCTACACTCCAAAATAAATGCAACACCTTGCACTTATTAAAACAACCCCACTCCTTTGTCCAAGTCAAAAATCTATTCAAATCTTCCAGAATGGAATTAACATTAGCAAAACAACTGCAGATCTCTTGTCAGTCCACATATCAATTAAAAACAAACAGCAGTAGCCCAAGAACACAATCATGGGACACATAACAGGTTACTCTCCTTTTTTGATACACTGCTCCTTCATACACAACTTGTTGGTATCATTCAGAGAGCCAATCTCTGATCCATCTAACAATATACTATATATTCCCATCCTGTGCAGCTTGTACACAAACTTATGTGGTAATCTATCAAACACTTTTGTAAAGTCTACGAATATCACTGTGTATGATTCTCCCTTATCTCATAACCTTATAAAATGCAAGTAAATTACTAAAACAAGACCTACCCTTCACAAATTCATGCTGACCATCATGAAGAATACTATGCCCATCAACCCGGTATTCATGCAGCATTTCTTTAAGTACACTTTTAAAACATCTTTCTGCAATGTTTTAACTAGTATAATAGATTCACCTAAAAATAGCACTGTACTGAATATTTTATTCCTAACCAATCTCTCCAACATTGACTACAACAGCAGTTATACTGACTGGTTTATAATTGAAAGCTTTTGTCCTAGAATCATGCTTGTGGAGTGATACTATTTTACCTTCTCTCCACTCCTTTGGAACCTTATCCACCACAACACTTTCATTAAATAATCAGGTCAAGGGCACATCTAACTGTTGTGTGCTTTCCTTAAGAATACACCATGATGTGTCATCCATTCCACAACCTTATTAATATCTAACTCCAATCAACACCTGATTCTTTCACTTCCAGTTCTCCTAATACTTGCCTCCCTTCTATCCACTTATGTTCATAGAAACTGCATCACCTTATATAAATATAGTTTTAGTAGTTAAATAATAATTTTCATTGGTTTATCATTAGATATTGTTGTATTGCATCATCTATCATCCCCCACAGGTTTCTGTATAATGTAATAGTTGCTGCTAATTGCATCAGAATTTTTTTTATGCTGTAGACAGCAAGAGCTAGTTTTTGCATTTTTGTGCTGGGGCTGCTATAGCTGGTTACATGCAGTTAACACCAAAAATATGACAATAGAAAAAGTATGATTCAAGCTTTTAATAGAGAAGGCTATTCTTCTTGGGAAGTAGCTAAAAGGGTGTCCTAGAGTCCATCTACTGTGGTACAGTTGCCATTGAAAGTGAAGGAAATTGGATCTGCTGAAAGGAAGAAGGGGACAGGAAGAAAGCCACTGTCTACACCATGTCAAGATCCGATTGTAAAGCAGTTCTGCCTCAAAAATTGCAATGCATCATCCAAAGCTGACACAGGACTTGGTAGAACAAACGGGATTGCGGCAAGCTCTCTGTAACTGTTGGGAGAAGACTCATTTGACAGGGACTGATAGCCAGCCATCATAAAAAGAAGCTTCTGTTAACAGATGAGGCCACGAAAGAGATTGGCCTCATTAAATTAGTGCAAAGAGCATACCAAACAGATCCCTGATCGGTGCAAAAGTTTTTTTTTTTTTTTTTTTTTTTTTTACTGACGAGAAAAAGTTTAACCTGCAGGGTGCTGATGGCAAACAGACAGCTCAAAGATGATCAGGGGAATAATTCAATCATGGTGTTGGTTGTTTGAATTTCTTGAAAGGTTCAGTTAATGCACAAGAATATCAGAAAATTTTAAAAGAATTGCTGCCTACTGTCAGAGACCATTGTCATTTCCTAATTATATCACATCTTGTACTAAAAAGAGCCAAATATTAACCAAAAATAAGTTATATTATCTTCATTATATGTGACAATTATTGTGCTATTATCTCTTTTCAAATAGATATTCAAATTTAATTAGTAAAAAAGCATGGTTACAACAGGTAATGTGGTTTCTATGAATATGTGTATATTGCATGGCATCATTTACACCATATAATGTATGCTGATAAAGTGCTCATTCAATAATTCCACTATATCCTTTGTAATGGTCACTCTGCTGCCATGACCATCCACCAGTGTCTACCCGCCATAATTATACTTTCTCTTGCTTGCAATATAGCAGAATAAATCCCTTGAATAATCTTGACTAAACCAGCCAACCTCTTTTCATACTGTACCTGTTCTTTCTTTGCTATGCTTACTACCTTCCCAGTCTGCACTTTATACTCTTCATGGATCTGATCTACTGACTTATACCTCCTCCTCTGCAAGTTTCTTTTCCAAAACATTTTGCTTGATTTCAATCCTTCTCTACTCGCTTAACCCTTGGTATGCAGTTATACGTTGCCTGTGTCATATACTACCTTATGAATTTCCATGCGCTGTCAACATCTTTTCCAATGCTAGTTGACTGCAGAGCTTGCTATAATCATCCACCTTATACTTTCACGTACATCCATTTTTGCAGTAACCTTTTCTTTTCCCACCACTTCCCAAACAAGTACCTCGTGATCACTCTCACCAACTGGGTAATGTTTATTGCCTAGAAGCAGTCAAAAGCACCTCTAAGATTTTGTAGATTTCCTGATCAGTGGTCGTCCAAAAATCAAGTTTATACTAGAAATGGAAATAGATGGTAAATTACCATTCTGATTTTAAGAAAAAAAAAAAAAAAAGCCAGATGATTCTATAGAAAACAAAAAAACTTACATGGGTAGGCACTTGCATGCAAGCTAATTTTACCATCCTCAACAAATATTAGATATTGTTACAACTTTAATATTTAAGCCTTGGATGATTAAAGATGATGAAAAAAAAAAAAAAAAAAGAAAACTTAAAATCCTAATTTGCAAATTCTTTCCAAATGGCTACTCAAGGATGTTATTAAAGAAATTATTTTCTTTAATAACATCCATTAATTATAAACAAGTTGTAAGCAGATCTAGAAATCCAGACAGATAACCTGTTTATTAAAATCTGGCCTTTGAACCAGTTAACACCTCACAAAGCTGCATATGGTCCTAGTGGCTGTGCGCTTTGCAACCATATGCCTGGGGGAAAAGGAGTGTCCCAGGTTCGATTCCCATCTGTGATGTGAGGAACTGAAGGATCTTCCTCAGCCATAGTCAAGTTAGCCGGTCTTGGGCATAGACAGTAGGGTTTTTCCCCAGTTATCCTGGGGTTTTTCATCCCACAAAGCAGGCAAACCGGCCCTGAGAACTCAACACTATGTACATAGGATACACTGGGACGTAGGGCTGACCACCTTATCCTGTGAACGGTTTGAGGTCCGATGATTAATAAACCCTCAACACCGCAAGGTAAAAGAGGGTAAAGAAAAAAAGATGAGAAAGCTGCATACGTTCTCCTAAAGACTATCATTTTATAAACACATTGGGGTATAAATATTCCCATGTTTCTGTGAAAGATCTCTACATGAGAGGCATTCTGAAATCCTTAAAAAAAAAAGAACTTGTAGGCAACAGTGACATAAGAGAAAAATAAGGCATAAGAAAAAAACAATCCATGTGTTAAAAGTTAAGTGTTTGGAGAAGCTTAATGGAGTGAAACAGAACTAAGATATGATTAAAGGACTGACAATGTCTCAGTCACTGAGACATCGCCAGTGATTACAATATGAATCCTTGACTATGTCTCAATGTCTGAGATGAAATATTGGAAGAGTTAAATAACATTTTAAAACTTTTCTTAGTGCTGTTTCACTCCATAAAGCCTCTAACATGAGAGAAAGAAACACTGATCTCATTTCACATATTCTCACAGAATAGCATGTTGTAGACTATCTCCTCCATTCCAGAATATTCAAAGTCTTCTGAGGTAATTTGCACATGTGGCACATTATACAAACTAGGGACTTGCAGTTCATTACATCTGGAAGTCTAATTTGCACATGTAACATACAAGATATGTGTAAATGTGTCTATTGATAGATGTGGCTGTTCAACATATTCCAATTTGTAAAAGATGAGTTTTTTGACATGTTTAGATTTTTCTTTTTGTATGTTTCATGTAAAACCCTGAAAATGGTATCAACCAAAGAAAGATAGCAAGACAGGTAGAAGTGATGTTTAGTTTAATAAAAATCTGAATTAACCCTTTCTGATGTTTATATAGTTATTCATATTTCAAGAAATGTAAAACCAAAGAAAGTTTATATGTGCATAAGTCTCTGACTTCATGGAGGTCGGATGTTAAATAAAATGCAAAGTCATTGTTGGTAGACAAAAAAAAAAAACCTCAACATGGTAATATTTCTCAGTAAATAAGATTATTTTATAAACATCACTTTTTTTTTCTTCCCAATAGCTCCTCCATTCTGAAGAAACTAAAGTAAAAGATCAAACAGGCTAATAACTTCAGCTACTTTTAATTTTGTAAGCCACATTTTTATACTCATTTAGCATAAAAAAAAAAATTAACGAAATAAATTTCATGAGAACTTGTGTAAAGTTTAAAACTTTTATTATCAACAAGTACCCAAAACTAGAAGTCCACTGTTAACTGCTTTGGCAATTACCTATCTGACCACCATTTTGTGCATTTTTTTTTTTTTTTTAAATATCAAAAAGACAAAAAAGAAGCATTAGTGATCACAGATCACCACATGGACAATTTGGTACAAATATAATAAGCATTCAAATTTTCAAAAAATAAAAATGTGCTAAATAATAGTAAATTGTTATAAAACAAATTAAGATTAAGTCAAAATCACCGCTAATCAAACATAAAATACAGTAGATTACAAAACTAGCTGCCAAGATTTACAAGCTACACAAAATGGCTGGAAGAGCTGTTAGTGACAAGTCCGTTTTTGGTCGAAGCAATCCCCCCTCCCTTCTCCTATACAGTTCCATCTTTTACAAACATGTTCAGGCACAGTCTGAGGCACTAGCTCATAAGCAGAGCACGAAAACATTTTTAAAAATCAGGTTGTTCCTCCTTCAAAAGTGACAAATTCCTCCATAAGTGCTAGTGGGGCCCTTTTAATCTGAAAGAAAAGATAAGTAGATGAAATTAACTATCTGTAGTATTTATAAAATAAAATAAAAAATCCAGGATAAAGATAATTACTGGTATAGAACGTGCCTTAAGTTTTACTAAATCAAGTTTTACTTCAAAAGAAGAATGATAATTAATACTTAAGGAATTGACAGCGTACACTAGAAATATAAATTAAATCGACTTTAATATATACTTTCCAATATTTCGGCAACGTCACGTTGCCATCTTCATGGAAACTTAAGATAAAGACACGTGCACGCAAGTACTAAATAACAGCAAATGAGAAATGAAGCGAGGAAGCTACCGTTTTCCTAAAGTCCTGATGCTTCGGAAGGAGTGTTATATCAATTGATATTTTTCACTATACGGAAGGCAGGGAAGAAACACAAAGGGCATTCATTGAGGTTAAGTTTGTGTGCGATTAAGAAAGAAAGCAAGATTTTTCTTTCACAGAGCAGCGAGTGAAACAGTTTGTCTTTTTTAAAGTGCCGAGTGTATCTAATGTTAATGAATTAAGAGAAGGTACAATGGTGAGTGTGGAATATGTATGGTCTCCCTCTAGGAGTTCTTGACTCTGGTTATCATTACAGATGATAACTTGCGGGCTATATTAGGTGTTCTTGACCTTTGGGCTGAAGTTCTTCTGATGTATGTTTCTCAAATTTGGCACAGTCTCATGCATCTAAATTTGTTGAGGTTTGGCATGTTCCTAAGGGCTGAGGCTGATTCCATGAATAGTCTTTCATATTTGAACTTGCTGCGGTGTATTACTGTGGCTTTCTTCCACCTTATTCTGTGGCGAGTATCCAGAGCATAAAGGAAGAAAGCCATAGTAATACAACGTGCAAGTTCGATTCACTTAAACCTTGGTATTCCAGGTCTACCTACTCACTGATGAGACCTCAATAAAGGTCGAAACCGGTCTGGGTAGTGACCTCTCCTCATAATGTAAAACAGTAATACATCTCCTAGGAGCTACGTTTTACATTATGAGAAAATATTGAGGATAGTGATGGAGCTTGCTCCACCTTTGACATGAGTTGCACTACCCAAGTGATGACTTATGCTTGGCCTCCCCGATAGTTCTTCGGCATGAAACTCTTAGATTTCAATCTCCGAGTTTCGTATCCGGCTTTAAAATAATGAGGAATTTATTATCCCCTTGACTTAATTTATGCCACCGGGAAAAAATAGCCTCTTGGCTCTTTATCGTAGATTTAATTATCCTAATGATTTTGTCATTACCACAATGTTCTAAAATTTTCCATAATGCTTCATACCATATTGAGTCAAAAGCTTTTTGAAGGTCTAAAAAGTTGTGACAGATTATTTTGTTATGTTCTATGTATTTTTTGCCTAGTATGTGTATTGTAAAAATATGGTCGATTGTACTTCTGGACTTCCAGAAACCTGCTTGTTCATCTGATAGTCTGCTTTCTATTTTCTTTTCAATTCTTGACAACAGGATTTTGCTTGGATGACTAATAAGGCTTACTGTTCTATAGTTGCTACATTTATTGCTGTTTTCTTTTTAGGAATAGGTACAAGGACAGAAGTCAGCCAATTAGAAGGCCAAGTCTCTGTGTTCCATATGTCCTGGAATAAATTTAGCAAGGTGTCTATGATGATGTCCCCTCCTTCAGGTATCAGTTCCATTGTGACACCATCAATTCCCATATTTTTGAGGAGCTAACTGCTGCAATGACTTCTTTTAATAGCGGGTAATCTCCTGGCAAAATTCCATCCAAAATATAGTCAGTCAGTTGAGGGTCCCTTTGAAAAAGCTTGGTTGCATAACATTTCCATCTATCAACTATTTTCTAGTTATCCGTGATAGGAGTTCCATCTTCAATGTTCCAATTAATTGCAGTAAAAGGTTTGGTTAACTTATTAATAATTTTAAAAGCACCTTTAGAATTATTTTTATTTAAGTCCTCTTCTATATTTTTGCATTCATCTAATATTCATAAGTTTCTAGCATGTTTGATTTCTTTTTTTAATAATGTTAGTAATATTTTTATACTATTCTCTATTATCACCGCTATTAATATGAGATTTCAAATATCTTCTTTTGCACATAGGTCCAAAATATTTTTAGTTATCCATGGTTTATTTTCCTTTTGTATCCAAGGATTTTTTCAGCTGTCTCAGTTATCTTTTGTGAGAAATATTTGGTTTTAGATTCAATATTACATTTCTTGAAGCTTGTGTCAAAAATGTTTTAATTTGTATTTATATAGTATATTGATTTGGGGATCTTTTAATTTTTCTATATTATATCTTTTACAAGTTGATTTTAATATTTCTCTCATTTTCATATTCACAGTTGTGATGACCATGTTGTGGTTGCTGCCAATGTCGACTCCAGGAAATGATCTGGTTCTTGGGAGGCTGAAGTTTTTAAATCTTGTGCTTACAAGGATAAAGTCAATTTGGTTGCGTATTTTACCATCAGGGGAAGTCCATGTCCATCTTCTGGAAGGTTTATGGGGAAATAGAGTGTTAGTAATGGCAAGTTCATTTTGTGAGGCAAAATTGATCAATTCAAAACCTCTTTCATTTGTCTCCCCATAGCCATACAGTCCGACAAATGGGAGATAATCCTTGCCGATGTCTGTTCCAATTTTGGCATTCCAATCACCATGTACAATCAAAAGGTCTTTTCTGTTCGCTCCAGTAATTGTTGCATTAAGTTGACCATAAAACTCCTCTACTTCGGAGTCCTCGTGGTCTGTGGTTGGGGCATAGACCTGTATGATGATGATATTGAGTGGTTTTCCTCTTAGGCAGACTAGAGCAATTCTGCTATTGATAGGATTGAATTCCATGACAGAATTTCGTGATTATTTGTGTATCAAAAACCCAACACCTTTTCTGCTGCAGTCACATCCAGAGTAAAGAAGCAAATGTCCATCTGTTGTTAGCTCTCCTGTTTTGGAGCATCGAATTTCACAAAGTCCCATAACAGTCCATTCATATCTTTTTAGTTCGTTCTGTAGTAATTTGAGTTGACCTGATTGTAGTAGAGTCCTAATATTCCAAGTTCCGGTCATTAAATGGTTGTGGAGTCTGAATCTGGATCCAGTTTTTCCATTATTTTTGTCAGTGACAGTGGTGATGATAGCGCCAGTCGCTAACTTCTCATTGCCACCCCTGGAGCTGCTACCAAATGGCAACCTTGTTGAACCGGGCAACATCCGAACTGACATGGTGTGTTGTGTTAAGGTATTGAGAGTGGAAAGGATTATCAGAAATTTCTCCTATAAGCAATGAAACTAATGCAAACCCTATCTCTACGTACCAAAATTTCTGATAATCCTTTCCACTCTCAATACCTTTATTTTTATTATTTTTTTTTAAACCAGTTCTCCTTCCAGGCACACCATAGGTCACTTCTCCTGAGTAATTTAGATCACAACTGTGTAAGTTTCCTTTCACACTCTCCCTACAACCTTTAACTATTTGGCAGTAGCAAGGAATGATATCTAGAACTTCTACTTTTCCTTTCCATGATTATTGCTTCCAACTCTCCAGACGCAAATACCTGCTCTCAGCTAGTTACAGAATCATCTTCACTGTTATGAAGATGATAGTGAGGATGTTACAGGAAAAAAAAGTAAAAAAACTCATCTTACTGCAGCTTGCAACAAGAACCTCAACTACTCAGCTTATGCAGAACAACCAGCAATGAATTCAAATCCAACTTCATCAAGACTAGCAACAGAAAACTTGCCTCCTGTCCAAATGGAAGCAATGCCTTTCTGGTCCCTTGCAAAGGCCACTGGATGCAACTTATGCTCTCCTGCATTCCCATCTCTCTCTCGACCAGATGGTGCCGTGTTATAGCACCAAAAAATAAAGCTGACTTGCCATCACTTTTCCTCCAACTTCTGTTTCCCCTTTCCATCTACCTCTATCTTCTAAATCAGTGCTTCCCAAACTTATGGATGCCAAGGCCCCCTTTGGAAAAATTAAAATATTTTATGGCCCTCATCAAAAAAAAAAAATCTTAATATAGACATATGTTATAATATTTATTGTATATTATCAATACCTTTGAAATGAACTTATACAGATCAGCATATATTTACTAATATTCATTAATCGCCAAAATACGCAAGAAGCAGAATTTGTGAATTAACACCAATGTGTGATTTTTTTCATTAAAATATAAAAAAGAACAAAAAATAAAAATTAAATGTTTCTTTTAAGATTAAAAAAAATCTACTTAGTCTTAAAACATTTTAAACTTGTTTTCATTATTTCATGGCCCCCTCAACAAAACTTATGGCCCCCAAGAGAGCTGTAGCCCACAGTTTGGGAAGTGCTGTTCTAAATGACCAAGGCAAATAGTCTCCTACCATACCTGAAACTTAGCACCATATTCTTTCTGTCATTTTTCATCAAAACTACATCAGAAGAATGCTATGCTACAACAACAACTTGGACACTGAAGTCCTCTGATCCCAAAAGGCATTTCTCCAAATGTATTCAAATTTTGTGTTCTGGAATTATCGACTGTTCTATATTGTCTCTACAATCTTCTATACTTAACTGGCATTTATCCCAATGCATGAGAGCAAACATGCATCCAACCTATTCAAAAAAGGGAGATAGTAACAGTGCACCTATCACCTCAATCCTCTCCAAAATAACAAAAAAAACCACACTGTCAGCTTCACCACCTAGAAGGCCTACTGATTAATCAGAAATCACTAGCATGGATTCCACCAATGTTGATCCACAGCTTGGCTCACTACTGGACCCATGCTATGGAAAGATTCTAAATGTGCTGCTGCCCTTGACATTTCCACAACTTTTGATCATGAATGCATCAGTCTACTAGGCAAAATGTCATTCATCTACCTATTACCCTCAGTAAGTTAGCTGGCCTTTTTCTCTGGTCATTCACTGTATGTCATGGTGGATGGTTTCCACTAATACAGGAGTACTTCAGGGCTCTGTTCTATTACACATTCTCCTTTTCCTATACATGGCCTTCTCTGAATCACCACTAATCCTATCCACAGTTTTCCAGGTTACAGTAACTCTATCCTATTCATTCAACAAATCATGTGATGCTTGGTCATTCCAAGCTTTAAGATCTACAGCAGGTGTTTTAAACACTGATGATCCCAATACTAATCCTTCAATAGGAAGAGGATAAACCATTCACCTTCCACTCCACCAAAATGCAGTGCTGCTTTTTTTTCCCCTCAACAAAAGGGATTTCAATTCATCTTCCCTTACCCTCAGTAACAACATAAGTTGCCAGACAGGATCAGAATTCTCTTTGGATATATATTTACACCAACTGAAAGACCAAATTAGCACTATATAAGACAGTGCTAATTTGGTTTTTAGCTAATTTGCTAATATATATAGTGCTGTATAAGATAGCACAAGTCCACATGGACGGAAAACGCAAGAAATAAGAAAAGCCTCACTGACATATTGTTGATAGAGATATGCTAGTTCAGGATACAAGAGTGTTTGAAATAAACAGAGGATCTGAAATTTGAAGTGACCTTTACTTAGTACTAAGCAGGATAAAAAGGGATATCACATTGGAAAGAACAGTATGTAATCTACATCCACCAAAACCTTCGCACCATCCCATAAAAAATCGGGGGGGGGGGGTCTATCTAATCTATTGTTCTTGTGGCAATTTTTACGTAGGCCAGATGGGAAGGTCAGGAGAAATTTGTATGGTAGAACATAAAGACAAAGAAAAAAAGAAGAGAACACAAATTAGGTCTAGCTTTCCACACAACTTCCACTGGCCATAAAGTACTCTTTGGGTAAAAACCAATCATGGCATATATTGATAAAAACTGTTTCACAAGAAAATTCAAGGAAGCAGCAAAAATGCTTAGAATTCCTACACAACGCAACAAAAACCAAGGTTTGATATTACACCAAGTGTGATCGGCATTCATAAAAAATTAATTTCCTCAGATCTCAGGCATAACACATGTGAAGCACATAATGTGACAACAAATAAACATTCAGTAACGAAGGTTTCAAATTTTTTCAATGTTACAGTTGGAAACATGGACTATGAATTTAATCTTTGTTAGTTGTGTTTAACTTTTTTTATACACCAATTCCCCTGATGATGTAAGTCACACGACTTACAAAACTCGTCAGGTTTTCACGTATCCTATTCGTATTTAATAAACATGTGGTCTCAATACCAGAATCTCTCGAATATTTCTGGTTCTACAATCTAAAGACTCCCCAATAAGAAATCAATATATGAAATCAAAGTATATATAGAATACAAATACTGTACACCCCTTGAGAATTTGATGATGATGTATACTAGAATGGTTGAAAAGGTATTGCAGAACATTGATTAAAATATCACTAGTAATGAATAAGACATATCAAAAATGATTGTAAGCACTACAGATATATCATGCATTTCAGCTTATTTACTTATCTTCACAATTAATGCACAAAACTGATAAAGATTTATATTAAACTAACCAACTGTGTGTGTGTGTGTATATATATAATTTTTTTTTTTTAAATATATTTTTCTAAGCCACTGTGAAAAACTGAAACATGTCTCACAGCTTTATTGCTATAGCTTCAATAATAAATATTTCATAAGGCTTAGGTGTTTTATCAGACTTCCAAATATGTAGTTTTATGCTTAATTTTAATTAATTGTGCTATGTAAAAGATGAAAGAACAAGTATCTGCAGAAAGGTAAGTATTTCCTTTGTAAAGCACTTCATTTCAAAAGAATTGACACACACACACACACACACACACACACCTCCATACCTTTGGGTTCTGTTGAAAGACTCCATTAAATTTAATATCATTATGAAATACAATGTGTCATTTGATATCACTTTGAGGATAGAATCCTTCTAAAAGATTCTATCTTTTAGAAGGATTCTAAAAGATAGAAAAGATCCTAAATTTGGATAATGTATATAGAGCGTGTTGGGATTTTGAGGAGAAGTCTTGTATATTTGTTACAATTGCAGCCTTAATAGAGCTGTCTCAAGACCACAGACAGCAATCACTGAAGGTCATTAATTTTGCAACCATGCCCTTAAATGAAATATCACACATAGGGGTGTTATTTAAATGTGCACAAGTGTGAACCATACAGCTGCTAAAATGCACTATTCATTAGTATACATTTTAGCTAATGGTTAAATGTCTGAATGTATAGAAGGATTTTTTTTTCCTCCATGGAGCCATAAGACAGGCATACTACACATTATCCAGATTTAGATAATGTATAGTATGTTGGGATTTTGAGAAGTCTTCTATATTTGTTAAAAATTGCAGCAATAACATAGCCTCCTTCAAACCATAGACAGGAAATGCCGAAAGACATGAACATTGCAACCGAGCCGTTAAATGAAATAATGCATGTGTGGGGAGCAGTGTCATCTAAATGCATATAAGTGTGTGCATTGTACAGCTGTTGAAATGCACTTAAAATAACACAAAAGTTTCATTAATATATATTTTAGATAATCATTAAATGTATAGGATTGTTTCCTTGCAGTCATAAGAGAGAACACTAGTGGGAAGCTAGGAATTTTTCTAATGTTCTATTTTGCATTTAAAGAAAAATTCACAGGCTTTTATAATGAAATGGTGAAGATGTTTGGTTTTAGGACTTTGCTTTCTAGCAATGAAGACTCCCAAACCATACTGATCTTGGAATACTTAACTGCTGTTGTTGACTGCAGAACTAAGCATTTTCTCTTCTGTCTAATATATGTGATGGTATTCAAAAGATGGTCTATCAGTCATAACTTGCTATAACAATCTTCCTACCTCATAACCATTCCAGTTACAGGCATAGAGACACTATCATTACTGGATATGATAAGATGCAATTTATCCTAAAGCGAGCAGATTATATTTAAGCACTATCTTTTCTCGCAAGGCCTGGATAGAAGGCACAGGAATATAATAGTCTTGCATCTGGAGGGACTTGGTGCATGTAGTTCTTTATTTCATAGAGATTGGCCATTAGCTAAAAATATGTGGAAAAGTTAGATGACCGAGTTCAGTTACAACTCTTACAGGTAATAGCATTGGGGATATCACTGTGTTAGCATTTTAAAGACCCGTGTTAGACTAGGCACATCAGAAAAAAAATAGGTTTCCATGCTAAGTTCAACTGCTTATCAAACTATGCGACCCTCATCCACTCACCTGGGATGAACAAGCTCTATCCAGCTGGGAGTAGTAAGTGATGCATGCCTGTAACTCGACTATGGACAGATAAGGTGATCCTGTTTTATTTTGTTTTTTACTGACCCCCACACACAAGAGGTCACAAAATCCATAACACAATAATGCCACATGTGGACAAGTGGTCAGAAGAAATCTATTAAGTTTCTTGAAAAGTTGTGAATTATACTTGAGAAAAATGCTACTATGGGGAAGGTTGTTCCAAAGAATAAAGTCAGATGGAATGAAGAAAAATGAGAAATTAGACTCTGTATGAAATGTTGACTGGTGGCTGCTCTAGTTCTTACATGATCAGAAGAAAGAGAGGAATAGCAGAAGCAATTGGAGTGTTGCCTATGAAAGTAGCAAATTCGTAAGGTGGTTTCAAGTGCACCAACCCTAAACATGGGAAGAATATTCTAAGGTTGGTCTGATTTGGGATTTATGAACTGTTAGGAGTTGAGCAAGAGAGAAAGTGTTTTGAAAAAACACTTTTTTTTATTTATTTTTTTAAGAGTTAATAGATGCAATATGTTTATGCTAGGATGAGCTAGATGTCAGCACAAGAAGGATAAACTGACCTTAGTGGAAATCTGAACATTATCAAAATGTAAGAGAGAGAGAGTGAAGTATGATCCTTCACAACATTCATTATGTTATAGATCTTGAAACTTCAATCATTTGAGTAATACAGGGTCCCTCTAATGCACAAGGAAAAAATTGGCATTTTTTCCTCTTGCAATGAATCCTGCAATGACACCTCCAAGAAATCCTTGGATTCATCAAGGGAGGATACACTATTCCACTACAACTATCACCATCAACCCACAATGCTATCTAGCATCTATTACCAATAGCATATTTTGTCTGCAAATCAGCAAAACAATAGGTGTGGAAGTTAGATGGGGGGAGGGTTATTGATTTACAGGGTGTTCGGGATAAATTTGACATATTTATAATTAATTATATTTTTCCGTAAGTTACATGTATTAACACACACTTCTCTTCATTTAAAAGTTTGGACCCTTCTTCATTCACATACAAGATGTCAGAAAGGATGGATAGCTGGAACCCACCTGAATCATGGAAGAGAATAACTTGTATCATGATGATTCGTGCCCGCCATCAAAATAAGGATATTACGACTGCTGCCCAATGCTCCCTGAATACAGTAAAAACAATCAGGCATGAACTAGAGACTTGCAATGGTGACTACGAGGATGTAGCAAGAAGAAAGATCCCTAGCAGACGATCTGATTGCGTTCGTACAGCAGAATTCCTCGCAAATCTGCAGGAACAGGTGTTGAAGAACCCTGGCATTGGAATTCGGGCTTTGTTCGTGGAGTTGCTAACTGTAGTCAAGCCCTGGATAACGAGGGTAGCCAATGGTAGGCCGTATGTATGGCAGCAGGATTCGGCCCCTTGCCACACCTCTGGGAAAAGTCAAAAATGGTTGTCTGAAAATTTCTACGACTTCACCAGTCCAAATGTTTGGCCTCCAAACTCCTCAGACCTTAACCACATCTCTTACAAAAGAACATGCCAGTACCTTGTCTAGTCATGTTCTTTTCTCGAACAATCCTGATGATGAACACCAGGATCATTCAGTCTGCTGGGATAGATCCGAAAACATCTTTCGTTGCCATGATGAGTTTGAAAGAAAAATTGTGGAGTCCAGAGAAATCATCCGTAATCATGAACATTTAAATAACAATTTGAGCTACAACATCCCTGATAGCCACTCTGCTGTTGTTCAGTTCTGGCATTCACTAGAGTCTGCAAGCACACTCAACAAAACAATGCCACGTTTGAAAGAACAACTTAAATGTAAATACTATTTTTTTTTCATGTCGGTTATGTACTGCAATTTTCCTGTGCTTCTCAGTTTTAAACTTCAGTGTTTTTATTACCGTTTCCTATTTTTAGAAGACACCTGAAGAAGGCTGTCAAAAGCAGAAACTAGTAGTGTTTTATATCATTACAGTGGATTGAGGAATGGAAGCCCTCATTTCATCAAGGATTTATTTCAGTGATGTAGTCAAAACAGGTGTCTGGATCATGGGAGTGGAAGCAATAATCAGACAATGGAAAAGAAACAAAAATCCCAGAAGCCATCCCTGGTATGGGGCCAAGATTAGATGGGAGAAGAAGATGGATCTGTAGAAAAGGAGATGCAGATAAAATTGTGGTCAGAATTGCCAAGAGTACAGTAGACATCTACAGTGTATTTGGATGGAGATTTGGTTAAGAAAAGGTCCACTGTTGGGAGAATGAGGATTATTTGACATTCTGGTTGGCAGATTTGTATTAGATCATGACTGATAGTAAATGATTTTGCTTCCCTTCTGGCTTGATCTGTAAAGTTAAAGAGGAATCATTTTCTGTTATGAACATTAGCCTCTGAGAATGATGATCTCAGTTTGGGTAATTAGAATGTATGAAATCAATTTTAAGAAATTAGCACAGCAAGGTTGTCTGAATTACAACCGTCAAATAAAGCTGAGGTAAGTAAATCTTGAACATTTTTGTTTAATTGAAGAAATGCAGGATGTCTTCTGCATTAAAAAAAAAAGGCTGGCTGATTAGTTTACATATCCACTCTCCAACCAAAGCTGTGGGTTTGAATCCTGCTATGAGCATGGATTTCGGCAATTGTCTTTAGGTGGGAGTTGAATTTCATCACCTGGTATGTACACCACCCTGCTTAGCATGAGAAGCTTCAAATGTAATTGATTTCTAGAGATGGGCTTCCAAGACTATGCAAAAAATAAATAAAAATATACAAAATCTTTAGTCCACTAAGGATAAAAATGCATTTGGTAGATTACTTAATGATAGGATGGTGTACAAGCTGAAGATAATAAGAATGGAGAGTGTATTGGTTAGAAGGATTGGAGATTGGCTCTGAATGATAGCAGCAAGTTGTGTGTGATAGAGGGTAACCAATGATGTGTCCTAAAGTTCTGTTCTTGAGGCCCTGCTATTTAACTTTTGTTAATGATATTTCATGTGGAATGACTGGAGATCTTCAAGTATTTGCTGATAATGCAAAGCTGGAGAGAATTATAAGGAACACTGCTGATGTTAATTCCCTTCAGAAAATTTAAAGAGACTTTGCTTGGACAAATGAGTGGGATTGTAGTTTTAACGACGGCACTATACTGCAGGAAGCGGACAGAATTCAAGATCTGGAGGTGACAGTACGCTGAAGACTGGAGCGTATACTGCAAAGATTGCATATCATATACTGCAGGAAGCGGACAGAATTCAAGATCTGGAGGTGACAGTACGCTGAAGATTGGAGCGTATACTGCAAAGATTGCATATCATATTGTTGATATAAGGAGCACATTGACATGTACAGATAAAAAAATGATTAACGAATGCACGAAATTCCATGTTCTTGTAAGAAGTCTTACTACAAACAGGAAGATCTATAAGTTCTGTAAATAAGTTGCGTGAAACTTGCAATTACGATAAAATTCGGGAGCACAAGTATCTTTTTTTGTGCAAAATAACCAGTAAACGGAATACAGAGAGTACTAAGGAGCCAGGTACTTCTACACAACTAGTAAGTACCTTCATGTCAGTTATTTTTCAATTAAAAAAACAGCCACGTGAAAGTGCCCGATATGCCTACCATGCAGAGTAAAGATTGCGGCAACAAAGGCCAACAACGAAAGATTACTTCTAGTCCCGTCAGCATAGCGCAGCTGATAGCCAACAAACCGAAAGACAATACAAAGTGCCGCATATGCGAAACCGAAGTTACCTTAAGGAAAAAAGGTGTATTGTGCGATTTCTGTTGAAACTGGCTACATACTTCCTGCACGAAAATAGATGAATTGGTGCTCAAGCTTTTCATCGAACTGAACCAGCCTTTTTTCTGTTTGATGTGCTTTCCTTCTGTTAAACAGCTGCTGAACCAAGGCAAACGAGTTGAAAATCTCGAACAACGCCTTAATAACACAATCGATACTTTCTCTTCCAAAATCCGAAAGTTGGAAACAAAGCTCGAGATACTCGACAACCAGCGGCCGATCGCAAGTGCATCTGTACCTGCGAACGAACTCGGTGATTTAATCGCATCAACGGCACACGCGTCGCTTGAGGCCGAAAACAGGAGACTCAACGCCGTTATTCTGAACTTTGAGGAGGAAAATGGTAAATCTTTAAAAGAAGAATTTAGAAACCTAGCAGGTGAATGCAACTTCGATCCCAGGAATCATCTAATGTCATCGATTTGATCCTATAAACAAAAGAAAGGATGGAACGAACTTTCCAAGTTTCGTTAAAGTGATATGTGATACACCAACAAATATCAAGCTAAAGGACAGTTGCCCCCAATCGCGTGTAAGTGCTCGACCTGACTTAACCTTTGAAAAAAAACGCCAAAACGGAGACAACATCTGGACTAAACTAGTGCAAAAACCAAGTGAAGCCACTATAGCCACCAAGGAGACCAGTATGCAGGCACAACATAGGAAACGTGCAAGACCCTAGTGGTCAAAGCCATGCCCCACAGATCCCTGCATATCCACTAAACCAACATCCGTGGTCTCAACTCTAACCTTAATAGCGTTCACTATTAAGGTTAGAGTTGAGAGTTGAGTTCAACCAAACCCCACCTACTCTTCTTAACAGAAACTCAAATTTCACCTTCCCCTGGCACCATCCAAATTATTCACTATTTAACTCCTTTCGACCCAAGGGTGGTGTGTGCATATATATCCGCTCTGACATACCCTGCCAGAGAGCACCTAACCTAGAATCGCTCAACTTTTACCTCCTTTGGCTAAAAATATCCCTCCCCATTCAGTAAAATTCATCTGCTTTCTCAATCTCTCTCCCAGTCCCACTATCCTAATAGTGAAATCATCCTCCTAGGTGATTTTAATGTCCATAACACTAACTGGCTTTCCTGTTCCAGTTGTACAGATCCTGCAGGCAGAGACACTGACAAGCCAACCAGAATACCAGATATCCCAAATCACTCCCCAAATACCCTAGATCTCTTCTTTACCAATTACCTTTCCAAATATACAGTGAATGTAGTGAGCCCCATGCAACAACACTTACACAGTCACACCTGCACAAGAGTAGTTTGGCATTATAACAGTGCCAAATGGGACAGCCTCTGAGACTACTATGCTTCATTCCCATGGTTGGACTATTGTTTGCAGTCTTCCAATCCAAACATATGCACCGAATACATCACCAAAGTAATCCTCATTGGCATGATAACATATATTCTCCACACCACTCTGAACTACCGTCCCCTATCCAAACCCTGGTTCTCTAAAAGATGTGTCAAGGCTGTATTAATGAAAAATCAGGCATACCACAACTGGCTCAAATTAAGAACACCATCCTCCTTCAGTGCCTATACTGAAGCCCGAAACAAATGCAAAAACATTATCAATGATTCCAAAACAGAATTTGAACGCGCAGAAAGCAGGAAACTTGCAGCCTGTCCTAGTGGCAACCATGCCTTTTGGTCTCTTGCCAAAGCAATTGGTCGCAACTTTTGTCCTACACTACTCCCACCCCCTATCATACCCAGATGGCTCAATTGCAACACCACCCACAGAAAAAACTAATCTCCTGGCTTCACACTTTGCCTGCAATGCACACATAACTGACAATGGCAAATGCCCACAGTCATTCCAACTGCCCAACATACAATGCCCCTGTATTCTTCTGCCAGAAAGAGATCATAAACCTGTTGTCAAAATTAGACACAAAAAAAAAAAAAAAGCCCCTGGCCCTGATGGCATTCCTCCAATTGTCCTGAAGGTCTGCACAGCAGAACTGACTCCTATCCTATGCTGTCTGTACACACTATCTCACTTCACTGGTATATATCCCAAAGCCTGGAAATTGGCCTATATTCAACCCATTCCCAAAAAGGTTGACAAATCGCTGCCATCTAACTACCACCCTATCTCACTCACCTCAATCCTATCTAAAGTGATGGAGAAAAACCATCAATTCTCAACTACTACTCTACCTTGAAGGTACTCCGCTATTAAGCGACCAGCAGTACGGATTCCGCTGATGCCAATCAACAGATGACCTGTTCTCATGTATCACCCATCTATGGACATATACCATGGAAAAATTTGACGAATCCCAAGTAGTTGCACTTGATATCTCTAAAGCCTTTGACCAGGTCTGGCACAAAGGCTTACTAAGCAAACTTCCATCATTTGGACTGTCTCAGGACTACTGCAGATGGATTACCAGCTTCGTGTCAGGATGCACACTATGTGTAATGGTAGATGGCTCCCTATCCTCCCACTATCCAACTAATGCTGGGGTCCCACAAGGTTCAGTTCTCTCACCGATCCCCTCCCTTCTATACATCAATGACCTACTTCAGTTGACCTCCAACCCAATACACAGTTTTGCAGATGATAGCACATTGCACTCCTCCCTTTCATTTGATAAACCTTACCCTACACAACTCACTTCAACCCACAGAACATCAACCACAACTTCCCTTAACGCAGACCTTCAAAACATCCTCCGACGGGGTTCAGATAACCTAGTCAACTTCAACGCTAGTAAAACACAGTTCTGTCTTATTTCCCATATAAAAGAACCATTTTCCCCCAGTATTATTTTTGATAACACTCAAATTCCCAGACAAGATGAAATTTCTCTTCTCGGAATTACCATGACATCAGGCCTCTTCTGGCATAAACACATGACAACCACTGCATCCTCAGCTTGCAAAAAACTAGGCTCTCTCTTTCACTCAAGACATTACTTCACCTCAAAACAGCTGTTAACCTTATACAAATCACAAATTCGCCCAGCTATTGAATACTGTTCTCACATTTGGAGTGGGGCTTCTAAAAGCTCCCTTGACGAGAGCAATTAGACTGATAAATGATCCATCTCTTACCGATTCACTCCCCCACTTTCACAGACGTTTAGTCTCTGCAATTTGTATATTCTACAAATATTTTCATGGAAAATGCTTATCTGAAACATCAATAATTTTCCCCCCGCTCTGTACTAAGCCCATTGGAACATGTACAGCCACTTCCCAACATTCCTTCACGGTATACCTGGAAACCCACAGAACAAGTTTCTTTTTCTGTGGGTTTCATCCCTGCTACTACTGTACTCTGGAACAATCTTCTCCCTGATGTATTTCCCAAGGAATACAATATACAGGCTTTTAAATCAAATGTTAACAAGTTCTTCCTTTCCCATCCCACTACCCATATATGGTACTAAAGTACTACAGGTTGATCAGCCAACCTCTTGTATATGGGCACAACATAAAAAAGAAAAAGTAAATGAATCTCTGAACATCAAGACCACATCTGTCTTATCAAACCACACAAATCTGGCCTCGTACAGAATGGAGTTGAAAACCCTAACCATAGGATCCCATGGAAAAACACCAAGCTACTACATACATCCTTATATAAACATTATAAAAATTTCTGTGGGGAGCCCATTATAACAAGGAGGCTCCCCACAGAAATTTAATAACTGGATGAAAAAAATTCAAAGAAACTGGATCAATTCATGACAAACCCAGATCAGAGAGGCATTCATCAAGGAGAGTGAATACGGTTGAAATCGAAAGGGCATTTGAAAAGTATCCTAAGAAATCAGTGCAACGTGCTGCTGCTGCTAAGTTAAATGTACCGAAAACCACAGTGCACAGAATTCTAACCAGACAACTCCATAAACATGCTTACAAAATTACCACTGTTCAAATGCTACAAGAAAAGCATTATTATGCCAGGTTAGATTTCTGTCATCTGATGAAGACACAAATAGAAAATGACAGATGTTACTGACAGTTGGATTTTTCAGATGAAGCAACATTCCACATAAGTGGGAAAGTTAACTGTCACAATTACTGCATTTAGGGTACAGAGAAGCCTCAGGAAATGTGACAATATGAAAGAGGCTCACCAAAAGTTAATGTGGGGGTGTATGGTTAGGAGGTGTTGCATTATCGGGCCTTTCTTTTTCAACGAGTCCACTATCAGGGTTAAATCTTATTTAGCAATGCTCCAGAATTTTTTTTATTCTCAAATTAAAGAGATTAAAATCTTATGAATAAAACCATTTTCCAACAGGATTGGGCACCCTGTCACTATGCAACACAGGTACGAAAGTTTCTGGATGACACTTTCACAGACAGGTGGATGGGTAGAGGAGGTGCTCTTCCGTGGCCACCTTACTAGACTCCGTTACTTTTTCTTATGGGGTCATCAAAACAGTTGTGTATGCTTCAAAATATACAAAATATTTTTTATTACTGAAATCAGCTTTTCTCAATGACCTTAAGATTAAAATTACAAACACAATCAATGCAGTCACTGCTCAGCAACTACTAAATGTTTTCCAAAACTTCGAAATTCGCCTAGTTACATACATCGCACAAGATGGCGGTCGTGTTAAGCACTAATAAGAAACAAACCATTGTAGATAAAACTTAATTACATACTCTTAAAATCTGTAACTTTTATAATGTTGGACCTATTCAAGTTTAATGCAACCTATTCTTGTATAATGATCAGATTATTAAAATACGGAAAACAATAAAACAGTTTAAGTATTTGATTAACCAGAAGAACTGTTATCAATACAATTGCTGTATGCAGATGATCAGATAACATTACAAATGACCTTCAAAATAAGTTTATGAATTAAACAAAATAAGCCAACAATACAATTTTTAAAATTTCTCAAAAGAAAACAAGTCATGGCATTTTAAGGTTGAGATCATGTTAGATCAAAAATCATCTTCAGCTTGCTGAAACTCAAAAGTTCTTTGCTGCATGTACCAACTTCTTCCATTCCTGTCTGTCTTGAGATTTTTCATTACAGTTCTGAATTTAATTCCCATCTCAGCTAAGTCTTTTTGGATATTATCCTTCCAACACATCTGCAGTCTACCTCTATCTGGTCGTTTTCCCATCAGGCTTTATCTTGAATGCTTGTTTAGCTATTCTCTCCTCACCTATTCTTTCCACATGTCCAAGCTATCTCTGTATGCTCTAATTTCATTACCTAGAAGTGGGGATCTATAGAGTTCATTATTTCTTCCCCATATTGTCATATGTCTGCAACAGTTGCATCATGGTCTGTTATGCTCCATATAGAATAGATTCTATATACAAGGTTTGAATGTAGTGCAAAGGTTGTATTTTATTTATTATTTTTTTTTTTTTTTTTTTAAGTTTTAGCTATTTTTTTCTGAGGCACCCCAAATTAAGGAACAATGATAGCATTAATATAATATGCATGTTGAAAGAGATGTGAAGAGATGGAACAACTCAGTTGTTGATCTTTTTGGAAATTTAACCATTGGACAAAAGGTCCGGCAAATAAAGGGGAGTTCAGCCTGGGTATAAGAGATTGGAATCTCTATTAACAAGTGTTTTGATAATACCATATTGTTTAGTTGGGGGTGGGGGGGAGAGATAATGGGAAAGATTGTGTATGGTATGTATCTACCTGTGGATGGATTTTCTGTAAACTAAGAAAGGATGCTGTTGAGAAGACATGCAAGATCTTCTAGAAAAGACAGGCTATTGTTTTCTTTTTCTATAGTGAACTGGATTCTGGGGTGCTCTGTTGAGATGAAGGAAGGAGTCTAATATCTCTGAACTATGCAGCCAAATAAAAAAGTGAATGGCATCTAAATAGTCAAAAGAAATGACAGTTGATTAAAAACCAGAGTTATCAAATGTGAAAATTCTGAGAAAAGAATACACAGATTGGCAGAATCATTTTAAACATGAAAATAATAAGAAGGATCTTGACATTATTAGCCTTCAAGAATGTGTCAGCAGATCTAGTTTCAGAATAGGAGAAGTGAGAGGTTAGCAAAACAGGTATTCAGTGCCAAGAAAAGATCCTGAGGATTAAGATTTAAATGTGCAGATAGAAATGTATCAGAATACTGAAATATAACTGACAATACTGGAATCCTCACATAAAACATTCTCACCTCTTTCTTGACGGCATTCATTATCAGCTTCCTAGGATGCCCTCTCATCCTTTCCCCATCTATAAAATGAAAAATTCTATCAACTGAAGTCCTGTATGATCCTTTCAGAAGTTTCTCAATCATATCACCCTTCTTTCTTCTGTTTGCTAGTGTCTGAAATCTACAAATTCTCAATTTGTCTTCATAATGAGTATTTCACAATCCTGATATCATTTAGGACTCTCTCCCTCCCCTTATCAGAATTATTGCAGAAACCAGGAGAACAGACCTGCTCACAATAGTACATGTGAGGTCTTATTAAGGCCTTGTAAAGAGGCAAAATAACATCTTTAATTTTACACATCAAAGTTCATTTCAGCGTTGTAATTATCCTCTGAGTTGTATTTGCAATCTTTGCTACATGGTCCTTGAGCTTCAATTTCCTATCTACTAACACTCAAAGATCGCTAGCAAAAGGAAGGAAATCACTTTCCTTCTAGCATAATCCCACTAATATAATATAACATTGGATATCTAATCACACCAAATTGCATGATTTTACATTTACTGACATCCATTTTTCCATCCCCACAATTACTGGCTATTCAAATCATTCTGCAAGTACTGCATATCAGCAGCATTCCTGATTACTCTACCTATCTCTGTGTCACCAGAAAATAGCTGTATGCCACCTGTCAAATCCTTCCCCATGTGATTAATGTACAAGTTGAATAACAGTGGACCAAGGACTGATATCCTTGTGGTACGCCACTGGTTAACTTAAATTTTGCAGATTCACATACCCCATACACCACTTTTTGATATCTGCCAGTCAACCATCCTCTTATCCATGCTAATATTTAATAATGCAATCCCGTATTCTCCAATTTATGCAACAGTCTTTCATGCTGTATTCTGTCAAAAGCAAAATCCAGAAGTATATTTCCCTAATCTAACTCAATGGTAACATTATAGAATGTGAGCAAATTGCTTAAAACATGACATTCCCTTTGTAAACTGACGCTGTTCATTGCAAAGTAGAGATTCTCTGTCAATCCATTTCTGAATGTCAGCCCTGGTCAACTTTTCCAAATTCTTCACCACCACCACTACTGAGATACTGTTGGTCTTTCTTGTTCCTAAACTCAAATTATATCGCGTGGTCAAAGGAATAGCCAGTTCAGCTGAACTCTCTGCATCGTGCTGATATCCCAGTTGCTATTGCTGAATTCTTGTTCAGTTTGTGCAGCAGCTCTAATACTTCCTTCTCATACACCTAAGTTTCTTCATCCAAGAGGTAGCAGTGACTCAATGTCACTTACACTACGTTGATATCTTTTAGCAAAACAGACACTCAGTTAAACAATCTCTTCTGCATCTGTCACCCTCACACTATGTGCATTCAGTAAAGTTATTCTTTTATTTCATATTCTTTTTTTTACTTGCAGCATAACAATAGAATTCTTTGGGGTTGGCTTTAGCTTGTAGAGACAGTTTCTTTTCATATCACAACTGTACAATAGTTGCAACTCTTCTGGCCTACTGCTTATAATTTTCATAGTGAACATAATTTTTGTGCATGTCTTCCACATCAGCCTTTTCTCATGAGTCTCCTGCTTGATAAGATCACATATCCATTTCACTCCTACCATTTTATTCTTCAAACTCTCAGGACACATTCTGATATTACATCATTTAAGTATTTTTTTAAATGATTCCCATGCACGGCTGATATTCTTGCTATCCAGTAACTAATGCCATTGTGCTGAACCCAGCATACTTCTCAGTTGGTCATAATTTCCTGCTTTTTAGTTCAGCATGTAAATTTTTTTGAATGGAACATTCAGAAATTTAGCCACTTCTCAAGAGAATACCCACTGACACTATAATCAAATCTAACACTCTTTGACCTTGAGATCCTTTGGTCACATGCTGCTTGAGAAAGTTGTCTTGCAACAGCTGAATAAATTCAGTTTCATTCTTCTCATTAGATTTTACTGGTACCCAATCAATGTTTAGATTAAAGTCCCCCATTATGATTACTCTTTTTGCACCATCATCTTTATTTGGTGATGTATTTCTTCACCACTAACAACCAATCATTACAGTATTATAATCATAGGTCTTAATACTAACTGGATTCAAGTAATCTGATATGATTATCAGCATGTCGCCTCCTCTCCTATACTGTTTAACCTAGAGAATTCCCTTTGCATTTTAATAGATTTTCAGTAGCTTATTTTTTCATTTAAGGTTGTTAACCATACATGAAAAGCTACATTTTTAACAGATGTAACAGAGCATTTCATATAAAAGCATAGTTGCAGCTTCATAAAAATACTGTGAAACAAACCCCTTTTTAATGATAAATATCTTAATTAAATGCAACTTTCATAAGTATAAATGAGAATTTAAAAAAAAAAGCCTTATAAACTAAAGGAGTTCTACAGGCTTGTCTAGAGCAGGCTTTCACAAATATCCATGCCAATGGTGGAATTCAAACCAATAACCTGTTAATTTGATAATAGATATGCTCACAGCAAATCAGCCACAAAACTGTGGGCAAAAGATTACAATATACAGCATGATTACAAGAATTCTAGGTTAGCAATTTAGCACGTAAGTTATAAGCCAACTATAAATTAAATGTAAAATTACACTTGCCAAGAATATATAATTTCTTGGCAAGTATAATTTACTTTCTAACCAAATGAAAAAACTTTCTGTAAATTAAATGTGATGTTTAATTATATATAATTGATACATTGAAAGATTTATAATTGTTCAAAAGATCCGAGATGTGACTTCAAAATAAGCAGTTATTGTAAGGCTTCACAGCAACTCAAACCCAGTCTCTTCTGGTACTTAAATCAGTAATAAATACAAAATGAGTACATATATACTTTATTGAATGAAATGAATTAACTTCTAGTACATAACTGTTCTACACAAAATGCAATCACCTTTCATTAACAATTAATATTCCACTATAATGCAGGTAGTTCTTGAATATCTTTATTCTACTATAGTTTGTTCATAAAACAAACTAGAAACTCAAATAACTGGTCTCCTGTGAGTTCAGTTAAATCTATATCCCACATGACTTATTTCACACAAACATTGTGACATACAAACAGCTTTTTGTAATAGTTGTGAATTCTACATTGAATGTCTAATATTGCCACCATCTTCTAATATTAAGATCCCCCCCGCCACTTTTTTTTTTCTGAACACACATGTAGATACTACAAATATATAAGCATGTCCTCATTTCATAAAAATAACTAGTTATCAGTACTAATGAAATTATTTATTAGCCTTTGTTTAATTATCCAAAATGTGATTATGTAATAAGGAATATATATATATATATATATATATATATATATATATATATATTTTTTTTTTTTTTTAGAGTAGCAGGTGAATGGAATGCATTGCCTGAGAGTGCAGAAACAGTGAATGCATTTAAGTCATAGTATGATGAGTCTTTACTCCACTGAGGTCTCATAATAAAAAAACCTCTCAGCAAATACAATTCTTGTCATTTATTCATGTATGAATAAGGAAATATATGCAGAAATATTCATATATACCGAGTTCAGTGGAATGGGATCGGTTGCTGGATGGAAAGAATATTGACAGTGCATGGGAAGCATTTAAACAATACTTAAATGATGCGATATCAGAATGTGTTCTGAGAGTTCGAAGAATAAATAGAGTAGGAGTCAAATGGATGTGTAATCTTATTAAGCAAGAGATTCACGAGAAAAGGACGATGTGGAAGGAATACCGTTTGCCAAAGGATGACGTCCATTATGAACGTTATAAGCAGCAGGCTAGAATAGTCACAACTGTTGTAGGGAAAGCAAAGTCTGATTATGAAAAGAAACTGGCTCTGCATGCTAAAGACAACCCACAAGAATTCTATCGATATGCTGCAAGTAAAAGAAAGAATGAATATGAAAGAATAACTTCTAAATCCAGATGGCGTGAGGGTTACAGATGCAGAAGAGGTTATTCAGTTAATGAGTGCTCATTTCATTAAAAGCTATCAACCTGGTGAACGCAACATTGAGCTCACTGTTACCACTTCACTAGATGAAGAAACACAGATGTGTGAGGCTGAGGTATTAGAGCTGTTGCACAAACTAAATAAAAATTCAGCAATAGGGACTGATGGAATATCAGCATGTGTGCTAAAAGAGTGTTCAGCTGAGCTGGCCATTCCTTTGACCAGGATGTTTAATATGAGTCTCAGAACAGGGAAGATTCTGCAGGAATGGAAGGAATGTATGGTAATTCCATTGCACAAGGGTGGTGCAAAGACCAATGTATCCAACTATCGACCAATTAGTATCTCAGGAGTGGTGAAGATTTTGGAAAAATTGGTTAGGGCCCGTATTCAGAAATGGGTTGACAGTGAATATCTACTTTGCAATGAACAACATGAGTTTACTAAGGGAAAGTCATGTTTTAGCAACTTGCTCACATTCTATAACAATGTTACCATTGAACTAGACAAGGGGAATGGATACACCATAATACTTTTGGATTTTGCTAAGGCTTTTGACAATATACAGCATGGCAGACTGCTGCATAAATTGGAGAAAATGGGTTTGGGTTATACAATATTAGCATGATAAGTTTAGTTTAATCCTTTATCCAAGTGTGAGCAAAAAAAGGTTTGCACCTAGAAGTATCATCAGGACTGGAGTAAGGCAGTACAACACCAGGCAACTCGTTGCAAAGGTGGAGAAAGCTCTCATCATTCCTATCTCAGTATCTCCCATAACGCAAAGCACATCTCCTTGCAGATATGTGTAATGCTATGCATTAAGGCAAGGGCCACTACCCATACCGGTTTCGACCTTTACTGAGGTCTCGTCAGTGGGAGTCAAGCGCAGTAGTGGAGACACGAAGGCAGAAGCAATGAGAGATCATCCCAACCTATAGGAGTTGCCAAAGGGTGTACAACCTTATTATTAAATTACTCCGGATTCAGAGAAAGATGTCGAGAGTTTATACATTATACATATCCGCAAGGAGATGTGCTTTGCATTATGGGAGATACTGAGATAGGAGTGATGAGAACTTTCTCCACCTTTGCAACGATATGCCTGGTGTTGCACTACCTTATCCCAGTCCTGAAGATACTTTCAGGCACAAATTTTGTTTGCTCACACTTGGATAAAGGATTAAACTAAACTTATTATAGTCTAACCAAGTGAATAATAAACTCTCAACATCTTTCTCTGAATCCAGAGTAATTTAATAAGGTTGTACACCCTTTGGCAACTCCTATAGGTTGGGATGACCTCTCATTGCTTCCACCTTGGTGTCTCCACTACTGGGCCTGGCTCCCACTGACGAGACCTCAATAAAGGTCAAAACCAGTATGGGTAGTGGCCCTTGCCTTAATGCATAGCATTACACACATCCACAAGGAGATGTGCTTTGCATTATGGGAGATACTGAGATAGGAGTGATGAAAGCTTTCTCCACCTTTGCAACGAGTTGCCTGGTGTTGTACTACCTTACTCCAGTCCTGAAGATACTTTCAGGTGCAAACTTTGTTTGCTCACACTTGGATAAAGGATTAAACTAAGCTTATTATAGTCTAACCAAGTGAAAAATAAACTCTCAACAATATTAGCATGGATAAGAGGATGGCTGACTGACATATCAAAAAGTGGTATAGGAGGGATCTGGTATACGCAGAAGGATATAAAAGTTCTTTCCTTGAGGGCCCTACAGGGCACACTGGTGGCATGGTTTTGCCATCAGAGAATGACTACAATGATAACTTGAACAGGCATAGGGTAAAACACTTGTAAAGGCTTAGGCCTATATCATGTCTGGACGTGATGTAAGGGTAGTACTGCCCATAAACCAGTACAAAGATTAATAAAAAAATAAAAATAATAAAAAAATAACAAGTGGTGTACCACAAGGATCAATGCTTAGTCCACTGTTATTCAATCTGTATATTAATGATATTGGGAAGGATTTGACAAGTGACATACAGTTATTTGCTGATGATGCAAAAGATAAGTAGGGTAATCAGGAATGCTGCTAATATGCAGTCTTTGCAGAATGATTTGAATAGGCTGGAATTGTGGGCATGGGAAAATGGGTGTCAGTTCAATGTCATATGTAAAGTCATTCACTTTGGCATGATTAGATATTCAATGTCGTATTATACTGGTGGGATTAGGCTAGAAGAAACTGATGAGGCTAGGGATCTTAGAGTGTTAATAGATAGGAAGTTGAAGTTTGGGGCCATGTGGCAAAGATTGCAAATACAACTCAAAAGATAATTGCAATGCTGAAACGAACATTCACATGTAAAGATAAGGATGTTATTTGCCTCTTTACAAGGCCTTGATAAGACCTCACTTGGACTATTGTGCGCAGGTCTGGTCTTCTGGTTTCCATTGCAATTCTGATATATTGGAAAGAGTGCAAAGGAGAGTGTTAAAAATGAATATCAGGATTGTGGAATACTGATTATGAAGGCAGATTGAGAATTTGTAGACTGCAGGCACTAGCAAACAGTAGAAAGAAGGGTGATATGATTGAGACTTGCAAACTTCTGAAAGGGTCATACAGGATTTCAACTGATGTAATTTTTCAATTTATGGAGGGTGGGGAAAGGACGAGAGGGCATCCTTGGAAGCTGAGAATGAAGGCCACCAAGAGGGGTGTGAGGGCTAGATTTTTTTCTTGCAGAGGGTGGTGCATGATTGGAATGGATTGCCATTGGATGTTGTGAGTGCAAGCAGTGTGAATGAATTCAAGAATAAGTATGATACCTGGTGTGTGTAGTATATGCCCTCCCTCGTAGTGATGTTCCTTGTCTGGGCATCATATGTAAATCGCTTGATTAATGGTTCTGCACAAAACCACTAATCAAGCAATATTTGTACAGAACAAATTTTGCCATTTGTGGTGAGACTTAATTTCCAGATATTACTTTTATGGAATTGAAGAGCTTCATGCTTTCTTTTCACTATGTCTGTTAGAGTATCGATATAGGAACCAAGGTACAGAAAATCATTTACTTCTTTAATGGGGTCATTTAGCCTAATATTTCTTTCTATTCAGTTCTTTAGAACTAGTTTTACTGCTGTCGACTGTCAGTGCAATTGGTGCTGCATTTTCCATTCTCCATACCACTTTCAAATCATGTCCAACTATCCAACTAATAACCTATCTGTTCTAAAGATCAGCTCAATCCTCTTGCATATCCTGATGTGTATGAAGTTCCTTATGTCTGCAACTTAATCCGCTTTGGAAAGACTGGTAAATCTGTTAACATCTGTCTTGAAGAATACAAGAACTGTATCTACAATCACCTGTAGGACATGTCAGGAATGGCAAACTGTGTCCCAGATGTCTTCACACAAGATTAAATGGACAGCATTTACTGTGGTAAGTGCACAGGCAATCATTTTGTCCAAAGGCAAACAAAACCTTTGAACAAAAAAAAAGTAGGAAAAAGTTAGCTAGAAGCCACAAGCCATAAGGTTGGAGAAACTCGGGTGGTCATTCTTGTCATTTTCTGGGACATTTGATTGGGTGTATATCACAGAGGTATACTTACAAAATGACTTTTAAGGTCTGATTCAGGCAGATCCTGCATTATGACTTTTACATTCTCTGAAAATACAAAGACCATCCCAGTGCTCCATACTTGCACATACATTCTTCCTCCTGTGATCTTTTATCACTAGCTTGAAATCTTAAACACTCATCTTGTCATTCTCTGGGCTGAGAATAGCTTAGAGAACTTCAAGGTTATCAAAATAGTCTTATTCCTCAAAAGATCTGACCCCTCCCCCATTACCTTTGATAATACTGATATCTCCAGTCAACATCAAATTTAACCATGAAACAAACAATGCATCCACACCCTCCAAATCTCCCTGCCACCTTCTTCATTCAAGATTGAATTCTCAAATATACTACTCCTATCTGCTACTACTACTACTCCAAAATGGCCCACTGCCACTTGTTCTCGACAACATAAGTATCAGTACTTCATACATACTGATCAATCTAGTTCTTTTATATATAGCCGTATTAAAGTTACATGAAAGTAGACTTTGAATAAGTCTATGATATATATATATATATATATAAAATGATAAGCCTTTTTATGTCACATTTTTTGAAACATTTTGAAACTCAGGGCTACACTGAGTGGTCGTCAGAATTCAAGGAGAACCGGCCTACCAGTCGAACTCGGGGGGGGGGGGGGGGGGGGGGGCAGAACCCCCTTTCGAGTCTTCAAAATTCAAGTCATCAGAATTCAAGGAGAGCCGGCCAACCAGTCCTGAACTGGAGGAGAGGGCATGATCCCCCTAGTATATATATATATAAAAACTCAGAAAGTTCGTTTTTTTTTTTTTTTTAATCACTGAAACACTGCAAGTTAGGTTATCTGTTATGAATTTGCATTTCTGATCAGACATTACATATGAATGATTAAAAAAAGAAATTTTAAATTACTTACTTAGCTCTATTTTTTCCAAAAAAGCAGGTTAAATAGGGAGGGAAAAAAGTGCAAAATTAGTTATAAGACATAGTAAGATAAAAATATTGAAAACAGGACAAGATAAGGTTTTTAGCAAGGCCTGGGTTAAGATGTCAGGGCAGATAAAGAGCAAAAGAGAAGAAAAATGATACTGCCAAAGCATCATGTTACATTAAACTGCACAAAAACTTAATATTCTGCCATGAAGCTAGATGTTAGTTAAGATATACTGTATTATAAATATCAGCATTTATGCAATGCAAGCAGTTTTATAACAAATTTTGAATATCTTATATATACATTTAGTATTATATACTTTCTAGTAAGAAAGTCTTTCTTTACTAATTTCATTTGTTCTTTGTGAATACATGGCTTTTACTGTAATTTAAACCATACCAACAGCTTTGAATGCAAACAGTATTTTGTTCAAAATAATTTTGAGTTCTGGTTAACGATAAAATAGCTTAAGGATACTACTATTATGTACAAAGAATATTGAAAGAAATCATAATGCAGAAGTCCATACTTCTGCATTATGATTTGTGCACTGACTTGTAAAGGATATTTTGGAACACATTTATGCATTATATAAATAGAAGTTAACTTGGTTTTTGGTGAAATAACAGATTGCATTACTGTCATTACCATCTAGGACATCCAAAACAGAAGTATTCTTATCTGAAAATTCCTTGGTAAATGATCGTTTCAACTCTTTAAATCATGATATCAAGCCTCACATTTGGCTAAGAAAGTATTCATGTATAATGAGAGTGGAGTTTCCACAATCATAAAACCACATGTGTAAAACAGTAAAAATATTTCATCTTGCATATTGTAAAACATTGGTGTAAACAAAGAACGGAGCAGAGTGCAAGCATTTCATTAGAATCCCTCTATACTCATCATCACGTTTGTTAGGATAAAAGTACTACTGGGCAGAAAATAAAATACAACTTATTTAATACATTTAAGGATAACAATTTCCTAAGCTTTAAGGATGACATAGCAGTCATTATGATTAAGCTTCAGTCAATGAGGTAGGACTTCAGCACTCTTTAAATAAATATTCCTATTTACACACTGATCTATGTAATATGTGGTGTCACCCCATTGGATCCCACAACTAATGTTTTATATTCAGAGTTGTGCTTGGCCAGATTTATGAGGTTTGATAAGCTGGATATGGTCTTGATATTCAGAAATAAGCTTTTAAACCAACCGTATTATTTGGCAAACATGGTACTTGGTATACACTAGGTAGCATCACTGGTGAAAGCTTGAAGATTGTGAGTTTGGTTGACAGGCTAGTATAGTGATGAGTACTTTTTTTCATAATCTTTGCTCCAGGAAATGCATTTAAAATAAGGTATATGAGTCCTGTGGACTTCTTCCCTTGGATTATATAAGAGGGTTGATTTTTTCCCCTCCCCTTGAGTTATAGCCATTTAGTAAAGCTATCTGTTTGATAGTTTCCAGTTCTTATTTGAGAAATTCTTGACAGGAGCAAACTACATGTGTGCCTCTAGATAAAGATTTCACAATACCATAAAAAAAATTTCAGCGAAGGTGAGCAGATGCATTGCAAATATAGCTTGCTATAAAAGTTGATTTTTAGTAGACAAATAGAAAGTGATCCATCAGGTTCTCCCTTTATATGTCCAGAGAAGAAATATCATTTGATTTCTTTTCCAGTGCAAATTTAATTTGAGGATGTAGATTGAGTTTAAGAAATGAACTCTATTCATTTCTTAAACTCAATCTAAATACTGTGGGAGGCATTTAGGATTCTTTCTTCCAGGCATAGTAGATAAGTTTAGGTTAAGTGACTGTGAGCCCATTGCAGTTCTTTCTACTTGTGTGCATTGTTTATCTTATTTTGTCTCAGTATGAGGAATATTCATAAAGAGAGAAACAATATCAAACAGATTTTGATTTTTTTGTCATATACAAAACTCTGAAGACACAGTTTTGTCTATTGTTGGCAAAATATTTTGTGGAATTATTTTTTATTAAAGAAGCTGAATACCCAATGAGAGGAAAAGGTTAGACACAATTCTTGATTTTATAAGTGGGAGTGCCTGTGGAATCCACGATAGGTCTAAATGGACCATTAGTTGTGTAATTTTGGTGTGCTATATATATTCTAGGAGACCTTGCATGATAGGTTCTGTTTGTTTGTTTTTTTTGTTACGTTTGAGCTGTTTGTAAATCTTTTTTCCACTGGAAATTATCTAACTGTTGAAACCTGCCATAGAAAACTTCCAGTTTCAAGAAAAATATTAACAATATGGTCATTTGGAGGGGGGGGGGATTAGAAAAATACTGCCATAAACCCAAAATTTGTAATCTATCTGAATGGCAGAGAGCTTATCCACAATGGAAGAAGACGGTGGGCATTTCTTGGCAGGTTTGTGAAATGAAGGCTCTCGATTCAGATAAGTTTTGACTAATTGTGGATTTTGGGTGCTTGTGTAAGAGTTGTAAATAGAAGTTGTGCATTTTGAGTGTAATGTGTGGACTAGTTTGAGTTTGTTTTGAATCAAACCACAATTCATACCTATACCTGATTTCATATACTGTTTAATAAAATACTGAATTCAGCTGTTTAGTATTTATAACACTTACACTTTCTGCATATCTATGAATAGAACATATGTAGTAAAGAAAGGCAATCTTCAAATGGATATATTTAACACTAATGCTCTGGCATTTAAAAAAAAAAAAGATAGAATAGTTTAAAGAACAGAGGGATGATGCTGACCTCATCTGGAGTGAAGGAGTGAGGAACTGGGTCTGGGTTTGTAGGTGGAACATCTGCCATGGAGAGCTCGCTGTCAACTGTCAGCACACACAAGAGGCAATTACTGACATTTCTGTCACAAGTGTTCAAGACAATGCAGTTGTTATACTAATGTATAGGCAAAAGTCGTATTACAGATATATTAAAAACATTAAAATTTACAAAAATTGAGAAACTTCAAGAAACAGATGCATAGCACCGATATGTTAGAATTAGTTTTTTTTTTCCCAACTTCAAAAATTTTAATGTTTTTTTAAGAAAAACTTAGAAATGGTAAAGAGGTTGCAAATATTAATACTATACTACTGTTAAACCAAAAACAATTTTTGTAATTGAATTATAAAACAAAACACCAAGATACTCTTAATGCTGAAAACAGTGAGTATTTTGTAATGCAAAAAAAGCATTTAATAGCATATATATATATATATATATATATATATATATATATATATATATATATATATATTTTACTGCTTTAAATGCTTTTCACTGAGTTTATTGGAAAGGCTGAAGAAATCAATATTAGGAATGACAATTTCTTCAATTACTAGACAGGAGTGGAAGAACTCTGGTGATCCAAAGTTAAGAGAATCAAGAAACATGCTCTTTGTGCAAGTGTTTTCTGAAGAAACTAAGTTTTTCAACTGAAAGTGAGTTTGCCAGTTTTGTAGGATGAAAAACACCCTTCCACCTTTGCACTGAGACTGGCTAAAAGAACACAAACAATTCACTGACTTATTAAACTGTACAGAGCCATAATCCCAAATAATCAAATATTTTATTTCGTTTCAATTTCATGAATATACTACTTTTTCCATTTTCTTATTGAAAACTTTCACATGAATATTTTAAGTCAATTTTATCTCCCTATTGATTTTCTTTATCTTGCAAATTAAATTCTTATCCACCTCCCCACCTCCTTATTTTGTCTCTCTTACACTACATTACTGATTTATTGCGCTTCAGTTTTGTTCTATTTGTTGTTGTTTTGAAATTATTCCTTAATATGAACCTATAAACCAAATAATTATTCCTAGCTCTCAAAAAAAGCATTGATAAACAAGTGATTAATTCAAACACACTTTCAGCTGTTTTATGATTTATAACATGGAGAAAAGAATCATGCAACTGAAAACAATCAATGTTTATCCAAAAATAAGTATTCTTTATGTTCTTTGAAACTTGAATAATAGCTTATGTGCCAAGGTATTAATTAAATGAAGAGCAAATGTTTTATAATCATACAGCAGTGATCTTAGTTTTAGACCTATCATTCCATTGTATTCTTTATTTCTTATTTATAAAAAAAGTGTTTTCCCATTATTAAATCACATGCAGTGAATGACGGTCAATGGCAGTGCTATTACCTACCTTATTAGAATCTTATGCCATGCTCATGAGATATGTGGGAGAAAAGTCATTGCAAGCACTATGTGTACACATCCTACAAGCTTGTCATATCATAGTCTAATGCAAAATTAGTTATAGGTGCATATCGTAACAGTTGTGGGTACAGTCTTGCCCAAGTGTTTAATAATAAACACAGTGCTATTCTATGTTACTGTCGTAGGAAATGGTTGGAGATTACTGCTAGATATTCTGTTTGACTTAAATGTATAAATCTATATAAGTCAGGGTAGGTTATGGCTTCAGCTAAGGTTGAAGTCCTACATCATTTTACAGAATAAAAAAAAGAAACTCAGAAGGCTTGAGTCTGCTCCTTTTAATGTTGCTGCAACTGTGCAAACCCAAGTTGTTTGACATCTTTTCTAATTATAATTATTCAAGACCTCCATGGAGTATGTATTGAAAGCCTTAATTCAATCTGGAATTTAATCTTATGACCAACCATTCTGGATTATGTGCAATAAAAAGCAAATGCCAGAATAAATATTTTCAAATACCCATTTGAGGTGCCTCTCCACATTTCATATTTGAGATATTTTTCTATTTATTGGAAGTATGTTCTTCTGATGATTTCCACCTGAAAACTTTCCATTAATATCCACTTATCTCATTTAATACTCTCCCAAGTAGCATTATAGAAAGGCTCAAGTGTTGGCATTCATTTAATATCTCACACACACATGGGAGAGGGGTGGAGTTGATTTTCTCTCTCCACAAACACACGCAAGACACAGAGAGAGAGAGAGAGAGGAAGGGGTTGATACAGGAAACACTGAAGAAACTTTTTAGCATGAATTTGAAATGGATGGTGTATAAGGCATTTTGTATAAGGACAGTTTATTTCAAGTTCTGCAAGAATGGGTTCTTCTATTTATTTAGTGCCTTTCTTAGATTAATTAATGTACATTTAATATATCATTGTGGTTTAACTAGATTTATTGTATTAACATACACCTTCTTCCTAACAATATGTCCAACTTCCTGCAGGATCTGCTGTTTTGCATTTGGCCCTCCATTGGTTTGCAGCATCAGTAAAGCAGACAGCCATAGCCTGCATTTCTGTATGTTGTCCATCCATTGCGTTTTCACATGTCCTTTATGCCATCTGGACTAAGTGTAAGTACCCATCCTGCAACAGATTCCATGTCAGCCCAGGCCACATGCCCATACCATCATCTTATTACGGACAACTCCAAGGAGCCCATAGACTCATCAAGGGAGGCCCTAACATCATCTCAAGAACAACTATTTAACATTCACACAGTATCTATCATACTTCACCTTGAACTCATTTACAGTCATAACACCCACAACAGACTCTGGCAGCTTATTCCACTCATTCACCACTCTTCAAGTAAAAAACCTAGCTCTAACACCCTTGCTAACCACACTCTTGCCCAGCTTCCATGTATGGCCCCTACCCCTCCCACCACCAGTCCTATTCTCAAAAATATCTTCTGAATTAATCTTATAGAAACCCTTCAGTAATTTGAATGTCTCAATCATATCACTCCTTTTCCGCCTATCAACCAATTTCTGCAACACACAAATCTTCAACCTGTTCTCATAAGGTTCATTCCATAGACCTGCTATCATCTTGGTCACTCATCTCTGGATCCTCTCCACCTCCTCCCCATCCATAAGAAACCCTGGCACCCATACCTGGGCACAGCAGTCTAGATGGGGTCTTATCAAGGCTCGATACATAGGAACCATAGCCTGCATTTCTGTATGTTGTCCATCCATTGCTTTTTAATAACCTGTTTGTCTCTGCTTGTTAAAGTATTTTTCAGCAACCAAGTGATTTGATGAGCTGATTTAGCCACTTTTGGGATGTGCCCCCTAAACTTCAACTCCGTATCCACCAACACTCCCAAATCCCTGGCCTCGTCAATCTCCTGGAGTACAGTTCCACCAATGTGATATACTGCTGCTAATCTTTTCACCCCAAAATGCATAACCTTACATTTTGCCATATTAAATTGACATCCATCCATTCTCCTTAGTCCAGTCCTCCAAACTATTCAAATCATCCTGCAAAATTTTGACATACTATGCACTCACTATTGCTCTACCCAACTTTGCATCATCAGCAAACAAATGAACAGTTCTTCTCAGATCCTTTCCTATATCGTTAATGAACAAACTGAACAGTAGTGGTCCAAGAACAGACCCCTGCAGCACACCACTAGTCACAGGCCACCTTTTGAACTCTACTCCTGAGTAAATCATTCTCTGATATCTCTCCATCAACCACCCTCCTATCCATCCTCATATGCTGCAGTTTACAGATTAGAATTCCATGTGGTATCCTGTCAAAGGCCTTGGCAAGGTCCAGTAGAATCACTGTAAACCCATTACTCTCATCAAGTTTAGCCGTCACTGTGTTATAAAATGTGAGCAAGTTACTGAGGTATGATCTACCCTTCACAAAACCATGCTGTCCTCCATACAGTATCCCATTTTCATCTACCCAATCTTGTATTTTCCTCTTGACTATTTTCTCCAAGACCTTGACGATTCCTGATATGCCGGTCGGTAATTTACAACAGCAATCTTGGAACCTCCTTTATGCAGTGGAACTACTTTCCCCTCTTTCCATCCCCTTGGAATTAACCCAGTCCTGAGACCCAAATTAAACAAAATGGTCAAGGGCACTGACAATTCTTTAGCCGCTTCACGTACGACACGAGCTATATACCATCCAATCCCACAGATGTATTGACATTGAGGTTTTGTAATAGACTATTCACCTCCACTTCATTCACCACAATTCCCATATAAGCTGTTGGTTCTTTCATTCCTGCAATGTCACCACCTGGATGACATACTCTTGCAACGTGCTTGCGCAGTAATTCAACTATACCAACTGATTCAGTTCCCTCCCTACCTTCGGCATTCTTTAAAATCATTCTGCCATATACATTTTTTCTTTTACTTGCAACATATAGAAAAAACTGTTTGGGATTCTCTTTAGCCTGCATAGCTAATGTTATTTCATAATCTGCTTCTGCTTTTCTTACCACACTCGTTACCCTTCAGGCCTGCACTTTACACCATTCATGTGACTGCTGGTCACCTTTCTCCTTAAATTCCCTCCACAGTTGCTTCTTTTTTTGCAGCTCAAGCTTGTGTTATTCACCCATTTAACCCCTACTTGATTTATTATTCGGACTCTAGGTATACAATCAGCCATTGCCTCCTACAAACACTTCTTAACCACCTCCCATGCACTCTCAACATCCAACCCTTGCAGTTTTACATGCCAATGCACTGAACCAATCAAACTCCTAAGCTTGTCATACTTACTAGCCTGATAATTCCACACGTACCATGTCTTAATTGTAAATTCCACACCTTTAGCCACCTCCCAAGTCAAGACCCTGTGATCACTCTCACCAATTGGTGGCAACGTGGTCATATTCGTTACTGCCAAATTCTCAGATGCAGCTGCTAGGTCAAGCACTCTGACCCCTAGTATTTTCCATTACATGCTGTTGCAGATAGTTATCCTTTAATAGGTGCATAAAATCCAATTCCTTCCTCCCATGTGTCCTCTCCTCCTTCCAATCAATGTTACCATAGTTGAAATCTCCCATAATAATTACCCTCCTTCCACTCATTTCTTCTATTTGCTTATGCAAACTATCTCCACATCCATTCCATCACCTGGTCTATAGCAGCACCCAATTGTATATTTTGTTCTGCTAGCTTCAATCTCACACCAAATAGCCTCAAATGTGCTCTATCCTGCAGTTCAACTTCTATTCTCCTTGGCTGCAGCTCATCAGCTAACATCAATAACACTCCTCCCCCCATTTTATTCTCTCTGTCACTCCTGAACACACTATACCCCTCATATTCAATCCCACTAGCTATATCATCTTCTGTCAGCCATGTTTCATTAATGTGAGAGAGGACTTGAAAGTATTGTTAAAGGTAGCGAAAGAAAAAAGTGACAGAGTTAGAATGGTGAGTCTGTTACCGTGGTATGACAGAGAGGAGTTTAGGACGAGGGCCATAATCCCAAATGATATTATGCGCAGGTTATGCGCACGGTGTGGTGTGGAATTTGTGGATGTGTGGAATGAGTTTGATGGGCGAAAGGACTTATACAAAATGGATGGCCTGCATTTGAATGGACTTGGTGTGCGGAGACTGGAAAAAGTGTTGCTGAATGAAGTGAAAATGGATGTGCAGAACCAGGGAAACTAGAACTACCAAGGAGGGGGGGGGAGTGGATATCCAGACATCAATGAGACAGTTGAGTGTAAAAATGTATATAATGTACCTGAGCCAGCAATAAGGACAAAAAATGGAAATGGGATATTTAGAATAACGGATCAAGATAGGGGTGGGACAAAGGGAACACTGCAATTCATGTATACTAATGCCAGGAGTATTAGGAACAAGAAGGAAGAATTTTTGGCCTTGATTGGCTCTTCCTGGCCACAGGTTATTGGCATTAGTGAAACATGGCTGACGGAAGATGATATAGTTAGTGGGATAGAATGTGTAGGTTATAGTATGTTTAGGAGGGACAGAGAGAATAAAATTGGGGGAGGGGTGTTATTGATGATAGCTGATGAACTGCAGCCAAAGAGAATTCAAGTATTGCAGGATAGTGAAAGGAGCTCATTTGAGACTATTTGGTGTGAGATTGATACTGGCAGAATAAAATATACAGTTGGGTGCTGCTATAGACCAGGTGATGGAATAGATGGTGGAGATGGTATGCATAAACAAATTGATGAAATGAGTGGAAGGAGGGTAATTATTATGGGGATTTCAACTATGGCAACATTGATTGGAAGGAGGAGAGGACACATGTGAGGAAGGAAATGGATTTTATTCAATTATTAAGGGATAACTATCTGAAACAGCATGTAATTGAAAATACTAGGGGTGTGAGAGTGCTTGACCTGGTAATAGTATGAGAATTTGACTGTAATGAATATGACCATGTTGCCACCTATTGGTGAGAGTGATCATAAGGTCTTGACCTGGGAGGTGGCTAAAGGTGTGAAATTTGTGATTAAGACAGTGTATATGTGGAATTACCGTGCTGGCAAGTATGACAAGCTTAGGAGATTGCTTGGATCAGTGCCATGGCATGTACAACTGCAAGGGCTGGACGTCGATAGAGCATGGGAAGTGATCAAAGAGCATTTACAGGAGGTTATGGCTGATTGTATACCTAAGGTCCGAATAGTGAAACAAGGAGGGGTTAAATGGATGAATAACACCATTAAGCTTGAGCTGCAAAAAAAGAAACAACTATGGAGGGAATTTAAAGAAAGGGGTGACCTGCAGGCACACGAACGGTATAAAGTACAGGCCAGAAGGGTAACGAGTGTGGTAAAAACAGCAAAAGCCGATTATGAAAGGAAACTAGCTATGCAAGCAAAAGAGAATCCCAAACAGTTCTTTCAATATGCTGCAAGCAAGAAAAAAACTTGTACATGGCAAAATGATTTTAAGGAATGACGATGGTAAAGAGTTCACTGAACCAGTAGATATAGTGGAGTTACTGAGCGCGCACTTTGCAAAAGTATATCATCCAGGAGGTGACGTTGAAAAAATGAAGGAACCGTTAGTTTATATGGGAATTGTGATGAATGAAGTGGAGGTGAATAGTCTATTACAGAACCTTAATGTGAATACATCTGTGGGATTGGATGGTATACCGGCACGGATCTTGCATGAAGCGGCTAATGAATTATCAGTGCCCTTGACCATGTTGTTTAATCTGAGTCTCAGGTCTGGCTTAGTCCCGAAGGCGTGGAAAGAGGGGAAAATAGTTTCACTGCATAAAGGAGGATCCAAGACTATGGTTGCAAATTACCGACCGATCAGCATATCAGGAGTCGTTGTCAAGGTCTTGGAGAAAGTAGTCAAGGGAAAAATACAGGAATGGATTGATGAAAATGAGATACTGTACAGAGGACAGCATGGTTTTGTGAAGGGTAGATCATGCCTCAGTAACTTGCTCAAGTTTTATAACAAGGTGACGGCTGAACTGGATAAGGGAAATGGGTTTACAGTGATACTACTGGATCTGGCAAAGTCGTTTGACAGGATACCACATGGAATTCTAATCTGTAAACTACAACATATGGGAATGGATATAGGGTTGGTGAGATGGATAGCTGGGTGGTTGATGGAGAGATATCAAAGCGTAGTTTATTCAGGAGTAGAGTCCAAAAAACGGCCTGTGACTAGTGGTGTGCCACAGGGTTCTGTTCTTGGACCACTGCTGTTTAATCTGTTCATTAACGATATAGGGAAGGGTCTAAGTGGGACAGTTCATTTGTTCGCTGATGATGCAAAGTTGGGTAGGGCGATAGTGAATGCAGAAGATGTCAAAGTCTTGCAAGATGACTTAGATAGATTGGAGTTCTGGACTAAGGAGAATGGATATCAATTTTATGTGACAAAATGTAAGGTTATACATTTCGGAGCGAAAAGATTAGCAGCAGTATACCACATTGGTGGAACTGTACTCCAAGAGATTGATGAGGCCAGGGACTTGGGAGTGTTGGTGGATAGGGAGATGAAGTTTAGGGGGCACATTGCAAAAGTAGCTAAATCAGCTCATCAACTCACTTGGTTGTTGAAAAATACCTTGACGAGCAGAGAAAAACAAGTTATTGTACCTCTGTACCGAGCCCTGATAAGACCTCATCTCGACTACTGTGCCCAGATTTGGTCACCTCGGTTCCTTCTTGATGGGGAGGAGGTTGAGAGGATCCAGAGGCGAGTGACTAAGATGATAGCAGGTCTATGGAATGAACCATATGAGAACAGGTTGAAGATTTGTGGGTTGCAGAAACTAGTTGATAGGCGGAAAAGGGGAGATATGATTGAGACATTCAAATTGCTAAAAGGATTCTATAGGATTAATTCAGATGATATTTTTGAGATCAGGACTGGTGGTGGGAGAACTAGGGGACACTCATGGAAGCTGGGCAAGAGCGTGGTTAGCAGGGGTGTTAGAGCTGGGTTCTTTACTTTTAGAGTGGTAAATGAGTGGAATAAGCTGCCAGAGTCTGTTGTGGGTGCTAAGACAGTGAGCGAGTTCAAGGCAAGGTATGATAGATACTGTGAGAATGTTGAACAGCTGTGTGAACATGTTTAGGGCCTCCCTCGATGAGTCTAAGGACTCCTGGAGTAGCCCGTGGTAATAATGATAATAATAATAATGATAATGCCAATAACCTGTGGCCTGGAAGTGCCAACCAAGGCCAAAAATTCTTCCTTCTTGTTCCTAATACTTCTGGCATTAGTATACATGAATTGCCGAAGCACATTTGTCCCATCCCTATTTTGATGCCTTATACTAACTACCCTATTCTGATTTGTCTTTCGTACGCTCGGGCTTATTACACACATTCATACACTCAACTATCTCCCTAAAGTCTGCATATCTACTCCCCCCCCCCCCCTTAATAACTCTAGTTTCCCTGATTCTGCACACCCACTTCCACTTCATTCAACAACACCTTTTCAAGTCTCCGTACACCAAATCCATTCAAATGTGAAACCATCCATCTCATATAAATCCTTTCGTCCATCGAATTCCACACCACTCCTCCTGCATAATTCATGCATAAAGTCATTAGCAATTTTGGCCCTGCTTCTATACTCTTCACTGTCATACTGCAGCAACACACTCACCATGATAACTCTCTCACTATTCTCTTTTGTTACCTCAAGTAATTCCTTCAAATCCTCTCTCATTGCCATTTTGTCTCCTTTCAAATCATTTGTTCCTGCTACTACTATAGACGTGCTTACCCATCTTCTCTGGGATTGGGGCAACACCAAGCATTCACACCTCCATGACATGTGGTGCCTGTTCATTCCGTTTTGTTGCAGGTCAGCACCACTCTGCTCATAAAGTGCAAATGGTTGGATGACTGTAATAAATTTTGGGTTTGAGACATCAGGGTATTTTCTTGTCACACAGGACTCCAGTAACCTAGAGTCCTGTGTGACAGAACACCTTGATGCTGCCTAGTTGAAATGGTGCCAGTGATCTGGTGCCATTTCAGCCAGGCAGCATGTGTTCTGGTATCTGAGAGGGTACTACTATCAGGCATCACATGGGATCCAAGATACTGAAAGTTAGGTCTTAGGAAGTTCAGTACCACTGACTAGAATCATGCCATTTGTTTGGGTGCCACATTCTAAATATTCAGTTTTTTGTCAGGTTGAGTCACAAACCAAAGTCATCAAGTCATGTTTTCCACTGGTTGATTCAAGTAATTCAATTTCAGCTCTGGTCTTGTGGGCCAGCAGGACATTATCAGCGTACAGTAGGGCCCATGCACAAGATAAACAGAAGTGGTGATAGAGGAGGTCCTTAGCAGATGCCTACTTGAATGCTTAAATGTCTTGGTGACACCAGCAGCAGTGGATGGAGCTGATGTTAGTGTAGAGGAACTGCGTAATTAGGCTTCAGGGATGCCATGGGTTTGTAGAGATTACCAAATTAGTTCATGTGGGATGAATCAAATGCCTTCTCCAGGTCCAGGAAAGTCATGTGGACCATCTTTTCTTTCTCCCTGTGTCTTTTCATTAGTAGGCAAATGGCATGGTTGCATCTTTCATCTCACAACCTTTTACAAAACCACACTGATTTGGTGATACAGTAATGTCTCTTAAACAGGCATTGATTATACATTCAAAAATCTTTATGGTGTGGAAGAGGCAGCGAATGGGGTGGTAATTTGTGTAGACAGTGATGACATCACCTTTGCCTTTCCAAATACATACTGTAATGCTAGTCTGCCAGTCAGGTGGAATCTCATTTTCCCTGAAGCATTCGTTGAACACTTGTGTCAAAAACTCCATCCCTCATTGTCCTAATGTTTTCCAGGCTTCTGTGGGAATATCATCAGGACCAGTTGCCTTGTGGTTTTTCATAATCCTCACTGTGATGCACCCCATTAGTAGATATCCTGGATACTAAACAACCAAAGGTAGGCTGCCAATTTGGGATTGACAAATGTATTAACATACAATAAATCCAGTGAAACTGCAATGGATTTAATTCTATTTGTAATGGATTTGATGTATTTATTAACATATTGCTAATTTAAGATATGTCTTTAAAAAGAGTGCCAAATAACCCAAAAAAGAACAATGAAATGGTGTCAAAGCATGAGAAAACCTTAGTCTTGCTGAAGAAAACATTAAAAATCCAATAATCCATTAAAAATTCAATTGTTGATAATATGACTTATGATTCCATATTAAAACAAATCAGACAATCAACATAGAAATTCTAAAAGTTAAACGGATAAAAAAATAAATAAGAGACAGCAAAATGAGAAAGTTGATAAGGTGTCAATGAATAATAAGAAATAGGTAACTCATCTAAAACACAAGAGAGGGTCCAAAGACAAATAATGAGAAAGTAATATCAGGACTCTGTAGTGTTGGTTATGAAGAGCATTTGAGAGAATGTGAATTGCAGAGGTTAGTGGATAGGAGGAAAAGAAGAGATGTGATAGAGACCTTCAAGTAAGTTAAGGGATTCTATCAGATTAATACAGAAGAAATAATAAAAAGAGTGGATGTTAAGATGGAAAGAACAAGAGGCCATCCCTGTTGTATAAAGATGTGAAGAACGGTGTGAGGAGTATTTTTTTATTTTATTTTTACATGGAAAGTTGTTAAGTGAGTGGAATTCATTGCCTGAGTGTGCTGTGGGTGCAAGTAGTGTAAATAACTTCAAACCTCATTATGATAGACATGTTGCTGGTTTGAGTGGGCCTCCCATGATGAATTTGTTTATGGCATGGAGGTTACCAAATAATAATAGAATAGTCAATGGCAATGAAATCTTTATATCAACTTTGATTTCGAAAAAGTTTTTGACAGCATTGACAGAGAAGTAAAAATGAAAATTAATGTCATTATGGTATACCACATAAAATTATCAACATAGTTAAAAAAAAAATTATGAAAAGTATAAAAGACAAATCATATACAACAGAGAGCTTCCAGAAAAGTTTGAAATTAAAATAGGAGTTAGGGACAGGGCTGAATTCTCTCTTCAGCAATGTTTCTTATTGTTGTAGAGTGCTTTATTAGAAATGCCACTGAAACACGCAAAAGGAATACAGTGGCATTTAAGAGAACAGCTACATTACCTGGATTTTGCAGATAAGGTTACACACATATACATGGAAATAAAAAATTACAGAATAACCACAGTAATTAACTTGAATGTAATAAAGATACAAATATTTCATACTATTATTATTATTATTTTTATTATTATTATTACGGGTATCTCCATGGAGTCAGTAGACTCATCGCGGGAGACCCAAACTAGCAAAACAATATCTGTCATATCTCTTCTTGAATTCATTTACAGACGAAGAGCTCACAACTAAGTCAGGCAATGAATTCCACTCATTCACCACCCTCCAGGCAAAAAACCTTGTTCTGACACCTTTGTTAACCACACTCTTCTTTAATTTCCAGAGATGACCTCTTGTTCTTCCATCGCTTTCACACAGCTGAAACATTTCCCCTGCATCAATCCTATAAAAACCTTTTAGTAATTTGAATGTTTCTATCATATCCCCTCTTCTTCGCCTATCAACCAATCTCTGCAATCCACAAGCTCTCAATCTATCAATGTAGGGAGCATTTTTTATATCACTCACCAACTTGGTCACTCTTCTCTGAACCCTCTCCACAGCCTCCTCATCTCCAAGGAATCCAGGTGACCAGACCTGAGCACAGTAATCCAAATGTGGAAGTATCAATGCTTTATAAAGGGGAATAATAACCTCTTTATCTCTGGATGTCAGTGTGTTCCTCAACAACCAAGTAATCCTATGTGCAATCTTGGACACCTTAGCAATGTGTCCTCTGAACTTCATCTCCCTATCTACCAATACCCCTAAGTCCCTAGCCTCATCAATCTCTTGGAGTACCTTTCCATCGATGTAGTACACAGCTGGTAATCTTTTAATCCCAAAATGCATGACTTTACACTTTTCCACATTGAACTGACATCCATTTTCTTTTGCCCATTTTACCAGCTTATTTAAATCCTCCTGCAAACTTTCAACATCAGCTTGATTTTTTATTGCACTACACAACTTTGCATCATCAGCAAACAACTGAATATCTCCCTTTAAGCCATTTCCTACATCATTTATATACAAATTAAACAACATTGGCCCAAGCACAGAGCCCTGAGGCACACCACTGGTCACCTGCCTCATTCTGGACTCGGCTCCTCCATACACCACCTTATGGTATCTCTCCCTGAGCCATTCTCCTATCCATATCACCAATTTAATATCCATTCCCATCTGCTCCAATTTGCGTAACAGTGTTCTATGGGGTATCCTGTCAAAAGCCTTAGCAAAATCCAGAAGTACCACTGTGTAGCCAGTTCCTTTGTCCAACTCAGATGTTATTCTATTATGAATAGTTAATAGATTGCTAAGGCAGGATCTACCTTTAACAAAACCATGTTGGCCTCTATAGAGTATCATATCCTGATCCACCCATTCTTGAATTTTGTCTTTAACCAACTTTTCCAATACTTTTACCACTACTCCTGAGATGAATACTGAACAGAATACTGAAATATTTAAAGATTAAACAATAACATATGAAGACAAAAATAATAAAACTCCATGAAGAAGCCTTGACTGCTAGATTAAGAATAAGTAAAATGAAAACAAATAGAAGACGTACTGGTTAAACTTTAGTGGAGAACTAATTATTTAGGATTGATAAATAAACAGAGGTGATGAGGAAGATGTAAAATCTAAGATACAGAAAGCACAGATAACTTTTAACATGTTAGGGGAAAATATGAAGATCAAAGCAAGTAAGCTTAAAAAACAAAATCAGACAATTTAATACAAATATCAGTTCTACTCTAAACATGGACAACAAAAGCAATTAGGGAAAAACTGTAAAACTTTGTAAATAAATATTTAAGAATTCTACAGATAAAAGGATCAGAAAAAGTGCCCAATAAAGAATTATGGCAAAAAACTACACAAAAACCAGTATTATATGACATCAGAGAAAATGGAGATGGATATGGCATTTACTAAGCAAACCTAAAAAGGACAAAGAGTGGAATGCACAAGGCAGGAGGAAGCGAGATAGACCGAAGATGAGCTGGCAAAGAATAAGAACCTCAGAAAAATTGAAAAGATCTGGAAACAATTGAAGAGAGAAACACAAAACAGTCAGATGGAGATCTGTGATCAAGGCCCTATGCTCTCAATGGAGTGAAGAGGAATAAGTAATTTATGTAGTACCATCATAGTATCCTCATGATGAAACCCCTTTAGGAAACATCAGGAATGTGACAGTGATGATATTAAAATAAGACTACCAACAAAATAAGATAATATACAGCTTTCAAGATAAGCAACAAATATTATAACAGACAAAATTATTAATCTTTAAAAGGTATCTGTGGCATAACTATAAACAACAAATTACACAAAATTAAAGATGTCAAGAAATTATATTCTGGGTTTAATCCTTTATTATATTATTATTAAGAGACACCTCTAGGGAGTCAAGGACTCATCGAGGGAGACCACAGTTGAGTGCAAGCAGTGTGAATTCATTCACACTGCTTGCACTCAACATCCAATGGCAATCCAATCCAATCATGCACCACCCTATGAGAAAAAATCTAGCCTTCACCCCCCTTCTCAGCTTCCAAGGATGCCCTCTTGTCCTTTCCCCACCCTCTATAAATTGAAAAAGTGCATAAACTGAAATCTAGTATGAACCTTTCAGAAGTTTATAAATCTCAATCATATCACCCTTCTTTCTCTTGTTTGCTAGTGACTGAAGTCTACAAATTCTCAATCTGTCTTCATATTCAGTATTCCACAATCCTGATACCATTTTAACCTTCAGGCACAAACTTTGTTTGTTTACACTTAGATAAAGGATTAAACCAAGAATATAATTTTTTGGCATCTTTAATTTATAGTATAACCAAGTGGAAAAACTTCCAACAACAAATTACATAAATACAATAATTAACCTTAATGAAAGTAGAGATATTTTGTATACTGAAAACAACAGTACATAAGCATGTGGAAACAAGCAAATTAAAGAACAAGAATACAAGGTACATAACAATCGGTTTACATTAAAAATGGTTGCTGCGAGCTAGAAATTAATATATTGATAATATTAAAATCAATTTTTGATGTTTACATAAAACAAAAATTTCCCAAACTTTTGGGAGAGAGAGAGAATAGTTCTGATTCAGGTTAGGTAGATGTAAAAGAGCTTTGCAACTCTGAAAAGGTGCTCATATTTAAAATCTCTTCTATGGAGAAGATGAGTTTCATCTAACCAGATACCGTATTTAGCATCAATACTATGCTGTGCTAGACCAAACTTTTGAGGTTTCACGTATTCAATGTAATAATAATTCATTAATTCTGTTTTTTTTCTGTATAATGACCTGTCTGCCCAAGGTAAATAAAATTACATTTGGTAAACACCAGCTAATAATAAAATATGACAGTTTGTCTTTTGTAGATGGTAACAGATGAGAAATTTTGTTGATAAGAAAATGAGAATAAAGTGATCCTTCAAAATTATACCAATAGGTTCGGAGATACCAGAAATATAACGGATTGGAACCCTGCAGTCTGTTGAAGAATTTGTTGGAACATAGGAGTCAATTATCTGTTGGATATGATGAGGTTCAAATGGTTACATTTGATTCCATTAAAGTTTTGATAGCAAGTTCATGTTGTGAGCTTGAGGGAGAGGAATATACATTATGTGCTCTATTAATTAAAAGACTTGATAACACCAATTTTTTGAGAGGAGCGATAATGGACTTTTGATGGATGTATCTGCTAGTGAAGGTAGGTTTTCGATAAAAACTGGTTGACAAAGTAGCGGAGGCTGTAGAGTAAGAAGGATGTCCAAGAATGATAAACTACCAGAACTTTCTTTTCCATGGTGAATCGAATGCTTGGATGAAGGCTACTGATCCATTATAGGAAAGGGGTAAGTTCATTTTCAGAATGAGGCCAAACAGCAAAAACATCAACATAACAAAACCAAAGAGAGGGTTGGAGATGATTAGATGAGAAGAAGGTATCCTCCAGATGCTTCAAAAAACAGTTTGCCAAAGGTGGAGATGGAGGGTTACCCATGGCAGTACTTTCAACCTGTCTATAGATCTTTTTCCAGCTGAAATATCCTGATTGTATAACAAATTCAAAAATCTTCACATTAGAGGGGAAAAATCATATAGTAAAACTAATAGTGTCAGATAACAGATTGTTGGTAAAAAGGGAAACAATGTCAAAGCTGAGTAACAAATCCAACTATTGTATTTGAATATTCTTGATTTTCTTTTTTTGAGAAAATGTGTGGAAGTCTTGATGAATGATCTGGATTGTCCAATATGATGATAAATAAACGTGAAAGAAATTTACCAATTCTATAGGTGGGAGAGTCAATACAATTCCCAATAAGTCTTACCAGAACACCTTTATGAATTTATGTGAGACCATATAAACAAGGAGTCCTTCCAAAATGGGTGTGTAACTAAATCAAAGTATTTTATTCCAATTGTAAGCAAACAAAGTTTGCACATGAAACAACTGGACTACTTGTATATAAAGGCTAATGACTTCACATCAATTGCCTTATTATTCCATAATGTGCCTTGCATTTATGATTTCATCATCAAATTCCTGATATATACCTCAAGGGGTGTACAGGATATGATAGTAAGTACTACATGAAAAATTTACATCATTACTAACTTCCTATCCACAGTTTTCTTCCAAATCAGTCTGTCACCTGTCAGGATGCCAATATTATCAGATCTTGTATTTCTGTCTTCTAAGGCACTGTTTACTGTATCAATCCACTTATATCTTGGTCTTACTCTGCGTCTTTTTCCTGTCAAACTGGCAGAGAACTTGTTTTGCTAATCTTTCCTCGCTCATTCTGTTTAAGTAACCATACCACCTGAGATTGGCTCTCCTAATGCATTCCTGGATGCTGACGTCAAGTTCTTTCTTAATATCCTCGTTTTTAATATGATATTGACATTGATGCCATCTGTTCATGCTACTAATCTTTCTCAGGACTCTCATATCTGCTGTCTCTAGTCTGATCCAGAATTGAATGAAAACTGCTGCTTAACTACAGGATGCCTACAACCAACACCACTAAAAGACCTGTATACTTTGGCTGGTATTGCATCCCTTCAAGTTGAAGATCTGCATTCTCAGCTGATGAAAGAAGCAGACAAATGAATGATGAACACCACCTGCTGTTCGGCCAGACCGCAGTGCCCCAAAGACTAACATCCCCGACATAGCTTCCTGACAACTATTGAACCACCTAAAAACCTCCCAGAGACAAGACTTCAACAATGGCTTGCATTATATCCTGAAAATAATACTGGTATTCCAACAGCTGAACATCTTCCACATGGTGCCCACTTGGACTGGAATACTTGGAAAAGCCTAAACAGACTCCAGATTACAGGACGCTGCAAACAAAACCTCATCAAATGGGGCTACCTCACTGTCCCATACAATTGTGACTGTGGGACAATCCAGTCCATGGAACACCTTTCTTGTCCCTTTCTTCCATCGCTTTGTGCAAAAGAAGAGCTTATATCATGCACAGAAAGAGTAGTTGATTGTGCCAGATACTGGAGGAATATCTGACCATGTTTAGTGTATAAGTTATGTATAGTTTCCTTTTTTTCATATTTAATTATTATTCCCTGTATAATTCACACACCAAATCTAAGCTGATGTCATTGTAATGTATCCTAATTTGTTGTAAATCATGTTGTACCATTTACTTACTACTGTACTACTTGTGTTTGGATACGAAATAAATAAAAGTCTCTAGTCTTTGGTGGTGTTTTACTTCTCACCCAGCTCTCAGATCCATAAGTTAAAATTGGTTTGAACACTGTCTTGTAAACAGCTAATTTAGTGTTTTGGCTAATTTCTCTCTTATTTCATATATTTCATATAAATTTATTCAGTTGACTTCCTACCATACCAGCTTTGTTGATTCTGTTGTCTATTTCCATATTTAATTTACCATCTTCACTAAAAATCGTGCTTAAGTAGCTGAAATGTTTTACTTGTTCTTCAGGTTCTCCATTCACAATGCAGTTTATATTTTCAATGCTGCTGCCTATTTTCATCGTCTTGTTATTGCTGACCTTCTTACCATATCTATTACAACAGTTGTTCAATTTAGTCAGGGGAATCTTGCAGACTTATAGCAGATTTATTTAGAAGTATAACATCATCTGCATAAAGCAAAGAGCTGAGATTAACATCTCCAATTTTGATATTTGGTTTAATGCCACTTTCCTTTTCATAATGTAATCCATATAGATAATGAATAACAGAGGGGATAATGTACATCTTTGTCTGACACCAGATTTAACTTTAAACCATCTTCCTGTTCTTCCTTCAATTCTAACTGCTAACTTAGTGGTGAGCTATAAGGGGCTCACATGAGCCCTTTGTTAAATTTGCTAGCCCCTTGTTCTTCTTGTTTAATAATCTTGTAGAACTAGAAAATACCACCTTGGAATGTATACATGCTACTATAATTGCTACTTTAAATTCATATGGATTTTCTGATAACTATTTAAAAATTCATCTTATTGCATTTTGTTCTGATGGAGCTAGTGTAATGTTAGTACACATATCAGGTGTTGCAATCAAACTTCTACAAAGATTTCCCAACATTGTGATTTGGCATTGCATAGCTCATCGTTTACAATTAACATTAAACGATTCGATAAAAAAAACATTAAAGAAATAAATCATTTTGAAATATTTATGGATAAATTATATGCTTTTTATCGTCAATCACCAAAAAATCAACGAGAATTAAATACGATTGCAAAAGGCCTTGGTATCGAAATTTTAAAGATCGGCTGTGTGTTATGACTATGATGGGCAGCTTGCAGTTTACAAACGGCTCTTACTGTGTGGAGAAATTACCCAGCTTTATGCAAGTATTTGCATCAAACGATTAATATAAGGGCTTTTGAAACAGACTTCTCAATTTGGAATTTTTAAAAGATCTAGCATTAATGATTGATATCCTACAGGAATTATATCTGTCAGAAGCTCTACAAAGTTGCAATATAAGTAATATAAGAGCTAAGCGAGCACCTTTTTTTTTTTTTTTTTGCTCGACAATGCAAGCCCTTTGTTAAAATTTCCATAGCACACCACTGCTTACAACTCAAAATAAAGACTAAATATTGTGTGATATAATGCCTGACTGACACCATACAACTGTAGTGTTCTGAATAGCTTCTCTCCTGGACCTTGTCATATGCTTTTTTTTTTTCCAGATCTACAAAACTTGAATACAGATCTTTGTTATATTCCCATGGTTTCTCAACTATCTGTCGTAAAGTGAAAATCTGATCCTGACAGCCTCTATTTGGTCTGAATCCATCTTGTTCTTCACCAAGCTTCTCTTCCACAATCCTTCTCAGCCGTTTCTCAAGTAAAGTTGCATATATCTTACCAGGAACACTCAGTAAGGAAATACCTCTATAATTCTCACATTCAGTTTTATTTCCCTTTTTATATATGGGTATACTATGAGAGCTCTACTCCAATCATCGGGAATTCGTCCCTCTGTCCAGGCCTTCTGAACTATGCAGTGCAGCCACTGCAAGACTTTTATACCTCTATACTTGAGTATTTCTGGTCGAATATCATCTATTCCAGCTTCCTTTCCACATTTCAGGTTTTTTGATGGCATTTTCTACTTCAAGTATGGATATGTATTCCACAATTCATCTCAACCGTTTCTCAAGTATACTTGCATAGATCTTCGCAGGAATACTCAGCAGGGAAATACCTCTGTAATTCTCACATTCAGTTTTATTTCCCTTTTTATATATGGGTACTATGAGAACTCTACTCCAATCATCAGGAATTCGTCCCTCTGTCCAGGCTTTCTGAACTATGCAGTGCAGCCACTGTAAGACTCTTATTCCACCATACTTCAGCATTTCTGGTCGAATATCGTCTACTCCTGCTGCCTTTCCACATTTCAAACCTTTGATGGCTTTTTCTACTTCAAGTATGGATATGTATTCCTGACTGCATGCCTATTCAGTATTTTTTTACCACTGTGCTGTCATCCCTGCTTGTTTCATTTAGCAATTTTTCGAAGTAATTACTCCATACTTCAAGGATATCTTTTTCTCCAGTTTCATGTCACCTTTGTCATCTCTAATTCCTTATACAGCACTCTTTCCTCCATTTGGAGAAAGTAGGGGAGATGAGAGATCTGGGGTGTTGATGATCGATAGAAACCTGAAATTTAGGGGACATATTGCAAAGGTAGTGAAGGTAACACAGAGGATTGCTGCAATAATGAGAAGGATACTGACCTGCAGAGATAAAATGGTTATCATTCCGTTGTATAAGACTCTGATCAGACCACACTTAGACTATTGTTCTCAGATCTGGTCCCCAGGATTTGAACGAGCTAATTTAACTGTGGAAAGGGTACAAAGGCAGATAACAAAGATGGTGTCAGGGCTGTACAATGTTAGTTATGAGGATCGGCTGAGGGAGTGTGAACTGCAGAGTTTGGTGGATAGAAGAAGGAGAGGTGATATGATTGAGACTTTTAAACTGTTGAGAGGTAGTTACAGGGTTGACAATGGGGAGTTCTTTCGCTTGGTTGAACAGCGGGAAAGAGTCATGACAAGGGGCCATCCCCGGAAGTTACGAAAGGAAACTGTGAGAAAGAGGGTGAGGAGTGGTTTCTTTGAATGGAGGGTGGTTGAGCCATGGAATGCATTGCCCGATGGAGTGGTGAGAGCGGTCAATGCGTTTAAGGAATGGTATGATACTTTGTGTTTCCTAGGAGGGACCTCCCTCGATGAGTCTTGATAGACTTGCGTTTCTTAGAAAGGACCTACCATGATGAGTCTTTTGACTCCATGGAGGCCTGAATAATAATACTAATACTAATTTCTGAGCTTCTTCAACAATCTCCAAATTATCTTGCCGCCTTCTTGATATTTATTTTCTATGTTCTTACCAAAGTCCTTGTTTGTTCCCATGACTTGTTTAGCTAGTTTTACACAGTGTTTAGCTTTCTTAAATTTGTCTCTGTATTCTCTAAGAGCACAAGGTGACTTATTTGCCAGGAACTTTTGATATGCTTTCTTTTCTTTCACTGCCTCTTTAACTTCCATGGAGTTCTGATTTTTCTATCCTTGCAGACAACCTCACCACATGCCTCTCTGGCTGAATCAATTAGTGTTTTCTTCAGGGTGTGCCAGTGAATCTCCAAGGTTTGGTTCCTGTTCTTGAACTCTTTCGTTTCTTTCTTCAATAATCTTTCTGTATTTTAGTCTACAGTTCATATCTGAGAGCTGCTCAACTTTTATTTGCTTTAAAACGTTCTTACGTGTTATTCTTTTCAATATGAAATTCAATTTTATCCTGCTCAAGACTAAATGGTGATCACTTCCAATCTCAAATCCTCTTACACCATGGTGTCCTCGCCAGGAAGAAAACTTCACTATCAACAATAACATAGTCAATGAGACTTTTCTTATTTCTTGCCTCTTCTCTCCATTTGAATTTGTGCACATTTTTATGTTGCAACATTGTGTTAGTAATAACCAGTCCATGTCCTGAGCAGAATTCCAACAGGTATTTGCCATCATTAGCTTTGTTCTTTTCTCCAAATTTTCCCAAAATATTTTTATATGTCTGAAAATCATTTCCTACTCTACTATTTAGATCCCCAATAAGGACTAACTTTTCCTTTTTCACTGTGTCAGTTGCTTTCTCTAAAGCCTCAAAAAATTCCTCTGCTTCTACCTTAGAAGAACTTTCTGTGGGACCAAATAAGTCTCATTGTCCAGTTCCCCATTGTGAACTTTGCCCACATCACTCTACTTGAGACTGCCTGCCATTCAAGAAGATTAGCCTCATATTTAGTTGAATACTACAGCTATTCCTTTTCCTTGATTGTCATTGCCTGAATATAACATTTTGTATTTATTACTCAGAAAGATCTTACCCATATGCCAAATAAGTTGATCATTTTTGGTTCAAAGTTGTTTATATTAGCATGGGATATATCAGAATTCTGAAGAACATCTATGTGACGGAAAATCTGAAGCTTTCATGACAGACATTATGCTTCTTAGAAATTGCTTTAACTTAAATTATTTTTTCTTTTTTTTAAGATGCTGCTGATTTCAAAGTCTTTCAAATTCGTCTTTGCTCTAGTGAAGCACAGTAGCTCTCCTCCCAAACTGATTCCGTGCAAGGTGCCTTGAGAACATGTCAGCTATACATGATTGACCACAGCTGTGGAAGTACATATTTTTCTTATGTTCAAAGCAAATGCTAAGAGATATTCCAATTCAACCATAATATTATTATTAGACCTCCAAAATCTGGTAGGCATGGTTAAGTATATGTCAAACAACCCAATAACAGAATGACTCAGAGAATGAATGATTTTGTTTTTTCAGGATAAGAAAAACTCTAAGTGTAAACTTATTTTGAAATTGATTGAAGATCCAATCAATTTTGTTGTCATTTAATTTTATTTGGTCTTGAGTCAATAATTTTCTGCACTCTAAAAAGAAATAGTCATCCCTCAACTTACAGCTCAAAGACAAGTCTATGATCCCATAAGGAAATAAATAACATGTTTGACTATACTTTCGAATAAGACACAAGTGAATGTAAAGTAAAAAGGTTTCTATTTAGCAACAATGCATCATGTGCAGTGGCAACCTCTCTCAGCAATCAGCAATTGTCTTCAATGGTTCCTCTGTTGATTGTGTTTGAGAAATAGGCTATTGGTATATTTATCGTTAAATATTTCATGATATTTTGTGCAACATGACCCCTACATGCCCAGTCAAAAAACCTAGTGAAGAATCGTAGAAAAAGAGGCAAGCAATTGATCTTGAAATGAAGTTGCAGTTATAAGTGACGAAGCGATAAGTCCTATCTGTGATATGGAAAAGCTACTTGCATCATGAATAGAGGACCTGAACCAAAGGTGCATATCCCCTTAGCACTATGGCCATAACTGCTAAGGCACTAAATCTCTTCAACATGTTGAAGGAGAAAGCAGGACCTGATTACAACTACAAATTCAATGCTTCTTCCAGTTGGTTTATGAGATTGAAGCAGAGTTTTGCACTGCATAATATGAAAATGTATGGTGAATCTGCAAGTGTCGATGAGAAGGTTGCCAAAGAGTTAGTGAAGAAATTGGATAAAATTATTATGGAAGAAACTTATTTGCAACATCAAATCTTTAACATGGATGAGACCTCATTTTGAAAAAAAAAAAGCCCGGGCATACATTCGTCCACAAAAAAAACAAACTAAATCTATGCCTGGTTTCAAAGCTCTTTTAAAGACCATATTATGATTCTGTTGGGGGTAACTATATGGATATAAACAAACCATTTGTGATATGGCAGTGAAAATCCAAGAACCTTCTAAAACATTAGGAAGCATACTCTTCCAGTTAATTAGTGATGCAATAAGAAGTCATGGATGACTCAAAAATTGTTTGAGCATGCCTTAACTGTTATGTGAGTGAAATGGGAAGCTATTATGTGAAAGAAAATGTAGAAAGAAATGTGTTCGAAGAATAAATAGGTTGGGAGTGAAATAGATGTGAAACCTTATTAAACAAGAGATCCACAAGAAGAAAATGATGTGGAAAGAATATCGTGAGAATAAGAGTGAGAGGAGTTATGAAATATATAAAACTCAGGAAAGAAAAGTAACGAGTATTGTGAGGAAAGCTAAAACGGAGTATGAAAAGAAATTGGCCATGCAAGCTAAAGGCAATACAAAAGAATTTGATCGTTATGCTGCAAGCAAAAGAAAGAATGAATGTGGAAGAATAACTTTATTGAATGCAGATGGTACACGAGTGTCGGAAACTAAGGAGATTGTTCAGTTAATGAGTGCTCACTTTGCTAAGATATATCGACCAGGTGTATGCAGCATGGTGCATAGTGCTACTGGTACGTTGGATGAAGAGTTAGAGGTTCATGAAAATGAGGTTGAAGAGCTCTTGCATAACAGATAAGAATTTGTGAATAGGGACAGATGGAATATCAGCCCGTTTGCTAAAGGAATGTTCAACTGAACTGGCTAGGCCTTTCACACATTTCTATAACTTGAGTCTCAGCTCAGGAATGATACCACAGGAATGGAAAGAATGTATGATAGCTCCATTGCACAAGGGTGGTGCAAAAACTGATGTGTCTAACTACTGACCTATTAGTATCTCTGGTGTGGTAGTGAAGATTTTAGAGAAGTTGGTAAGAACTCGCATACTGAAATGGGTAGACAAGCATTCTATATTCTGCAGGGAACAGCATGGGTTTACTAAAGGAAGGTCATGTTTTAGCAATTTGCTCATATTTTATAACAATGTTACAGCATAGTGTATCCATTCCCTTAGATAAAGGGAATGGATACACTATGATAATGTTGGATTTTTCAAAAGCATTTGATAGGATACCACATGAAAGGCTGTTGCATAAACTGGAGAATATGGGATTGGAATATAATCTATTGACTTGGAGGAGATGGTTGACAGATATCAAAAAGTGGTATACAGTGGATGTGAATCTGCCAAATTTAAGGTAATCAGTGTTGTACCTCAGGGTTCAGTCCTTGGGCCATTATTATTCAATCTATACATTAATGACATCAAGCAGGGTCTATCATCAGATGTGCAATTGTTTGCCAATATGCGAAGATAGGCAGGGCAATCAGGGGTGCCACTGATATTCAGCAATTACAAAATGATTTGAATAAGCTGGAAATTTGGGCAAATGAAAATGGCTGTCAGTTTAATGTTAGTAAGTGCAAAGTTAGGCATTTTGGAGTGATTAGAGTTCCAGCGTATATTATATTGGCGAGGATATGCTACAAGAAACTGAAGAGGCAAGGGATCTTGGTGTATTGGTAGATAGGAATTTGAAGTTTAAAGGTCACATAGCAAAAGTTGCAAATACATCTTGAAGGATAATTGCGATGTTGAAACGAACCTTGATATGCAAGCATAAGGAAGTCATTTTGCCTCTTTATAATGCTTTGATAAGACCACACCTGGATTATTGTGTGCAGATTTGGTCTCCCAGGTTCCAAGGGGATAAAGAAGCTGTGGAAAGGATGCAAAGATTATATCCTCATTATGGGATTTAGATTATGAGAACAGATTGCGAGTATGTGTATTGCAGACTCTGGTTAACAGGAGAAAGAGGGGTGATATGATAGAGGTCTATAAATTTTTGAATAGGTGTTATAGCATTTCAAATGATGAAATTTTTCGTTATATGGAAGGCAGGGAGAGAACAGGGGGACATCCATGGAAGTTAAGTTTGTTCACAGTCAAGAAAGGGGTAAGAGCTAGGTTTTTCTCACAGAGAGCAGTGAATGTGCGGAATAATTCACCCTTAGGGATAATGAATGCATCTAGTGTAAATGAATTTAAGGGAAGGTATGATAGCTGGTTTGGATGATTTTTAGCCTCCCTCAATGAGTCCTTGACTCCCTGGAGGTCTCAGATAATAATAATAATCATCATTCTAGATAATGCTCCAGGTCATATTTCTTCCTTCAAACACTACTTCATTGATCCACTGATGGATCAGGGAGTTCTTGCAGTGATTAAAGCTTATTATCTACACAGAACGTTTTCACAGGCCATTTCTGCTACTGAAAGAAATTATCACTCTCATGCAATTCTGCAAAGCATTCAATAATTATCATGCTATTAGAAATATTGATGTGGCTTTGGACAAAGTGACCTCTCAATGTATGAGTAGCATATGGAAAAAGACATCAAAACTGTTTGTGAATGATTTTTGGAAGTTTTCAAAAAAAATTAAGACCTTTGTGAATTAAGTGAAGAAATATTGGGTCTAGCAAACAATCTGAATGATGACTTAATTCAACTCATAGAAAGTGTCCCTGGAGAGGTGACCAATGAAGAATTGGTCGAACTGGAGGAACGTGTTTCAGAAGAGGAAGAACGGGTAAAGGAAGATGAAAAGAAATAAGAGGTAGTTAAACAATTCACAGTGAATAGTCTTGCAGAAATGTTCTGTGCAGTTAGCGATGTTCTCAAAATGGCTGAAGACATGAACCACAATGTTGAACACTACTTAGTAGTAGAAAGGAAAATACATGTGTTTGCTTGTTATAAGCAAATTTATGATGAAACGAAGAATAAGCAAAGCACATTTTCGTCAAAAAAAAAAAAGTTACACAAGAAAAGCCAGAGCCTGGTCCTTCACATAGGGAAGGTAATGAAGATATGATTGTGGAGGAAGATTTGGGTGATTATTCTCCTGTTTTATAGTGGCAGTAATCTATAAAAAACTACTTCTTCATGTAGCTTCCTCAGTGAGAGGGTGCTGCACCATGTCCTTCCTGTTGGTGGCTTTCTTTTTTTTTTTTTTTTTGCATAGTCTAATTGATTTTTCTATCTTCCATCTGGACTTGCCCATGTGTATCGTGCTGTTGGTTTTTGCTCAAAATAAGTGTTAGTTATGATGAGACTGTGCTTGTTACAGAAATCAATCAGCTTTTGTCCTCTCTCATTCTTGCCTCTGAGATCAGATTTTTCACATTAAGAGAAATCATGGAAATATGTCAAGGATCTGTACTTAAATTTTGTAGATCTGGAAAAAGCATATACCAAGTGACCAGAGAAAAGCTTTTCAAAAAATTACAATTATATGGGGTGAATAGAACATTATACAGAGCAATATATAGTCTATTTAAGTTGTCAGTCAGCAGTTAGGATTGAAAGAAATACAGGAAGATGGTTTAATGTAAAATCAAGGGATAAGAAAATAATGCACATTATTTCCACTCTTATTCATCAACTATATGAATCATAATGAAAGAAAGTGGCATCAAGCCTGATATTAGAATTGGAGATGTGAAACTGGGCTCTGTGCTTTATACAACATTATGTACTCCTAAACACACCTAGTAAAAATCTCCAGGATTCACTAACTAAATTAAATAACAAATGTAACAAATTTGGCATGAAAATCAGCAATAAAAAGATCAGAACTATGAAAGTAGGCAGGAGCATAAAAACTTCAGCTGCATTCTGAATGGAGAGTCTACAAAACAAGTAAAATATTTCAGCTATTTAGGCACAGTGTTTAGTGAAGATGGCAGGTTAAATCTAGAAATAGACAACAGAATAAAAAAGCTAGTAACCAACTGAATAAATTTATATAGAATTAGAGCAAAATTAGCATAAAATATAAATAAAATTAGCCAAAATACTAAACTAGCAGTATATAAGACAGTGTTCAAACCAGTTAAGTTATGGATCTGAGAGTTGGGTTAGAAATAAAGCACTCGATCAAAGATACCACAGGAATGGAAAGAATGTATGATAGCTCCATTGCAGTGAAATGAGTGTTTCACTGCAATGACCACAGATATGAGTGTTCGGAGAAAAATTAAGGGAGTGGACCAATGGCATCATCATTAAAAATAAAGATATTAGAAATTAACTTGACATGATTAGCATTCAAGAATGTGTCAGCAGAGCTGATTAATTTGTTATGGTCAAATAGATGGAATGGGTAAAGAAAAGTTGGCAAAATGGGTGTTTGATGCCAAGATGACAAGAGAACCAGAGGAAGATCAAGGTCTAGGTGGATTGATTCCGTCAGAAGTGCCTTAGAAACACGAAATGTTAGATTATAACAATATTGGAGTGCTCACAAGTGATAGAAGGATTTGGAGGAAAATTGTTGATAGGAGATTAATAATAATAACGTAAACTTGATCAAGTAGTGCTGTCATAGTAACCTGAACACCTCTTGGGGGGTAGATATCAGGAAATTTATGATGATAAAAAAGAGAACAATTCAACTGAAAGTGCTGATATTATGTGTGGTATCAGCTTCAGAGAATAGTTCCATCTGCATTAATATACATATATCCAAAGTAAATTACAATAAAATAATGTAGTTAATAAATTTTTATATATAAATAAAAAAAACAAGGAATTAAACTTTCTCCTAAAGTTAACTTAAACAATCTCCTCTTTGCCGACGACCAAATAATAATTACAAATTCTGAAGATAACTTACAGAAAGCTATTTTAGATCTCAATGAGATATCCAAAGATTATGGTATGATAACATCAATGGAAAAATCAAAAACTATGGCCTTTAAAGGACAAGATCCAGCAAGAACTAAAATACTAATAGATAACAAGATCTTAGAACAGGTGAATTCATTTAACAAAGTATACCTAGGATGTACGATCACATATGAAAATGAAAAAGATATAAACATAAAAATTGCAAAATATTTAAAAATAACAGGTGTAATTAACTCTATATTACCAAACCTAGTTCAAAAACAAACCATGCTGAAAATATACAATACATTAGCCCTACCAGTCTTAATGTATGGAAGCGAAATCTGGACAATAAAACAAAAAGACAAACAAAGATTAACAACAGCAGAAATGAAGTTTATGAGAAAAACTTCAAAGTATACCCTATTTGATCACAAAAGAAACACAGATATTATGAAAGAATTAAACCAAGAACCAGTAATAGAAAAAATTAAAAAATATAAACATAAGTGGATGGAACACATTCAAAGAATGAAAACAGAAAGATTACCAAAACAAACCTTAAAGTACAAGCCATTAGGAAAAAGAAAACCAGGAATTCCTCTTAAACGATTCAACGATGACTTCTAAGGCCGGAACAGGCCATGCTAGGCCTAAATCCTTGATACGCATGATGATGATAAATAAAAAAAAAAAGGACAAATTAACGAGCACGAATTTTGAGTATTAATATAACCTCCCAAATTTGAGAAAGTTTTAGGCAATCATTTTTGTTTAAGTATGGGTTTTGAATGTGATTCACAGCTTTCCCTGTACAGTCTTTCCAGAAAGAAATAACTTTCATTTAACCCTTTGATTTTGTTCCACTGAATCCTGTGTTTTTTTTGTATAAAACAGTATATAACACAGGGCTTTGCTAAACCAGATGTGTTGGAATATTTAAGTGAAATGTATTCCTGATATTCTTCAAGACAAATTTGTGCAGAACAACTAGTCTGTCCGTAATAACGTGAGCCTCGAGACAGGGGATTCTGTATACTCCATGATAGAAAGAGGGGGGGATATTTGTCTTTAGGTGAGATAAGGAAGGTATTGAGTTTGCAAACTGAATGGAAAGGCTTGTAAGTTAATCTGTCAAAGTAGTCTTGCTATTTTTTCTGAAACTCCTTTAACATATGGAATACAAATTTTGGTAATTTCTTCAAGGCAGGTTAAGCCAACTGCCATTATTTTTTCGATAATTTTTGCATTTAACCATTAGAGATAAATGTAGTTCTGATAATACACAGATCTTTGTTTAGAAAAGAATCTGTAGAACATATTTTATGAGCTCTGTCAACTAAAGAATTGATTACACCATATTTCTGACAAGGGTGATGAGAGTTAGGATCAATGTATTCACCAGTATGAGTTGGTTTGCTATATACTGAGAACACTCAGGAAAGGAAGACAATTTGATTCTTGTGTTTATTGAATTAATTTTTTTCATGAAATTCATAATGATCAGACATGGAAGAGTCCATACAGAAAACATCAGTACCAAATTGATGGTTTAGGTGAAAAAATGTTCACAATATATTGTCTGAAATGTTCCATAAAGTAATTAGCTAAAGTTGGGGAAAGGTGAGACCCCATAGTTGTTCCCTCTACAGTTAGTTCTGACAGCTAAAGTATCCTGAATTAATGACAGAGTCAAATAATTTTACAACATCAGGAAGAAAGTCATTATGAAGTAATTCAATTGTATCTGTCAGAGGAATATATATAAAGAGTGAGAATACGTCAAAACTGACTAGATCTGTAGGTTGTAGGGATAATCCTGAAATTTTATTCTTAAAATCCATTGAATTTTTTTTTTTTTTTTAATGAAGGAAGCAGAATTTCTAATAAATGCAGAAAGATTAGATGGGTATTTTGAGACTTTATATATCAGACATCCTATGCAGTTCACAAATAGGTCTCAATAGGTAGTGATGTCCTTGTGGCTTCTGTTATTTTGGACAAACTGGCTGTTCTGCATAGATTTATCTTGAAGATAAGGAATACATTTCACTTAAAGAACTCAACGAATCCAGTTTTAAAAAACTGCATTATCTACAAAATACAGGATTCATTAGAAGAAAACTACTGTATAGTGTTGCACAAAAGTTATTTTCTTCTGGAAGGACTGTACAAGGAAAGCTGTGAAGCACGCCTTCACAACCCAAACCATATCTTTAATTTTCTTCTTGTAATTATTAATTTTTTGTTTATATTTAAAAATTTATTAACTAAATTATTTTATTGCAATTTATTTTGGATATCTATTAATGCAGATGGAGCTATTCTCCTGAAGATAATGGTGCACATAATATCGCATATTTTCAATTGAACTGTTCTCTTTTTTGCATTTTCCTATACTTGTATTGATAACAGCTATGAAACTTAGCCAAAAATTTTACATATAAAGACATTTAAATTAAACGTAAGTGATTCCGGTAATATTTTATGATTAATTCTTCCTCTTACTTTTTGATTTTTTTAAAAAAATATATTTGTTTTTAAACAGCTAGTCATTCTTGTTTCTCAGAAAATGGCTTGAATTCTTTCTGAAATGTGATCAATAAATTATATTTTTACTATGCTTGCATGTCTCCATACACATCAGAGTTATCTTTAAAAAATATTTAACAATATTTCATCCTATGCCAGTATTAAAAGAAAGAAGGATACTCATTTTAGTTTTTGGGAAGGTTTGTTTCCAAAGACTGATTTCAACAAACCCAAGAAACCCCCTTGGTAATTTGTTAGTGATTTTTGATGCATTAACAAGTGAATGTGAAAATTCTTAAATGAAACTAAAGAGTATACAATTCTAACATGATCACACGGAGCTATGTTCATCATGCAGGCATATGTTGTAAACATGTGTCCGCCTAATAAAAATATACAGATATATATGGTATGCCAACTTTATTTTTTTAGTAGAATTTCATTTGTTAAGCTAGTATTTCTGAACTGTCTTAATGATATAAGAATATCAAATGCAATTACATCTGTTTCAAGTTTTGAAAATTTACTTTACATAAATCTGTTGGTTTCTGCATCCAATGACTTATGAACAAGCGTGATTGCATTTTCTATGACTGAAAATTTTGGAGTATGTTGTTAGGACATGTCAAATATAATACATAATCTTTAATTGTTTGTACTATATGTAGTGATGCACTAAAAACTGCTTTGCTTTGGTTGTCGGGAAGGGGAGAGAGAGTTGCTATACAAATATTTTCATTTCATCCTTTGAAACAGATGTTATGAGTAAAATTCCATTTTTTCCTATGAATAAAAATTAATCCTATATTTTATAAGAAATGGACTCTGCCTGGTGATGAAACAACTGGTATACCTGAAATTAGTAATGATTTAAATTTTTCATGTAGTATTATCATATCCTGTAACCCCTTGAGGGTATATATCAGGAATTTGATGATGTAAAAAAAGTGTACAGAATCAATCATTACTTAAGAAAATTCTTAGAAAACAAAACATAACAAAAAAACTGTTATACAGGACTATTTGCTTGCTTAGTGTTTCATTGACACACCACTCAGGCCATGCCTAGAGGAATCCTTATCAATATTATCAGTTCAATGGATATGTCCTTACTAAGCTTACATTTACAAAGGTATAAAAACTGTTTATTTATTGGTTATTATTTCACAAAGAAATGTCCTCTCTGGGGTACTTAAAGGTCAAAGCTGTATAACTGAGAGGAGACCTCCACATAGCCTTTAAAGGAATGTGGAGAACTGACCAGGGCTTCTGACCTAATGTCCAATCTTCACCTTCTCGTGGTGCACCCTGTGTATCTACTTGGATACTGAATGAACGAGGATGGGCTGGCAATTTGGGGGTTTGCCAACCAAATTGTAATTCTTATTGGCTTAAACCAAATTACAAAATGATGGTACAACATGACAAAATTTCATGCTGGGTGGGGCATTGCCCATTAAACAAGGCCCCCATTGTTTTCACCAGGGCAAACAGCGAAAAGTCAGCTAATGGAACAAATCTGAAAACACACTACAACTCAACATCAGAGTTAAAGATCAGTACTATCAACATAAGAAGCCTGAATGGCAAAGAAATGGAACTAGCTGAGGAATTAGATAAGTACCAGATCAACATAATAGGGGTGACGGAAACAAAAAAGACAAAAACTGGTGAGATCTTTCTGAGAAATAAATACAAAATGTTATATTCAGGCAACAACAATCAAGGAAAAGAAGGAGTAGCCATTGTATTCAACACTAAATATGAGGCTAATCTTCTTGAATGGCAGGCAGACTCAAGTAGAGTAATGTGGGCAAATGAGAATGGGGTACTGGACAATGAGACTTATTTGTGCCTATGGTCCCACACAAGGTTCTACTAAGATAGAAGTGGAGGAATTTTTTGATGCTTTAAAGAAAGAAACTGACACAATGAAAAAGGAAAAGTTGGTCCTTGTTGGGGATCTAAATAGCAGAGTGGGAAATGATCATCAGACATACAAAAAATATATTGGGAAAATTTAGAGAAAAGAGCAAAGCTAATAATAATGGCAAATATTTATTGGATTTCTGCTAAAGACATGGACTGGTTATTACTAACACCATGTTCCAACATAAAAATGGGCACAAATTCACATGGAGAGAAGAGGCAAGAAATATGAAAAGTCTCATTGACTGTGTTATTGTTGATAGTGTTTTCTCCCTTGTGCAGGACACCAGAGTGTACAGAGGATTTGAAATTGGAAGTGATCACTATTTAGTCTTGAGCAGGATAAAATTGAATCTCATATTGCAAATAATAACATGTAAGAAAGTTTTAAAGCGAAAATAAAAGTTGAGCAGCTCTCAGATATGAACTGTAGACTAAAATACACAAAGATTATTGAAGAAAAAAAATGAGAGAGTTTGAAAACAAGAACCAAACCTTGGAGATACAGTGGCAAGCCTTGAAGCAAACCCTGATTGATTCAGCCAGAGATGCATGTGGTGAGGTTATCTGCAAGGATAGAAAAATCAGAACTCCATGGTGAATACAGGAAGTTAAAGAAGCAGTGAAGGAAAAGAAGAAAGCATATCAAAAGTTCCTGTCAAATTAGTCAGCTTGTGCTCTTAGAGAATACAGAGAGAAATGTAAGAAAGCTAAACACTGTGTAAAACTAGCTAAACAAAAGTCATGGAAGGACTTTGGCAAGAACATAGAAAATAAATATCAAGAAGGTGACAAAATATTTTGGAGGTTGTTGAAGAAGCTTACAAATGGAGGAAAGAGTACTGTAAAAGGAGTTAGAGATGATAAAGGTGACATGAAAATGGGAAAAAAAGATATCCTTGAAGTATGGAGTAATTACTTTGAGAAATTGATAAATGAAACAAGCAGCGATAGCACAGTGGTAAAAAACACTCAACAGGCATACATTCAGGAATACATATCCATACTTGAAGTAGAAAAAGCCATCGAAGGCTTAAAATGTGGAAAGGCAGCAGGAGTAGATGATATTCAACCAGAACCAAACAAGAGGGACGAATTCGCGATGATTGGAGTAGAGCTCTCATAGTACCCATATATAAAAAGGGAAATAAAACTGAATGTGAGAATTAGAGGCATTTCCCTACTGACTGTTCCTGGTACGATATATGCAAGTATACTTGAGAAACGGTTGAGAAGCATTGTAGAAGAAAAGCTTGGTGAAGAACAAGCTGGATTGAGGCCAAATAGAGGCTGTCAGGATCAGATCTTCACTTCACAACAAATAGTGGAGAAATCATGGGAATATAACAAAGATCTCTATTTGAGTTTTGTATATCTGGAAAAGGCATATAATAAGGTGCCAAGAGAGAAGCTATTCAATACGCTACAGTTATAAGCAATAGTCTTTATTTGAATTGCAAGTCAGCAGTTAGAATTGAAGTATAGGAAGATGGTTTAATGCTAAATCTGGTGTTAGACAAGGATGTACATTATCCCCTCTGTTATTCATTACCTATATGGATCACATTATGAAGGATAGTGGTATTAAACATGATATCAAAATTGGTGATGTTAATGTCAGCTCTTTGCTTTATGCAGACGATGTTACACTTATCAATAAATCTGCTACGAGACTGCAAGATTCCTCGACTAAATTGAATAACTGTTGTAATAGATATGGTATGAAGGTCAGCAATAAAAAGACAAAGACAATCAAAATAGGCAGAATCGTTGAAAATGTCAACTGCATTGTGAACAGAGAACCCGTGGAACAAGTAAAACATTTCACCTACTTAGGCACGATTATTTAGTGAAGATGGTAAATTAAATATGGAAATGGACAAAGAAGCAATATAGTTGGTATAGTAGGAAGTCAATTGAATAAATTCATATGGAATAAGAGAGAAATTAGTCGGAACATTAAATTAACTGTATATAAGACAGTGTTCAAACCAGTTTTAACTTATGGATCAGAGAGCTGGGTCAGAAGTAAAACACTTGACCAAAGACCAGAGACCTCAGATATGAGAATCCTGAGAAAGATTAGAGGCATGAACAGATGGCATCAATGATAATATCATATTAAAAACGTGGATATTAGGAAAGAACTCTACATTGTCAGCATCCTGGAATACGTTAGCAGAGCTAATCTCAGGTGGTATGGTCATTTAAACAGAATGGGCGAGGAAAGATTGGTAAAACAAGTGTTCTCTGCCAGGTTGGCAGCAAAACGACCCAGAGGAAGACCAAGATATAGGTGGATTGATATGGTACAAAGTGCCTTAGATGACAGAAATATAAGATTTGATAATATTGGAGTCTTGACAAGTAACAGACTGATCTGGAGGAAAATTGTAGATAGGAAGTTAGTAATGATGTAGATTTTTCATGTAGTACTATCATATCCTGTACACCCTTGAGGGTACATGGCAGGAATTTGATGATGTCCTCTTCATGTAATTTTTAAAAATTATTTCTATCATAACGGAAACATTGATGTCTAGAGATTGTAGGATGACATGGAATTTTTTCCACTCCACAACAACGTATTGGGGACACATGTAATATCACAACCGCAAATTATTAGTAATTCATTTACTTCTAATGAAAGTATTTCTTTTCACACCTATTTTTTCTTCTCTATTATATATGCCTATCATTCTCACATGGATCATGTCTGTTTACATACATACATACACCTTTTAGTAATATAAATATACTAAACAAATATAGTATTCCTTTCAATTACTAGTTTCTAACATATCCAGAAACAACCCTCTCCCCATGAATTTTTGGTTTCAATCAAAGCATACACCATGATTTGTGGCATGCCTGTTGCTGATATACAAACTGCAAGTTTTAAGAGAAATTTTCCTGCCACACCCCAAGGTCAAGTACAGAACAATGATTTGTCTTGGCCCAGCATAAATGTATTGAAGTAAAGGTAAGCCAACTAATTCACTCACAGTACTGGCATACATACATCTACATGGACAAAGTTCGCATAAAAAGTAAACAACGTGTTGTCCATTTTTATATGGTCTTAACATCTGTATCACTGATTGTTTGATTTTACAATAAGGGGAATCAGAAAAGAAACCAATACTCTGTATGAAAAGCATTCTCCAACTTATTAATTCATACATTCAAGGTGAATTTTGAAAATTATAAAAACACATGCTAACAAAACGGTGCTCTTCAAACTAAAGTGAACTGTATTGTTTTGGGGGAAAAAGATTAAAAATAAGATCGCTGAAGTTCAGCATTACTTGTATGTAAACTCAATATTGCTCAAGTTTATAAGCTGAAGAAACTGATTTTATATGAATACAATGAATGAAGTATTATTGTGTTTATTGTCAATTGTCTCTAATAAAGTAACAAGGTTGCTTAAAAGTCAAAGCTGGATGACTGGGAGGAGACAATCACGAAGGCTTCTGACCTAATGTCTAATCTTCACTTTCATGTGGTGGACCATGTTAATATATCCACATGGATGCTAAACAAATTAAGCTGACAGGGTAGAATAGCATTCATCAGATCACACACTGGATGTCATTTTGTGGACACTATATTATTCGGTTGTTGCAAATGAAATGGCCATTGAATGACTGTCAGGTTTCTACTGGTTGCTGAAGAAAGCAAGCACTGAGGTATATTCAAATTTTTTATGTCATGTGACAGCATCGCATGTGGGTGATGCAATTGTAGTATTTGTTTCATTCAACGAGCATTAAACATTGAATACTACCAACATTAAGTCAATCATGGAACCCAGTCAATTGCTATACCTTTACGACTTCAAATTGGGAAATTCTGCAACGGCTGCAGTAAAAAACATCAATAAAGCATTCGGTGCAGGAACAACTAATGAGAGATCCACTCGCCGTTGGTTTGCAAAATTTCGCTCAGGAGATTTGAGGCAACAAAACGAACCCTGTGGCCACCGTCCTTCCTCCATTGATTCGAATGAATTAAAGGATTTAATCGAATCAGATCCATGACAAACTGTACGAGAGATCGCCCAGACACTAAATGTACACTTCTCAACTGTTTCACGGCACTTGGCAATAATAGGAAAAGTAAGGAAGCTCGACAAGTGGGTGCCTCACGAACTCACTGATGAAAACAAAGCACGGCGTTTGGAAGTGTGCTCTTCTCTCTCAAGAAGAAAAGAAGAAAGGCTCCTGCAACGAATTGTGACTGTGGATGAGAAGTGGATATGCTACGACAATCGTACATGTTTGTCGCAGCGGTTGGGAGTGAAAGACACTCCAAAAGGCACCTCTGCATCCAATGAAGATGTTTACTGTATGGTGGTCTTCTGCTGGTGTTATTCACTACTCATTCCTTCCACGAGATGAAATGATAAATGCAGCTTGATATTGTACAGATATGCAGCAAATGCATGACAAATTGTGCCTTAAGCAACCAGCACTTGTGAATAGACGTGGAGTCTTATTGCTTCAGGATAACACCTGACTACATACAGTAGTGTCAACCATACAGCAAATCAACAATTTGAGATACGAAATTGTGCCTCATCCTCCATACTCTCCCAACATTTCCCCAACAGATTACCATTTTTCCGTCACTTGAGCCATTTTTGTCCAAGAAATGCTTTGCCAACGACACATCAATTTATCAGACAGTGGAGGACTTCATCACTTCCAGAGACACTGATTTTTACAAATGTGGTATAAATGACCTTGCCACATGTTGGCAACAAGTGCACTGATGCTGCTGGGGATTACTTTGATTAAACAGGTATTCTTCTTTTTATTCTCTTCTTTTTCAGTTGTCCTTAAAATCGGCCATTTCATTTGCAACAACCCAATAATATATAAAAAAGTTCATATAAGGATGGTTACAATAATTGCTCAAAATGTCTCAATCTCAGAACATGTTTGTCAATATATTTAGAGATTAGTGGAACACATTTTTCAGTAATGATTGCAGCTATCTTTATAATACAAATTATTATAATATATTTAATTTTCTTTTTTTCTGGTTATAAAAAGTGTACACAAAACAACAAATATCCAATGATAAGTGTGACTTTACAAATAATGTTGATAAACTGCAGTTAATGCTTGCTATATCTAACTCTTAAGAACTGCAGGAATAGTTTAATAGTAGACTGCTATTATAAATTTTTTGACATCGCTTTGAGAACATGACAAGTCTACCATACATATGCTGCTTGAAAATTCAAAAGATTTGCCTCATGGGCATGGCAAATCATGCTATACAACGAGTCTTGTTTGTAGCCAGTATAGATTGAAGGAATATGATGCTCAAGTCAGCACAACTGTGTCTAGGTGAAATGGCTGTGAGAAGGGAACTAAAGGAATTTGAAAGAGGCATTGTGGTTAGATACCATGTTGCAGGCCTATATGTTCAGCAAATTGGGCCACCCCATGTCAACAATCAGTGATACCATACTGAGATGGAAGGGCAGGGTAGCACTTGCAGTCACAACTGCAAGTGCTACCTATAGTGGATGAACTACCACGATCAGCAAACATGATTGTACCACAGTCACATTTGTTGACTGACAAATGGCTACCAAATGCAGAGTTCCAGGCATAAATTGGAACATAAATCTGCATAAAAACATTTAGAACTGAGGCTCATATGGTTTTCCATGGAAAGACCACAATATGAAAGACCCAGATTACCTGAGCCAACATGCAGCATCATCTTCAGTGGTGCAAGGAGTGCATACAGTGGGACATGGAAGCTTGGAAAGCTACCTTATGATGCAATGAATCATGAGACACCTATTGAGCAGATGGACAGGTGTGGGTGTTTCAGATGCCTGTTGAGCATCTCTTACTAGAGTGCGTAACACCATGAAATTTGGAAGGAGCAGTATGATGGTATGGTCTTATTTTTCCTGGTTTGGCCTCACACCTCTGTTTGTGGTGCCATGAAAACAACTCTGAGAGGTACCTGAACATTCTGGACAATGCAATGCTTCCTACTTTGTGGCATTTCTATGGAAACAACCACTGTCTCTTTCAGCAAGACAATGCACTGTGTCACAAGTGCTGCTGCTGTAACTGGTTTGTGGACATGAATGTCACTACACTTGACTGGCCTCCACAGAGCACTGATCTCAACCCTAATGAACAGCTGTGGGATGAACTGGAGCGTCATATGAGGTCAAGAGACATCCAACCCACAACAGACTAGGATCTCATTACATGCCTACAGGAAGAATGATTCAAAATTCCCACTGACCACTATCATGTGCTTGTGGAAAGCATGTCTGGTAGAATTGCTGCAGTCAGTCATCAGCAAAAAGAGGTCCATCTTATTAAGGTGGGTGCAATGGCTGTTTGTTCCTCACACTATGGTGTCCACTGACTTCTTTTCAAGCAGTGTACACACTGCAATGGTAAAACAACCATGTTATGCTGTCTTGGGCAACAGAGTTATACAAGGCCTGCATTGTTTTTGTCATGGAATAGCCTGAACTATGAAGTCAATGGTCTCTGTGGTGCAATTGAAAGACCAACAGTACATTGTGCCCTTCAAGTGGAAAAGGCCTAAATTCAATTCTCATGATGCAAGGAGTCTTTATATGGGTTCTTTTCAATTGAAGGTGAGCTAGTCAATCTCATACAGAGGTAGCATATTTTTCTCCCAGAAACTGAAGTTTTTTTTTAATCCAGCATACAGGCAGTGAACACACATGATTTACAGACAAAAAATACTAGTGACTGTATGGTGGACAGTAAATGCCATTATGTGTAGTTGGTGGATTACATAGTGGAAACAGTTGTAAAGTAAAATGCCCTTCCTTAATGAGTCCCTGGACTCCATGGAGGTGTCACATAATATACCAAAATGACACACCAGCCAAGAATCAAGGTTAGGCAAATAAAAGCATATAATGAATAAAAGTAGATTTTCAGTGGATAACAAATTGCATATTATCCTTTCTTTTAGTGTTGTAATCAGCATTCATTTTAGAAATTATGGACTTTACAACCATGTCATAAATAACTATTTTAATTTCCCGACGTTTCGACCTTCATATTAAGGTCAGAACCTGGTGTATATACAAATATACAAGGAGACAAGCTGAGTTACATTTCCCACAGTAAGCTAAAGAAACAATGATTTGATCGCTGGTTATTCTACTGGCATGATCTCTAGTGAAAAAAAAAACCCTCCTATATCAGAAACACACAACACTCCATAAACATAAAGACATTAACATTAGAAAAAGATGATATGTTAGTCAATTTTGACTTTTCTAACCTCTTTATGAATGTCCCAATCAATGACAATCCTATTAACAGAACAAATTCCCTCCAGATAGCATGGCACTCTTTGCGCATGTATTATGTTCTGGTTATTTTTTTTATGGCAAAATGCTTTCTACCTACAAAAAGAAGGTACAGCCATGCACTCGTCATTACCCCCCCCCCCAATTGCTAACTTTTATATGGAAAATTTTGAGCAACATGCTCTAGTTCCTCTCCTTTAAAACCCAAAGTCTGGCTTAGATATGTTGACGATGCTTTCGTGATCTGGTCCCATGGCCGTCAGACACTAGACGCCACCTAAACAAAAAACACAAACGCATACAGTTCACAATTGAGATTGAAAAACAGAACACAATTCCGTTTCTACATACACTTGTCACACATCTTCCTTCTGGGTCTTTCCTTCACTGTTTACAGGAAACCGACATATACTGGCCAATACATACACAAACTCTTACCACCACCCAACACAAAAACTAGGTGTCATTAATACTCTAAAAAAACAGGGCTTTGAAGATCTGCTCCAATTAACAAGCACTGAAAAACAAATTTAAAGTTATTAGCAATACTTTTCTAAAAAATGGTTACAGCCAAAACACTTAAAATTCTCTACAAGACCTCAATAAAAAAAACAAAAAACAAAGATAAACCAGACTACAATAAAACTATAACCATAATTAACCAAAGTTAAAAATAGGATATAAACAGAATACTACAGAAACACAACCTCAAAGTCATCTTTAAACCTCCTGCAAAATTAAAAAGCTTACTCAACTCATCCAAAGACCCACTCCCTCTGCTGGCCCACCCTGAAGTATACCGTATTTATTGCACCTGTAATCTACCATATATAGGGGAAACAGGACACACAATTCCTATCAGACAAAAAGGAACATAAACAACACATTAAATATAATAACTATGGTGAAGATGGCCTCTCTGATCATGCCCTGAACACTTTACATAAAATTGACTGGAAAAGTACCAGTTGTTTACATCGCACCAAAACATGATATGAACGCAAATTTAAGGAAGCCTGTGAGATTCTTATCAACCACCCAAACTGAACAATAATGATGGTTTAAAAATCCATTATATTATATATCATCCTAGAAATTATGTTATATATATATCATCCTAGAAAGAAACAAACATAAAATCAAAATGGAAATTAATGAAACACAATCTGGTTTCCAGGAAAATAAAGGAACTAGAGAAGGACTCTTCAACATTAGAACTATTATAGAAAGATATCTGGAGAAGCAGAAAGAAGTCTACTTATGTTTTATTGACTACACAAAGGCCTTTGACAATATACAACATGAACAACTAATCAAATGCATTAGAAATTTAGGAGTCGATGGTAAAGATACCAGATTACTGATAAATCTATATTGGGAGCAAACTGCCTCAATAAAAATATCGGGAGAAATCTCGGAAGAATTCCCAGTAAAGAAGGGTGTCAGACAAGGCTGTGTTCTTTCTCCTATATTGTTTAACCTCTATACTGAAAATATCTTCCAGCAGTTAGAAGAATTTAAAGGAGTCAGCATAGGAGGCAGGAATATAAACAACTTAGGATATGCAGATGATACAGTACTGCTAGCTGAAAATAAAAAAGATCTTCAAAACCTACTAGAAGAGGCACTGAAGCTAAGTGAAAAATATGGATTTAATTTCAACTTCAAAAAAACCAAAACAATGCTGGTAACAAGAGAAAAAGGGAAAATACCCTATATAAATATTCAGATCAGAGGAAATACTTTAGATCAAGTAGAGAGTTATATATATTAGGGTCAATTAATTACAGAGAATGGAAAGTGTGATAAGGAAATATTAAGAATAGAAATTGCTAGATCAACCTTCATTAGCATGAAAAAAATTCTGACCTCAAGGGAAACACAAAAACAAGAATTAGGCAGTCCAAATGCTACGTATGGTCAACACTGCTATATGGAGCAGAAACCTGGACAATATCAAAATATTGTGAAAATAAACAAAGCCTTTGAGATGTGCATCCTCAGAAGAATTCTTACAGTCCCGTGGACTGCCAAAGAAACTAATTTAGAAATATTAGAGATGACTGGAGAAGATAGGAATCTGTTGAAAACCATTAAGAAAAAGAAAACCACCTACCTTGGTCACATACTAAGGCACAAATCCCTATAGAAAACACTTCTAGAAGGAATGATACAAGGAAAAAGAAGAGGAAGACAAAAAACAGATTGGATGGGAAATATTAAGGACTGGACCTTTTTGTCCTTTGAAGAATGCAAAAGAGAAGCACAAAACCGTATATGGTGGAAGCTCATGGTAGTCAACCTCCTGGAAAGAGATGACATCTGACAAGACAAGAAAAATCTCAAGCATATGGGATTTTTCTATAAACAGGACTGTAGATAATCCAGAATCCTAAATCTAATATAATAATTGTAATGTTAAAAATAGGGCATCGTTGCTACTGTAAGAAAGAATGTTTTTCTCATGTTTTCTTAAATAAAATTTAGCTTTGATGTAGTTTCTAAATAATTCATTTTTAATTTTATCTGTATTTTATTTTATTATTATTTTTTTTTCACTAGAGTTCATGCCAGTAGAACCGGTGATCAAATCATTGTTTCTTTAGCTTACTGTGGGAAATGTAACTCAGCTTGTCCTTGTATATACTCCAGATGATGACCTTATTATGAAGGTCGAAACGTCAGGAAATTAAAATTTTTATTTATAACACAGTTGTAAAGTCCATAATTTCTAAAATGAAATTGCATATTATCATTTGATTTGATCAAGAAAATCTAGCACTACATATTAACTGTAGAATTAAATTTATTGTGTGTGTTTAGTAGTAAATTAACTCAAGGCCATGAAACATTTTAAATATAAATTCCACTGAAGTGTGGTCACATTACCTATACTATGTCATTACCAAGTATGTTTCTGAAAGTAGCAAGGCTTATACGTTGGTCATATATAACTGGTAATTAGTTTACGGAATTAACAACGCATATAAAGTATATTAATTAAAGGTAACTTTAATGAATAACTTCTATATTTCGGCAACGTCACGTTGCCATCTTCAGTAACATAAAGATATGGTATGTGCACGCAGGCACTAACAAAAGCAAATGAGGAAGAAAGCAAGAAACTAATATTGTTCCTAAAGTCCTAATGGTGCCCTCTGACAGGCTAATTTGGTTGTCTTGGCAGTTGGGCTGAAGTTCTCATAATGTAAGTCTCCCAAATTTGGGGTAGTTTCATGCACCCAAATTTGTTGAGGTTAAGAATGTTTTTTTAGAGCTGCTGATGATTCCTTGAATAATCTTTCGTATCTAAACTTGCTGCGGTGTATTATTTTTGTTTTCTTCCAACGAATTCTATGGTGGGTATCTAAGGCATGGTCTGCCAGCCCAGAGCGGCTGTACTGGAGAAACTGGATGTAGTCTTTGTGTTCTGAAATCCTGATATTTGCTGTTCTGCTCCTGAAGTTATGCTCCTATCTTTATGTTCCTGAAGATGGCAACGTGACGTTGCCGAAATATAGAAGTTATTCATTAAAGTTACCTTTAATTAATATACTTTATATGCGTTGTTAATTCTGTAAACTAATTACCAGTTATGTATGACCGACGTATAAGCCTTGCTACTAGAATTATGATCATCCACGAAGATTCCATCGCACGAAAGGCCCGTCAATACGGCAAAATGAGGTTGAAGATATCGAGACAACTAAATCGTCTGACGTTCCTAAAACACTGCCGGGATAACAAGGTAATCCCTAATTGTGTGAAATTGAAGCACCATTTTACTTCACAGAAAGCTCTGCACGTTTATAATCGCACTAGCTTCACCCTATTAAGAGAACAAATTACCGCGACACGTGTTCTCCCGACGAAAACAAACCCTTACGGGTGCTAGAGGAAAAGCTTTCAAATACACTCAGCCATGATCTTTGGACGATACTTTATGACATCTCATGCGCATCGGCAAGAAAAGAATTCGAAAAAATACGAAAACCTGATAAAGAATTCTACTTCCTTACCACAGCCACCACTCAACACTGTAGTCAACCTCTCGTCGGTAGTTTTAAAGCCTGAAGCACTCACCGCACTTGCACATGGTCACAATTTCGCCCTAGCTCTAAAAAGAATACCTGCCAAGGAAATCATGATCCAAATAGAACATGGGATTCGCAACCTTCCTAACCATATTGCCAACAACGTCAGACTGGATGTAGTCGGTGTTCTCACTAAAGCCAAACCTCCAAAAACCAACTTATCCAAAGATGAATATGCAGCCCTACAAGAAATGAAGAATAACAAAAAAAAAATAGTAACCACCAAAGTGGATGAGGGAAATGCCACTGTGGTGCTCAATGAAAAGGACTACAAAGGTAAGCTTAATGCTTTAGTACGAGACCGTACTACTTACCTCCCTATTGAATATAATCCTACCAGCTCTAATGCTGCTCTGGTCTGGCAGACCATGCCTTAGATACCCACCATAGAATTTGTTGGAAGAAAACAAAAATAATACACCACAGCAAGTTTAGATATGAAAGATAATTCAAGGAATCATCAGCAGCTCTAAAAAAACATTCCTAACCTCAACAAATTGGGGTGCATGAAACTACCCCAAATTTGGGAGAGTTACATTATGAGAACGTCAGCCCAACTGCCAAGACAACCAAATTAGCCTGTCAGAGGGCACCATTAGGACTTTAGGAACAATATTAGTTTCTTGCTTTCTTCCTCATTTGCTTTTGTTAGTGCCTGCATGCACATACCATATCTTTATGTTCCTGAAGATGGCAATGTGACGTTGCCGAAATATAGAAGTTATTCATTAAAGTTACCTTTAATATACTTTATATGCGTTGTTAATTCCGTAAACTAATTACCAGTTTCTGAAAGTGAAAATAGAGGACAGCAATTCCAAAAGATAGATGAATGTAGTGCGTGTTTAGATTAAAATTATATGATGGCAGCAAGATGAAATCAAGTTTACCATTAGATTCAGTCCTGTATACTATTTAGTGATTAACTAGATCTGTTTGATTACTACTACATCTTTGAATGTATATGCATTCATAGATAACCCCAGCCTCTGAAAAGCCCAGAGAAAGTTCTTTGCATCCTTGATGGGATAAAAACAATTCAGATCACAATATGCCCCTACAAGTTACATACCAAATGTGGGTTAACAACTTTGAAAAGTCCAATAACATTCATTCAAATCTAGAATGTTTGTGTGTTCACTGGAAGGATGAGATGCAAGTGAAAACAGTAAAATACCAAATAAAATTAAACTTACCTTCTGCTGTTCCATTCACAGTTATTTCTGTAGTCACCGTTGTGATAACAGTTTCTTGTGTTTTGATAACATTAGATTCTTCTTTCTCAACAACAATGTGTGCTTCGCTATATATAGAGAGGAAAAATTTAGACAAGTGTAAAATTAAGAGGAAAATGAAGTTCATCTGAATCATTTTCTGATATGTCAACTACAAGAATTATGACATTGTTCCATTAATAAGATGCATCAATGTAAAAAAAGATTCTAAGAACCAGTATGGATTTAGACAACAACCAAGCACTAAATACATGTTGCTGTATTTCAAAACTTGATTTATTCACCAAAAGACCAACACAAACTAATTTTAGCAGTTTTTCTAGACCTCCAGAAAGTTTTGACATAGTATCTCAGATATTTTATTTAAAAAAAAAGCACAGTGCTCCCCAAGATTCTGTACTTGGCTAGTATTATTTATAATTTACATCAACTGCTTCTGTGACCTAAAGTTATCAAGTAAAGCAAACATTTGACAGATGACATTACACTAATGTTCACTGCAATGTAATGTCGACTGTCAATTCTGCAACTGAAATGTGAAACATGGTCAATACAAATAAACTTGCTCTCGATGCTTGAAGGAAAAGAAAAAAAAAAGAAAGAAAACACACACACACACACACACACACACAGTAGTCCCCCCTTATCCACTGGGGATACATTCCAAGATAACCCATGGATAGGATGAACCCTATGTTTTTTCGTATACATACACACCTATGGTAAAGTTTAATTTATAAATTAGGTACAATAAGAGATTAACAACAATAATTAATAATAAAATAGAACAATTATAACAACATACTATAATAAGTTATCTGAATGCAAATGGAATCTTAGCAACCTCAGCACGTCTTTTCTATTATTTATATATTATTTTATGAAGTTGAGAACTTTCACCTTTTTCACTTAAAATAAGCACTTTATGGCTTTTGATTGACATTCGAATTGCCAGCATCACTGCTCTTGCACTTTGGGGGTCATTATTAAGTAAAATAAGGGTTATTTGAACATAAGCACTGCGATACCACGAAAGCCGATCTGATAACCAAGAACTACTCAGACGGCGCAATTTAAAACTTATCAATTGTCCATTACTAAAAGAAAGATCCATACTGCTTCATTTCAGTGATGTAAAATTACATCGGCAAAGTGATTATTCAAAGCCGAATTTTTGAAGAAACTATGAAAGTGTTATAAGTTGACCTGAGAGCCTATGAGAATACAATCCTCTGCATCCCTCAGCTGCCTAAGTCAAGTAGTGCAAGCTAAGGCAACTCGGGAAAGCCAAGGATTGTATTACCGTAAGCTCCGAGGTCAACTTGTGAAGTTTATTTCTGGAATTTTCCATTTAATATTTTTGGACCAGGGTTGATCACGGATTGGGAGGGGGGGAGTGACTATGGTATATATAATTTTTATACTCAGAAATATACCTATTAGTAAACCAATTTTTTCATCTCTATATTCCTATGTAAGTGGAATTATAAATTGTATCTTTGTAGGAATAATTGTAACTGCATGGAGATAGAAAATGCGAATACTGTAACTTATTTAGGATTAAAAGAGATATTTTGTCATAGGCTTCAATTCACAAATTTCCTTGTGTTTTTATGTGAAATCAAGAAAAGATTTTAACTGTGACAATGCTAAGCGTGACGTTTCTCCTGGATACAAATTGTTATACAGTACATTATACTAAGCTGGAGAGGAACATATCACACCACATTGACACCATTAATCTCTTTACAAAATACATTAATATGCATTTGAACCATACAGTGACATACAGTGAATGCCAAATACTCTATTACCACTTATACAATTATATATTTACCGGATAATGCTTTTCCTGAAGTCTGCTAATCAATACGTAAGCATTAGAAAAGATACTTCTGCAGAAAAGCATACTTAAAATATTTAATCCCAAAAGTGTAAAAAGAAAATGCACAAGCAATATATATTTAGCTTCAAAAATCTTTAATGGCTTACCTACGAGGGTGGTTCTATAAGTTTCCTGCCTAACTTAACTTTTAGAGGTGATAGAAAGAAAACAACCATCATTTTCCAACATAATCTCCCTTCAAAACACTTTTCACACCTTTGAGTTAACATTTCCATGCCCTTGTAAAAATAGTCTATACTTTTATCTGCAAAATGGCCTAGAACTGCATCTTTCACCTCATTGTCATCTGCAAATTTTCTTTCTCGAAGGTCTCTTTGGTTTCAAGAAGAGATAGTAGTCAATGGCGTCATGCAGCTTGTGCAGAAGTGAAGAATAATGTTCTGCATTCACGGTGGTATTCCTTTCCTTGAAGTCAATCAAGTGAATTCGCTGGCAATTCGAAAATATTGTTGCCATGATCTTCTTGGTGGATTGAGTGACCTTGGCTTTTCTCGGTGGTGCTTGCCTGGTTTGTGCCACTCCATGGATTCCCTTTTGGAAAGAGGATCATTATTATTATTACATGACACCTCCAAGGAGTCCAAACACTCATCAAGGGAGGACACCCACTCTACAACTCTGTCTCCACCATTCAAATCCACCAGCTACAGTGAACCGCAACTATCATCTACACCAACACCATCTACTGCCCACCACCACAACCACTTGCGTTTTCAATAGACAATCACAAACATCCATGCCCATAGTGTGACTCTAACACGCAGCCTTTTGGCTGGAGAGCGGATATACTAACCACTCAGATAGACAATAATAAAGGACCATGGTTTCATCTTCGGTGACAATGGATTACAGCCCCTCTTGGCAAAGCTCTAAAAACTTGCAGAGACAGGTCACATGATGCTCCTTCTGAATTGAAGAGAGAAGCCGGGGAACCACCTTGCACTGACCATCATTTTAAGCTTCTTGTGAATGATGTGAAAGACTCTTGTAATAGAAAGCCCCAACCATGCTGAGATTTGAGCTTCAGCCATCTGTCATTGAGCAGTTCCTCCTCAACAAGAGACATTTTCCTCAGTTGTCACTTCCGCAGGCCACCAATCATAAGGATCATCTTCGATGCTCTTTCTGCCTTGGCGAAACTGTTTAGCCCATTCCTTCATGGTAGAATATGAAGGAGTAGCTTCCCCATGAACACCATCTAGTTGTTGTTTGATAGCACTTGGAGAAAGCTCTTCTTTATCCAATTTTTAACATTACAGCCACTTAGAGTGCCATGTGTTATCAAAAGAGTGTCTCCAACTGAATGATGCAGGTAAAGAGTTGAAACTGGTACACTAAGCTCCCCACAGCATTTTAAAATTGACACAAATTTTGTATGTCAGGCTAAAAACTTTTGGAACCTACCTCATATCTTAATATGAAATGAAACCAGCAAGAACTTCATATATATATATAGTAAAACCCCATTTTTAAGTTCCTGCAATTTACGTTTTCCTGCCATTTACGTTATTTTCCGTTGGTCCCATCTTAAAGCCTATTCTTACGATATATTGTTTTCCCGCCATTAACAACTTGATGTGGACGTTATTTCCCCGTGATTTGCGTTTTTTCTAGAGTGGCAATACTAATTTTCGAAACAATTTCTGCGGAAATCTGTGCATTTCTGTTCATAGATTGCATTGCTTTCGGCTGTAGTTTCGTTTCTGCCATCAATGTGACTTGCATGTTTGCAGCAGTAATGTAGTGATGAGTGATACAGTGATTTTTTTTAATCACGGTACAAATTGATATTGCAGAATTTCTGCTACGTAATTTAGGTGTGAAAGTCGATTTCGAGTTGCAGTGGTGGATTATCCACGTTAGTAATATGCATAATCCACCATGGAAGAAAAAGACAGTGGACACAGGAAGTTAAAGAGGCAGTGAAGGAAAAGAAGAAAGCATATCAAAAGTTCCTGTCAAATAAGTCAGCTAGTGCTCTTAGAGAATATAGAGACAAATGCAAGAATGCTAAACACTGTGTAAAACTAGCTAAACAAAAGTCATGGGAGGACTTTGGCAAGAATATAGAAAATAAATATCAAGAAGGTGGCAAAATATTCTGGAGGTTGTTGAAGAAGCTTAGAAATGGAGGAAAGAGTGCTGTAAAAGGAATTAGAGATGATAAAGGTGACATGAAAACTGGAGAAAAAGATATCCTTGAAGTATGGAGTAATTACTTTGAAAAACTGCTAAATGAAACAAGCAGTGATGATAGCACAGTGGTAAAAAACACTGACCAGGCATGCAGTCATGAATACATATCCATTCCTGAAGTAGAAAAAGCCATCAAAGGCTTGAAATGTGGAAAGGCAGCAGGAGTAGATGATATTCGACCAGAAATGCTGAAGTATGGTGGTATAAGAGTCTTACAGTGGCTGCACTGCATAGTTCAGAAAGCCTGGACAGAGGGACGAATTCCCAATGATTGGAGTAGAGCTCTCATAGTAACCATATATAAAAAGGGAAATAAAACTGAATGTGAGAATTACAGAGGTATTTCCCTACTGAGTGTTCCTGGCAAGATCTATTCAAGTATACTTGAGAAACGGTTAAGAAGAATTGTGGAAGAAAAACTTGGTGAAGAACAAGCTGGATTCAGGCCAAATAGAGGCTGTCAGGATCAGATCTTCACTTTACGACAAATAGTCGAGAAAGCATGGGAATACAACAAAGATCTGTATTTAAGTTTTGTCGATTTGGAAAAGGCATATGACAAGGTGCCAAGAGAGAAGCTATTCAATACGCTGCAGTTATATGGTGTCAATGGGGCATTATATCAAGCAATACTTAGTTTTTATTTGAGTTGTAAGTCAACAGTTAGAATTGAAGTACAGGAAGATGGTTTAATGGTAAATCTGGTGTGAGACAAGGATGTACATTATCCCCTCTGTTATTCATTATCTATATAGATGACATTATAAAGGAAAGTTGTATTGAACATGATATCAAAATTGGAGATGTTAATGTCAGCTCTTTGCTTTATGCGGACTTCTAAATAAATCCACTACAAGTCTGCAAGATTCTCTGACTAAATTGAATAACTGTTGTAATAGATATGGTATGAAGGTCAGCAATAAAAAGACAAAGACAATGAAAATAGGCAGAATCATTGAAAATGTCAACTGTGTTGTGAATGGAGAACCTGTGGAACAAGTAAAACATTTCGGTTATTTAGGCACGATTTTTACAGAAGATGGTAAATTAAATATAGAAATAGACAACAGAATCAGCAAAGCTGGTATGGTGGGAAGTGAATTGAATAAATTCATATGGAATAAGAGAGAAATTAGTCGGAACACTAAATTAGCTATACAAGATAGTGTTGAGACCAGTTTTAACTTATGGATCTGAGAGCTGGGCAGAAGTAAAACACTTGACCAAAGACTAGAGACCACAGATATGAGAGTCCTGAGAAAGATTACAGGCGTGAACAGATGGCATCAATGGCAATATCATATTAAAAACGAGGATATTAGGAAAGAACTTGACATTGTCAGCATTCAGGAATGCGTTAGCAGAGCTAATCTCAGGTGGTATGGTCACTTAAACAGAATGGGCGAGGAAAGATTAGCAAAACAAGTGTTCTCTGCCAGGTCGGCAGCAAAACGACCCAGAGGAAGACCAAGATATAGATGGATTAATACGGTACAAAGTGCCTTAGACAATTGAAATATAAGATCTGATAATGTTGGAGTCTTGACAAGTAACAGACTGATTTGGAGGAAAATTGTAGATAGGAAATTAATAATGTAATTTTTTTGTTTCATGTAGTACTATCATATTCTGTACACCCCTTGAGGGTACATGGCAGGAATTTGATGATGAAGAAAAAGACAGAAAATGTATTTTGGTAGAAGAAATGATAGCAATTCTGCGACGTGTAGATTAGCATGCCGGAACACGTGTACATTTAGCAAAAGATCTTGGACTCTCCGTGTCCACTTTGAACACTATAGTAAAAAACAGGTCAAGCATTGAACTCAATGCAAAGCAATCTGGCGCTATGTCAAAAAACAAAAAGCAAAAACGATCAACAATTAAAGATTTTTTAAAATAGATAAATGTAAGTAATTATAAATTCATTTATTTTTAGTTATTAAATTTTGTAATCTAGTATATAGACTCGCATACGCAGTAAGTCATCTTTTAGCCTTTTTTAAATGTTTTTTTACATTTCCTGCTATTTACACTTTTTTCCATCAGTCCCCTGAAAAGTGTAAAAAAAAAAGGGGGGGGGGGGATTATATATATTATATATTGTTCTTGATTGTTAATATTTTTGTACACTATACTATTATGCTCTGTATATTGATTTGTGTAATCATTATATGTTTCATAAGCTGGATGAGCTTATGCTCTTGGGTTATCCATATAATTGTATTATAATTTTGGAAAAATTTTAAATATGTGATGTAACAAATTTTATTTGTATAAGTAGCTTAATAATAATAATAAATAGAAACAAAAATTCTAGTTATTTCTAATAGAGCTAGATGGGACAGCAATGGGTTCCCCCACCTCTAACTTCTTTATTAAAGAATTTGAAAACTTAACACTGAACACAATTACACAAACTAGTAGTTTGACTATGCTATGTTGTGTTTGTTATTTGGCTTCATGGTCAAGACTCACCGGATACATTTTTAGTGCATCTTAACAGCCAACACCCAAAAATAAACTTCATTATCATTTCTCAATTATTTCTCCCTTTTAGACACACAATAGTGACACAAATACCTAATCACTCATTATCCCTTTTCATTTATAGAGAACTCCTACACATGGAAAAGTACCTACATAAGTGATTCATCCATCCATTCCAATGGTATGGTAACCTCAAAATACTCAGACAGCCTTTGAATTTGAGCTTAGATACTTTTCCAACACTTGAGCTAATGGTATTATTCCCACAAAATAGATAAAATGCTGTATACAATCCCCCCCCCTCCATCCCTCTTACATCTTACCAATACACAAGATCATTGAAAAAAAAAAAAATTCTCATCCCTTATAATGAAGGATAAACCTGAAATATAACTGAAGTTTTTCTGCAAATACAATTCCCATGCTACTTTCAACCCATTCATCTAGCTAGCGATGTTCATCCGTTCTCTTCTCCTAAGGATGACTTATCCAAACTAACTTTATAGTTATCCAGCTTACAGAGAAGGTACTATATTATAACATTCATTTTATATATTTTTATTTTCAGTTACAATTTGAATTGTAAATAAAATGATCTAGTTGAGTGCTGTGTGCTTGTCATAGTTGTAATTTGTGTTCTGATGATGCTGGGTAGAAAACCAGTGAAATATCAGTAAGTTCAATATTTTTTCCCTCTGGGGTGTTGTTCATACCAGGAAGCACAAATATGAATAACCAACAACACCTAACCCTGTCTACATATACTGGTCTGGTTACAACCTTTTCATGATATATAACAACATAAATGTCTGAAAAGTAGTGCTTTGCATTATGGAAAATAGGCAACTGAAAATGTAAAAAATACAAAACCTTGGCTCACCCATGGGGTGAATATACTATAGATTAACAAAACTTTCACAGGTTGGAGCCATAGAAATTGAATGAACAGCTTTTATGTACAAGTAGCCTTGTCAAGAAGACACTTCATGTGTATACTTTGTTTATGCTTGGGTAGAGGATTAAAACAAGAATATAACTATATTATGTATCTTTAATAAATTTAGTTTAATCCTTTATCCAAGTGTGAGAAAACAAAGTTTACGTCTGAAAATATCTTCAGGACTAAATATGGTATTGTACTACCTTACTGGGGTAAGGTAGTAACAACACTGGGCAACTTGCAGCAAAGGTGGACCAAGCTAGTTTAATTCTTTATCCAAGTGTGAGCAAACAAAGTTTGCGCCTGAAAATATCTTCAGGACTGAATATAGTGTTGTACTACCTTACTGGGGTAAGGTAGTACAACACTGGATCAAGTGTTTTACTTCTGACCCAGCTCTCAGATCCATAAGTTAAAACTGGTTTGAACACTGTCTTCTATACAGCTAAATTAGTGTTCCGACTAATTTCTCTCTTATTCCATATGAATTTATTCAATTGACTTCCCACCATACCAGCTTTGCTGATTCTGTTGTCTATTTCTATATTTAATTTACCATCTTCAGTAAAAATCGTGCCTAAATAGCTGAAATGTTTTACTTGTTCCACAGGTTCTCCTTTCACAACACAGTTGACATTTTCAATGATTCTGCCTATTTTCATTGTCTTTGTCTTTTTATTGCTGACCTTCATACCATATCTATTACAACAGCTATTCAATTTAGTCAGAGAATCTTGCAGACTTGTAGCGGATTTATTTAGAAGTATAACATCATCCGCATAAAGCAAAGAGCTGACATAAACATCTCCAATTTTGATATCAGGTTTAATACCACATTCCTTCATAATGTGATCCATATAGATAATGAATAACAGAGGGGATAATGTACATCCTTGTCTCACACCAGATTTACCATTAAACCATCTCCCTGTACTTCCTTCAATTCTAACTGCTGACTTACAACTCAAATAAAGACTAAATATTGTGTGATATAATGCCTGACTGACACCATACAACTGTAGTGTTTCGAATAGCTTCTCTCTTGGCACCTTGTCATATGCCTTTTCCAGACCTACAAAATTTAAATACAGATCTCTGTTATATTCCCATGATTTCTCAACTCCAAAAAGCACGTGATTTCATCAAAGAAAACACGAAATCGTCCGATTGATTGAAGATGAATTGGGGATTCCAAAATCAACTGTGCAAACATTTTGACTGAGAGTTTGGGCTTTCATAAATTGAATTTGTGATTTGTTCCCCACAAGTTGACCAACAACTTAAAAAAGGTATCGAATTGAACACTGCAAGGACCTCATTAAAACCTCTCTTAAGAACCTCCTTGAAACAATCGTTACTGGTGAAGAAATGTGGTGTTTTGGGTGTGAACCTGAAACAAAGCGCCAGAGTGCTTAGTAGAGACCACCAGAAGAGGGGCATCTGAAAAAAAGTCACTTGTTTCTACGATTCCAAGGGCAATATCCACAAAGAATTTGTTCCGCCTGGCCAAACGGTCAATGGCGAGTTTTATCTCGAAGTTTTGAAGTGATTGATAGTAAGAATTCGTCGCGTGCAGCAAATATCGTGATGCAGGCAGCTGGTCACTTTTGCATGATAATGCACCATCTCATCGATCAAACATTGTTAGACAGTTTATGAGCAAAAACCAAGTTTGTGTGTTGCATCACTTGCCGTATTCACCTGATTTAGCACCCTATGACTTCTTTCTCTTCCCCTGACTTCATTTGCTGATGAAAGGAAAGTGATACGACACCATTGAAAACGTTCAAGTGCAGTAACTATGACCCTCAACAGTATCCAAAAACCGATATAAAAACTCATTTAACAAATTAATTGACCATGCCAAATGCTGTATCGAAGCTGAGGGAGAGTATATTGATTGAAATAAATGATTTGAATAATTATAATCGGCCTGTGTTTTATTTTCTATCAAAAGTTCGGTTTCTTTTTGGACAGAGGATGTATGTGTGAGTCACACTGATTATTTTGACACACTGAGGTATGACATTAATCTAGTAGCATTTTTGAATGGTAAGACATATACATTAGCTGTTCATAATGGTATTTTGTTAAGGATAATTATAATGCAAATTTACATCAGCTACAAAACTTATATTTTCATCATCAAATTCCTGACATTTACCCTCAAAGGGTGTACAGGATATGATAGTACTACATGAAAAATTTATATCATTACTAATATTTTGGATAAGTCAAATTGCCTGATTCAGAATGATAAGTGCAGGAAGGTACAAGGTGATGGACAATATATTGGACAAAGAAGATGCATATATACAGTGGTATACGTAGATTTTGTAAAGGCTTTTGATAGTTTGCCACATCACAAGTTGGTAACTAAATTGGAGTAGATGGAATTGGATGATAGATTAGAGAGTTGGATATGAGATAGGTATCAGGAAGTTGTGTATGGTGATGTAGTATTCCAGATGAGGATAGTTAGTCGTGTGCCTCGGGGATCTGTTTTCGGTATGTAACTTAAATAAACCTTGTTATTTAATTTATATATTGATGATATTGGGATGATTTTAACTGGTGACATACAATTGTTAGCAGATAATGCAAAATCAGGGAGAGTGATGAGGACTCAAGCAAATGTGGACCTTACAGGAGGACATGAAGAGATTGTACGAGTGGACAACAGTATGGAACTGTCAGTTGAATGTTGCAAAATGTACACATAGTGAGAATTTTGGGGGAAGATGAGGACACAAGAGACCTTTAGAGTGATGGCAGATAAGGATCTGAAGTTCAGAGGTCACATTACATAAATTGTGAAGTCATCACATCAGATAAAAGCAATGATGCAGAAAACTTTAGGTTCAGAAATAAAGAAGTTCTGGTTCCACTATATAAAGTCTCGACTATATCTTGTATGGATTATTTTGCACAAATTTGGTCCTCTGGTTTTCATGGTGATGAGGATATATTAGACAGGAGAGAAGATAGATTGAAATGGTAACTGGTCTTTGGGATTCCCTCAATCTGAAAACAGATTGAGGGAATGAAGGTTGCAAGATTTGTAATAGGGGGAAGAGAGGGGATATGATTGAGACATTTAAGTTGGTAAAGAGGTTAATGTGGAAATTTTTCATAGAATGAGAGATAACAATAGAACAAAGGGACATCTCTGGAATTTGAATAAAGAAGGTGTGAACAGATAAGGTGCAGGTTCTTTGCATGTAGTGGTTGGTGAGTGGAATGCAGTGCACGACATTGTGGTGAATGCAGATATGTTGAATGAATTTAAAGTACAATTTAATGGATTCTGTGTGTAACAGTATGTAGTTCCTGTGATGAGTCTTGAATCCATAGATGGCTGGCATTAATAATAATAATAATAATGTTAAATAGTATTTTTCTTATACAACTCACAATGTGATCTCATTTAGTATTATATTTACTACACTCTAGGAGTGTAGTAAAATAAAGCACATGATGCACAGAGAAGAAAAAAAAGATGACAAAAAATGAAAGCAAATGAGTCAGACAATTGCAAAAAAAAAAAAAAAGAGCCAGATATAGCCTTCAAAAGGAATGTACTGAATTAGTTCAATGTGTGCCTTCTTGCCACGAGTCCAAAAAGATTATGTATTGTACTTAGATAATAAAACAAGGATAGATTTGTAATTTGGGACTCAGCCACCCAAATTGTATTTGCTGATGACCATATACCTCCATTATAATGCTACAACAGCAATATCATACCAGTTCTAATATAACCTGGTAAAAAAAAGACTATCCCCCAGTGTTAGAAAAACATTTAGTTCAAGCCAGAGAATCTAATGCAGGAGTATTAAACTATTCAATGCTACTTCCGATCAAGGAAAGTGACCATGCAGTCTTGCAATGGGAGGTTGCTCAATGTGTGGAAATTTCAGTTAAGAAAAGGTTTATGTGAAACTACAAAACTGGCAATCATGACAAACTTAGGAGGCAACTTGGAACAGTGTTATGACAAACTATGTGGAATGAATGTCACTAGTGCATGGAAAATGTTAAGGATTGCTTGAGTGAGACAGTCACAGTGCATACCCAGGAGGATAAACTGAGTAGAGATTAAGTGGATGACTAGCAATATAAAGCAGGAACTGCAAAAGAAAGTATTGTGGGAGGCACATGAAGGTGATCAACACGTCTATGAGCAGTACAGAGCACAAGCAAGATAGAAGTAAATCCAAAAGAGATTTTTCACTACGTAGCAAGTAAGAGAGAGAGAAAATGATTATGGAAAGATAACTTTACTCAGTGCTGATGGTAAGAAAGTAACAGAAGCAGAAGAAATAGTTCAGATACTAAGTGATCAATTTGCAAGGGTATACCATACAGGTGGTGACAGACTGATATAAGCATTGAGATAGATGAAGTGGAGTGGAGGTACTCAGTATATGAAAAATACCAATGTAAATACAGCAGTGGGTTTGAACAGTATGTATCAAAAAGTATGTTTGAACAGTTTGAACAGTGGGTTTGAATAGCTCGTTTGCTACAAGAATGTACAAGTGAACTGGCAGTGCCTCTGATGAAGTGGTTTAAATCTCAGCTCTGGCAAGGTTCCAAGGGAGTGGAAAGAAGGTAAGATAGTTACATTACATTTTAAGGGTGGCTCCAAAACAGAAGTAGCAAATTGCAGACTAATTAGTATCTTTGGAGCAGCGGTTAAAATATTGAACAAATTAGTTAAAAGTAAAATTCAGGAATGGGTGGATAGGAATATGATAATCTATAGGGGCAGCATGGCTTCGTAAAAGGTCAGTCCTACCTCAGTAATTTATTCACATTTTATAATAAGGCGACTGCACAATTGGATAAAGGAAATGACTAAACCATGATACTACTTCACTTGGCAAAAGTATTTGACAGAATACCACATGAAAAAGTTACATAAGTTGGAGTAAATGGGAACAGATATGCAGCTGGTGAGAGATAGATAAGGGGGTGGCTGATAGACATCAGAGTGGAATCAAGGCGAATGAGGATAACTAGTGGAGTGCCCCAGGACTCTGTACTAAAATCACTACTTTTAATTTATAGCAAAAGATTTGAAAGGGGGATATTTGCGAGTGGCAAGGAAGGACAAAGCATGAAAGAAAGAGTGAATGGGAAGGCATAAAAGTGTGAGAGACTGGGAGAAAAGAGATAGTATTGTATGGAGGATTCGATGATATAAGAGGTATACTTAATGAGAGTGAAGAAAACATGTTTTTCAGGTGTGAAGATAAAGGATGTTAGTAATGCTGTAAGTATGCAGAAGAATGGAGTGAACGAGTTGATTACATTGGCTGACATAAATGATTTGAAAGGTAAGAAATATGCAATGAGAGAAGATATGAAAGTTGTTAGTGGAAGCAAAAATGAACAGCAAGAAAGGCCATGATTGCCAAAATGAAGTTGCCAAAAATGGAGTTGTCTGTCAAGAAAGGGTTTATGCTGAATTATAAGGCTGGTGATTATGAGAGCCTCAGGAGTCATCTGGGAACAGTGTCGTGGCTTGAGAAGCTACAAGGAAAAAATGTTAGTATGTATGGCAAGTAGTCAGAGATTGCTTGATGGTAGCAGTATCAGACTGCATACCTAAGATCAGGAAGATAAACCATGTTGAAATTAAGTGGATGAGTGGGGATATAAAGCAAGAGCTGCAAAAAAAAAAACATTGTGGAGGAAATATAAAGAAAAAAGTGATCGGTATACTCATGAGCAGTACAAGTTGCAAGCAAGAAGGCCAAAGTAAACATTTTTTTTTTGTTATGTAGCAAGAGGAAAAATGAACATGGTAGAATGACTTTACACAATGCTCATGGCTGGCTGAAAGGTGACTGAACCAAAAGAAATAGAGTTGCTTAGTGATCATTTTGCAAAAGGCATAGAATCCTTTACTTTAGGTGGTGATTTTTATAGTTGCTAATGTTTAAGACCCTGATCAGGCCACACTTAAGACTATTGTTCTCAGATTTGGTCCACAGGATTTGAAGGGGATTAAATTAACTGTGGAAAGGGTACAAAAGCAGATAACAAAGACAGTTTTAGGACTGTACAATGTTAGTTATGAGGATCGGCTGAGGGAATATGGACTGCATAGTTTGGTGGATAGGAGGAGGAGAGGTGATATGATTTAGAAAAAATGTTGAGACGTGGTTACAGGGTTGACATTGGGGAGTTCTTTCGCTTGGTTGAACAGCAGGAAGGAGTGATGACAAGGGGCAATCCCTGGAAGTTACGAAAGAAAACTGTGAGCAAGAGGGTGAGGAGTGGTTTCTTTGCATGGAGGGTGGTTGAACCGTGGAATGCATTGCCTGATAGAGTCGTGAGAGCGAGAATGATCAATGAGCTTAAGGAGTGGTATGAAAGACTGTTTCCTAGGACAGACCTCCCACGATGAGTCTTGATAGACTTGTTTCCTAGGAAGGACCTCCCGTGATGAGTCTTTTGACTCCTTGGAGGCCTAAATAATAATATCAACATTGAGGTACATGAACAGGTGTTCAGCATATTAAAAAATATGAATGTGAACACAGTAGTGGGACTGGATGGCATATCTGTGCAAGACAATTTGAACCACTGCTGATGAAGTTGTTCAATCTAAGTCATCCCTGCAGGGTATCAAGGGAGTGCAAAAAAGGGTAAGATAGTACTATTGCATAAAGATGCTCCAAGACAGAAGTAGCAAACTACAGACCAATTATTATATCAGGAGTGGTGATTGTTAAAGTACTGAAAAAGTTAGTGAAAGGTAAAATACGATTGTGGGTGGATAGAGATGCAATACTCTATAGTGGGTAGCATGGCTTTGTAAAGGGGTAGGTCCAGTCTTAGTAACTTATTCACATTTAATAATAAAAAGTGACAGCAGGAATGGATTAAGGTAATAGCTACATCATGATACCACTTGACTTTGCCATGGCAATCGACAGAATACCCGGTGGAAAACTATTACAAAAACTGGAGCGGATGGGAATGGATATTGTTGGATTCTGAATGAAGAGAAATTAAAGTTATTAATACTCCCTTCAGAATCCAACATATTCCACCATATCAAAGGCTACATTTGTAGTTATTATTTAATGTAAATCTCTTATTATAAACTATTATTCATATAATTACCTTTGAGATTTTTTTTATTTAATTATTTAATCTAGGATATGTATTAATAATGGAAAGGACTCTGTATATAAAAATAACGTTCAGATTATTTTATTTATTCCTATATTAATAGTAGAAGAATGTGTTCATCATATTTAATTATATATTATTTGAATTGAAAAATATCCTTTTATTTAGTTTCTGTATGTAAAGGTAAAACGTTATGCAATGCTTATGTACTGCTTTAATTGTTGTCATGGAGACAGAGTTAAAAATAGAAAGCGTGAGCGTAGTGGTGCGTGAGTTATGGATGTGAGATGGAATTGATATAAGCTAGACAGTGAGAACAAGTTTTGGCAGGAAAGCGGAGTGAAAATATATATAAACGGAAAGCAAGAAAAAACAAGAGCAGTGGGTCAGCACTAGAACTAGGGATTAAATACAATTGGAGCACTTAGTACAGTAATGGCACTGAGAACAGTACAATACAGACGAGGAAATAATTTATTGGCAGCACGGAGTTAAGTAAAAGTGCTGCGATCAGATTACGAAGGATCGAAATGTAAATTGACAACTCAGAATATTGATATGGAATTCTGAAATTAATGTTGTATTCCAGTGCTTTAAAGGAAGATTAGTGGAAGGCTGATTCTATTGCAAAGTAGTATGTGAGGAATAAGTGAATTTTCTAGTGCAAGTGTGTCTGCATATGTGATGTGCTGAAATTAAAGATTAAGTTAGTTTAAAGAAGATTACTTTTGAAATATGTAGCTCCAGTGTGATAATTATCTAAAGTATTATGTATGCCTCGGTGAATAATATGTGCAAAGATTTATTCCGGTAAGAACAGTTGTGCTTTATAGCATTTTAGAGTGAAGTTATAAGAGTTACCTCCTTCTATTAAATCCTAACATTAACTGTGGTGTTTATGCTGAAATTAGCCGAAGCCAGAAGATTAATAGTCTCCTCCCCACCCCCCTAAAGTGATAGCTATCTCTTGACTGAGCTATGCGATTTCTGACTAAGGGATAGATAAAGAATACTATTGTAAAAATATTTGCTGTGAATTTCAGTGGTAAAGAACTTTAGAACTATCTTTGCCTATTAAGGAGAAATTAGATTTTTAAGCTCAGTGTTTAATACCAAAAGTTAAGTGAATGTTATGTGTAGTTGAACTGAGTTAATTTTGCATTATCTTGTATCCAAAGTATGCTTATGTATATATTATATAACCTTGCATTAAATGTTTTGTTTTATTGATTTAAATTTGTTGTCAGCCTGATTCTTTTCCACTGCACCGTTCATAAAATTATCGGACCTAGCGGGAACATCAAATGTTAATGTAAAATTCGGTCTATATATAAAGATTAGACTGCTAAAGTTAATTAATATTTGATTATACTATTTTGCATTGACTAATCTGAATATAGGGTGGCACGGTATAATAGAAATTTCCCTATATTTGGATTAGTAATCAACATACAATTAATTAACCTTAATAAGAACAACATTAAAGCAAGATGGCGGATCAAAAGACAGGAAAAAGTGACAGCAGAAATGGATCAAGGTAATAGCTACATCATGGTACCGCTTGACTTTGCCACGGCAATCGACAGAATACCCGGTGGAAAACTATTACAAAAACTGGAGTAGATGGGAATGGATATGAAGCTAGTAGAATGTGTTCACATTCATATTTTTAATATGCTGAACACCTCCTGTTCATCTACCTCAATGTTGGCTGAATAACAGACACCAGGGAGTAGAATATGGTGGAGTAGAGTGTAGGAGAATGATGGTCACTAGTGGAGTTAACGAGGCAGTGAAAGAAAAGAAAAAAGCATATCAAAAGTTCCTGGCAAATAAGTCAGCTTGTGCTCTTAGAGAATACAGAGAAAAATGTAAGAAAGCTAAACACTGTGTAAAACTAGCTAAACAAGTCATGGGAGGACTTTGGCAGGAACATAGAAAATAAATATCAAAAAGGTGGCAAAATATTCTGAAGGTTGTTGAAGAAGCTCAGGAATGGAGAAAGAGTGCTGTAAAAGGAGTTAGAGATTATAAAGATGACATGAAAACTGGAGAAAAAGATATCCTTAAAGTATGGAGTAATTACCTTGAAAAACTGCTAAATGAAACAAGCAATGATGACAGCACAGTGGTAAAAAACACTGACCAGGAATGCAGTCAGGAATACATATCCATACTTGAAGTAGAAAAAGCCATCAAAAGCCTGAAATGTGGAAAGGCAACAGGAGTGGATGATATTTGACCAGAAATGCTGAAGTATGGTGGTATAAAAGTCTTACAGTGGCTACACTGCATAGTTCAGAAGGCCTGGACAGAGGAATGAATTCCAGATGATTGGAGTAGAGCTCTCATAGTACCCATATATAAAAAGGGAAATAAAACTGAATGTGAGAATTACAGAGGTATTTCTCTATTGAGCGTTCCAGGTAAGATATATGCAAGTATACTTGAGAAAGATTGCGGAAGAGAAGCTTGGTGAAGAACAAGCTGGATTCAGGCCAAATAGAGGCTGTCAGGATCAGATTTTCACTTTACGACATATAGTTGAAAAATTATGGGAATATAACAAAGATTTGTATTTAAGTTTTGTAGATCTGGAAAAGGCATGTGACAAGGTGCCAAGAGAGAGAGAGAAGCCATTTGAAACCCTACAGTTATATGGTGTCAATGGGACATTATATCGAGCAATACTTAGCCTTTGAGTTGTAAGTCAGCAGTTAGAATTGAAGTACAAGAAGGTGATTTAATGTTAAATCTGGTGTCAGAGAAGGATGTACATTATCTCCTCTATTATTCATTATCTATATGGATCATATTATGAAGGAAAGTGGTATTAAACCTGATACCAAAATTGGAGATGTTAATCTCAGCTCTTCACTTTATGCAGATGATGTTATACTTCTAAATAAATCTGCTACAAGTCTGCAAGATTCCCTGACTAAAGTGAATAACTGTTGTAATAGATATGGTATGAAGATCAGCAATAAAAATAGGTAGAAACATTGAAAATATCAACTGCATTATGAATGGAGAACCTATAGAACAAGTAAAACATATCAGCTACTTAGGCACGATTTTTATTGAAGACGGTAAATTAAATATGGAAATAGACAACAGAATTAATAAAGCTGGTATGGTAGGAAGTCAACTGAATAAATTTATATAAGAAAGAAATTAGCCAAAACACTAAATTAGCTGTATACAAGATAGTATTCAAGCCAATTTTAACTTATGGATCTGAGAGCTGGGCAGAAGTAAAACACTTGACCAAAGACTAGAGACTGCAGATATGAGTTCTGAGGAGCATGAACAGATGGCATTAATGGCAATATTTTATTAAAAACGAGGATATTAGAAAAGAAATTGACATTATCAGCATCCAGGTATGCATTAGCAGAGCTAATCTCAGGTTGTATGGTCACTTAAACAGAATGAGAGAGGAAACATTAGTAAAACAAGCGTTCTCTGCCAGGTTTGCAGGAAAAAGACCCAGATATAGGTGGTTTGATGCAGTAGAGTAAAGCAGATTGATGCAGGACGAAGACCAAGATATAGGTGGATTGATGCAGTAAAAAGTGCCTTAGAAGAGAAATATTAGATCTGATAATGTTGGAGTCTTGACAGGTAAGACTGATTTGGAGGAGAATGGTAGATAGGAAGTTAGTATTCATTCATTCATCTTCAAGGCCCACCTTTCTTAACTGGGTTGGGGGCAGCAGCTGCAAGAGGAACTTCCAATGGTCATGATCCTCCATCACTAAGCTCAGGTGTTCTGGTGGGACTCCCAAACGTGTCCATCCAATGTTTTGGATATAATCTATTCAGCGAGTCCTTTGCCTTTCATCCTCTGGCTTGGCAAAGAGCATGCTGCAGGAACCTCTCGTGGCATTCTGAGCAGGTGCCCATACCAACGTAACTGTGATCTCTCAACACAGAGAAGCAACAGTTGATTATTGAGGATTTCCTGAATTGCAGAGCTTCTGACTGTCGAGTCTTGTCAGCCCTGCAACCTATCAAAGGAACCTCATTTCAGCCACTTCGATTCGTGTCCGCATTCTTTCAGTCATTACCCAACTCTCATGACCATAGGTGAAGATGGGGACATAGACTGTATTGAAGACAGCCAGCTTTGACTTCTGGCTTAACTCCCACTTCAATACTACCGAACGGCCAAGCTCCCGCAATATTGTGCATATTGAGCCAGTATCTAGCTCTATGTCCCACTTTCCATCACTCATGAATATGGACCCAAGGTATTTAAACTTCACCTGCCTTAGTGGTACTCCACTCACATGTAGAGTGCACTGGGATGGTTGTCTTGAGACCACAAATGTTTCAGTTTTGGCCACACAGATCTTCATTCCGGCTTCTGCACAAACATCTACAAACCTATCCAAGGTCCACTGGAAGTCATTTGTGGAAGAGCTAAGCAGAACTAGGTCATCTGCAAAAAGCAGACATCAAATGCTACATCTTCCAATTCTGACACACTCACTGCCTATCAATCCAGTCCATAAATATTATGGAAAGGAGGGGTGACAGAACACACCCTTGGCGGAGGCCAATAGAGACTGTGAAAGGTTCGGATTTTGTGCTGTTTACCCCGACACAAAATTCCGTGCATTCATACAGGAACTTTATAGCAGCTAATAGTTTGCCATCCACTCCATACTCCTGTACTACTTGCCAAAGCTATCCCGAAGAACCCGGTCATATGCCTTCTCCAAGTCCACAAAACATTTGTAGACATTCTTGGCATATTTCCAAGATTTCTCAGTAGGAAGTCAACTTCACTTTGAGGCAAGTCTTAACTTGCCTCAAAGTGAAGATTTGGTGTGCTTCTACCAGAACGAAAGGCACATTGTTCTTTCTGGAACTTTGACTCAACTATGCTCCTGCACCTTCTTTCCAAGCACCTAGCATATACTTTCCCAAGCAGGCTGAGCAGAGAGATGCCACGATAGTTGCTATAATCTCTCTGATCTCCCTTCTTGAAGACTGGTATTATTATGCCTGTCTGCCATTGCTTTGGTGCTCACCCGGATATCCAAGCAGCCTAACGCACTCGAGCCAGCAAGAGAATGCTGTCTCGATTTAAGGCTTTCAGCATTTCGGGCCGAATTTCATCATCACCAGCAGCCTTGCCCGATTTTTGCAATTTTATTGCTAAATGGATCTCTTCTACTGTGAGACTAGTCATCGCCCCGATCTGCACCTCTTCGATGTCCACAACTGTTGGGCCACCTGGATTAAGAAGGTTCTCAAAGTATTCTCCATCTGTGGAGGATATCCTTCTCAGTTGTTAAAATTAAAAGTGCACCATCAGAGGCCTTAATTGCCCTTGCTGTGCATGATTTTCTCCCTCGAAGGCAGCGAATGGTCTGCCAGAATACTCTGTTTGCATTTGCATAGGAAAAGCCTAATCTTTTAGTAATGATCATTTTTCATGTAGTAGTATCATATCCTGTACACCCCTTGAGGATATATATCAGGAATTTGATGATGATAGTGGAGTACCACAGAATTTGATATTAGGGCCACTACTCTTTAATTGTATATCAATGACATAGGAAAAGATTTAAGAGGGGATATTCAATTGTATGCTGCTGATGATGATGCAAAACTGGGGAAAGCAATAGTTGATAAAGATGAAGGTATCATGCAGGATGACTTAAATTGGCATTGTGGACAAAAAGATAATGAGTAAGGTTATGCACTTCATTTTAAAAGGTTGCATATGGTGTATCATATTGATCGCATTAGTTTGTAGGAAACTGATGAGGCTAGAGACATGGAGATAATGGTGGACAAAGAGTTAAAGTTCAGAGGGTATACTGGAAAAGTTAGATGAAGAAAAACATGCTAACATAAGGAAGTTATTATCTCTCTTTATAAGGCTATGATTCAGCCACATCTTGACTATTGTGCACAGATTTGGTCACCTGGGTTTCTTCGGGACCAGGTGGTGGTCGAAAGGATTCAGAGAAGAGTGACCGAAATGATGACAGGTCTGTGGAGTACTACTCCCTATGAGGATAGGCTGAAGGTTTGCAGGTTACAAAGTTTAGTTGATAGGTGGAAAAGAGAGGACGATAGAAACTTTTAAGATATTAAAAGGGTTTTATAAAATCGATACAAGTGAAATTTTTCAATATATGACAAATTGTGAGAGAACTATTGGCCATCTGTGGAAGTTGTGTAAGAGTGGCTAGTAGGGGTGTGTACAGTGTGGACCAGATTTTTTGCATGGAGTGTGTTCAGTGAGTGGAATGGATTCAAGGAAAAGTATGATAGGATTTGTGCGTATGATGATTGATTTGGATCTTCCGCAATGAGTCTCCAGGCTCCATGGAGATGCCGTAAATAATAATAATTTCAGATGTTTGCCAATGATGCAAAACTAGGGAGGGCAATAATTGATAAGTGATGTAGATATAATACAGGATGATTTAAATAAATCTCCAGTGCAGACAAAGGACAATCGTTATCAATTCAATGTTGTAAAATGCAAGGAAATGCATTTGGGGATGAAAAGATTACACATTCCGTATCATACTGATGGTATTAGTTTACAGGAAGCTGATGAGGCTAAGGATCTGTGGGTAATGGTGGAGAGAGATCTGAAATTCAGAGGGAGAACTGCAAGGGTTGGCAAAATAGCTCAGAGGATTACTTGAATGCTGAAGAATACACCAACAGGGAAAGATAGGGAAGTTATTATTCCTCATTATAAGCTATGATTCGGTCACATGTTAATTAATGTGCAGAGATTTAGTCAGTTGTTTCTTGGGGATCGAGAGGTAGAGGAGAGAATTCAGAGACAAGTGACCAAGCTGGTGACAGGTTTGTTGTGGAATGAAAGGGATTCTACAAGACTGACACAGAAGAAACTTTTCAATACACGGGGAGTAGGGAAAAAACAAGACATCATACGTGGAAGTTTTCTAAGAGAATAGTCAGTAAGGGGGGTGTGAACTAGGTTCTTTATTTGGAGTTATGAAGGAGTGGAACATATTGCCAGAAGGGGCTGTGAGCACCTCAACAGTGAATAGGTTTAAGGAGATGTATGATAGGTACTGTGTTAATGGACAGAGGTGGTTTTGTATGATGAGTCTTGAATCTGTGGAGTGGCCATATAAATAATAAAAACATTAAGCAAAATGTAATGAAGTGATACACTTAAATTATGTAATGAAATAAAGATTTTAATATAACTTGCTAATATTTCGTGATGTGTATCACATCAGAGTATATATAAGAAAAACGACAATTCACGTACATGAATATGGGAATATTGTAAACTGTTGTACTATCATATATATTTCTAGTTGAAGCTAAAGAGTACAATTTGGTCAGCTATATCCCTCATTGCCAGCCCACCTGAATTTGTTCAGTATGCACTGGATACCCACTAATCACAAAGGATTGGACATTATGTCAGAAGCCCCAGTTGATTTTCCACAATTCTTAAAGGTGATTTAGAGGAGTTCTCCTCCTAGTTGAAAAAATATGATTTATTATGTTCAATATATTTTTCTCCAATGAGATATATTGTAAATAAATGATCTATTGGACCCTTAGAGATTAATAATAATGTAAACTTAATCATGCAGTACTGTTGCAATAGCCTGAACACCCCTTGAGAGTACACATCAGGAAACCAATGATAAAAAAAAACTGTATGCATAACAGATATATTTTACAATTTGAAGGCAAGATTATTGTTGGGAGTTAAGATTCACCATTTCCCAGAATTTGAAATTTTTAGACTCATTCCAAGTAAGATTTGTTGCATCAGCAATGTGTTGGCTATTTGGCCACACACACAGAGGAAGCTTTAGTTTTTATTAGACAGACACTCCTAGATGAAATTCGTTGAGTGTAGCAACAGTACTGCAATTGTTTAGGCAGTATAGCTTCACAAGCAAAGCATCTTAGATCAAGGTTAGTACCATCACTGTGGACAGCATTAACAACCAGAATGACGGGAAAACCCTGTGTATTTTTTTTGCATGATATGCATTTTGATATGCATGATTATGTATTTATCCATGCACTTAGTGTTTACAAAGCCCCTGATGGTAAATTTCATTAATTACTTTATTTTTTCCCCTCTGATATCGTTTCCACATGATGCATAATGTATTCCTGAAAAGTTGTGCAGCATTTCGATCAATGGATGGCACTCCACAAGGCCTTAAACAGGGATACGTTAGTTTTGATCACCCTGTATGTATATTTTTGTGTGTGTGTGTGTGTGATGGGACAAATTTGTAAAATGTATTTTTTATTCAGGATCACAGAGAGAAAATTTTGAAACACTGTTCTAAATTACTAAAAGATAAAACAATGTTTACCTCAAATGGTCTTTTACACTATCAACTGTAATATCTAAATCCCTCTTTTCTTCTTCTTGACCATTAATCTCAGGTTTCACTACTTCATTTCCACTTCTTTCTTCGACTCTACTTAAGAGGAAGAGGAGGAACTTAACATTATTACTGATCAGTTACATTCCTGTTAGTGATTAATTAGCAATCACATTGTAGTATATGACTGTCTACTTGACTATGTAATTAATTTAACTAAACATAACAAAAGCATAACACATACACTACACTTCAGTATTTTTATTATTTTTTTTTTTTTAAAAGTCAATCAAAACTTGAACAATGTTACCAGTGGAAAGTCACTAGTGCTGTGCCTCAGCAGTCTGTTTTAGGAGCATTGCTGTTTAACAGTATGTTAATGATATTGGGTAAGATTTGAATGGGGATATGCTCGTTTGCAGATAATGCAACATTGAGATGAACTATGAATAGAGATGTAGCTTTACAAGAAGACTTGAAACTGAGTGAATGAGCATGGGAATGGGGATACCACAGTTTGTCATAAGTATTAATGGCTGTAAATCTCTGTGTTTACGAGGACAGTTTTCCTGTTCTGAGGGATGAAAAACCTGAGTTTCCAGGTGAAAGAATCCCTTACAAGCAACGTGATGATGACATCACATTGCTTGTCGAGGATTTAGGCCCAGAGTAGCCAGTTCTGGCCTTAGAAGTCATCTTTGAAGAGGACATACTGGTTTTCTTTTTCATAGTGCTTGTAATTTAAGGCTTGTTTTCAGTCCGCACAGTTAGCCTAGTGGCTATGCACTTCGCAACCATATGCCTGGGGAAGGAGTGTCCTAGGTTCGATTCCCGTTGGTGACGTGAGGAGTTGAAGGATCTTCCTCAGCCATAGCCAAGTTAGCCAGTCTTGGGTGTGGACAGCAGGGTTTTTTCCCCAGTTTATTCTGGGGTTTTTCATCCTGCAAAGCAGGCAAACTGGCCTTGAGAACTCAACACTACAGGCCATAGGATAAACCGGGGCATAAGGCTGACCACCTTATCCTGTAAACGGAGTGAGGTCCGATGATCAATGGACCCTCGACAATGCAAGGTAAAAGAGGGTATAAGGAAGATGACATGACATTTTGGTAATCTTTCTGTTTTCATTCTTTCAGCATGTCCCATCAATTTATGTTTATATTTTTTAATTTTTTTTTATTACTGATTTCTGGCTTAATTCTTTCATAATTTCTTCATTACTTTTGTGTTTGAATAGAGCATACTTTGCAGTTTTTCTCACTCATAAACTTCATTTCCATACAATAAGACTGGTAGGACTAACGAACTGTATACTTTTAGTTGGTTTATTTTTTTTTTAACTATTAGGTTCAAATATAGAGTTAATCATCAATTTACTGACATGTATCCTCAAGGGGTGTACAGGTTATGACAGTACTACAGGAAACTTACATCATTACTAACTTCCTATCTACAATTTTCCTCCAAATCAATCTGTTACCTGTCAAGATTCCAACATTATCAGATCTTATATTTCTATCTTCTAGGGCACTTTTTACTGTATCAATGCACCTATATCTTGGTCTTCCTCTGGATACTTTTCCTGCAAACCTGGCAGGGAATAATTGTTTTGCTGATCTTTCCTCTCCCATTCTGTTTAAGTAACCATACCACGTGAGATTAGCTCTGCTAATACATTCCTAAATGCTAACAATGTTTAGTTCTTTCCTAATATCCTCATCTTTAATATGATATTGCCATTAAATTCCATCTGTTCAACACTTCCTAATCTTTCTCAGGACTCTCATAACTGCAGTCTCTAGTCTTTGGTCAAGTGTTTTATTTCTAACCCAGCTCCATCAGTTAAAATTGGCTTGATCACTCTTGTATGCAGACAATTCAGTGTTTGGATTAATTTTTCTCTTATTCCTTATAAATTTATTCAGTTGACTTCCTGCCATACCAGCTTTGTTGATTCTATTGTCTATTTCCATATTTAATTTATGGTCTTCACTAATATTCGAGCTTAAGTAGCTGAAATGTTTTACTTGTTCTACAAGTTCTCCATTCACAATGCAGTTGATATTTTCAATGTTTCTACCTATTTTCATTGTCTTTGTCTTTTTAATGCTGACCTTCATACCATATCTATAACAACAGTTATTTAATTTAGTCAGAGAATCTAGCAGACTTGTAGTGGATATATTTAGAAGTATAACATCATCCAATATTAACATCTCCAATCTTGATATCAGGTTCAATACCACTTTCCTTCATAATGTCATCTATATAGATAATGAATAACAGAGGGGATAATGTACATCCTTGTCTCACACCAGATTTACCATTAAACCATCTTCCTGTACTTCAATTCTAACTGCTGACTTACAACTCAAATAAAAACTAAGTATTGCTTGATATAATGCCCCATTGACACCATATAACTGCAGCGTATTGAATAGCTTCTCTCTTGGCACCTTGTCATATGCCTTTTCCAAATCGACAAAACTTAAATACAGATCTTTGTTACATTCCCATGATTTCACAACTGTCTGTCTTAAAGTGAAAATTCGATCTTCACAGGCTCTATTTGGCCTTAATCCAGCTTGTTCTTCACCAAGCTTCTCTTCCACAATCCTTCTCAACCGTTTCTCAGGTACACTTGCATAAATCTCACCAGGAACACTCAGTAGAGAAATACCTCTAATTCTCACATTCATTCAGTTTTATTTCCCTTTTTATATATTGGTACTATGAGACTTCTACTCCAATCATTTTGAATTCATCCCTCTGTCCAGGCCTTCTGAACTATGCAGTGCAGCCATTTAAGAATTTTATACCTCCATACTTCAGCATTTCTGGTCAAATATCATCTACTCCAGCTGTCTTTCCACATTTCAGGTTGTTGACAGCTTTTTCTGAATTATGAATACATATATGGATATGTATTCTAATTGTTTGCTTAGTCAATGTTTTTTTTACCACTGTGCTGTCACTGATTGTTTCATTTAGCTATTTTTAAAGTATTTACTGCATACCTCAAGGTTATCTTTTTCTTAAGTTTTCATGTCATCTTTATGAGCTCTAATTCCTTTTACAGAACACTTACCTCCATTTCTGAGCTTCTTCAACAACCTCCAGAATATCTTGCCACCTTCTTGATATTTTCTATGTTCTTACCAGTGTTCCCATGATTGGGGGTGGGGGGGGGGGGGGGTGGGGGGGGGGGGGGGTGGGGGGGGGGGGGGGTGGGGGGGGGGGGGGGTGGGGGGGGGGGGGGGTGGGGGGGGGGGGGGGTGGGGGGGGGGGGGGGTGGGGGGGGGGGGGGGTGGGGGGGGGGGGGGGTGGGGGGGGGGGGGGGTGGGGGGGGGGGGGGGTGGGGGGGGGGGGGGGTGGGGGGGGGGGGGGGTGGGGGGGGGGGGGGGTGGGGGGGGGGGGGGGTGGGGGGGGGGGGGGGTGGGGGGGGGGGGGGGTGGGGGGGGGGGGGGGTGGGGGGGGGGGGGGGTGGGGGGGGGGGGGGGTGGGGGGGGGGGGGGGTGGGGGGGGGGGGGGGTGGGGGGGGGGGGGGGTGGGGGGGGGGGGGGGTGGGGGGGGGGGGGGGTGGGGGGGGGGGGGGGTGGGGGGGGGGGGGGGTGGGGGGGGGGGGGGGTGGGGGGGGGGGGGGGTGGGGGGGGGGGGGGGTGGGGGGGGGGGGGAACCGCAGCAAGTTCAAATATGAAAGACTATTCATGGAATCAGCCTCAGCCCTTAGGAACATGCCAAACCTCAACAAATTTGGATGCATGAGACTGCCCCAAATTTGGGAAACATTTATCAGAAGAACTTCAGCCCAAAGGCCAAGAACTACCAATATAGCCAGGCAGGGGGCACCATCAGGACTCTAGGAAAACGTTAACTTTCTAGCTTCTGTTCTCATTTGCTGTTATGTAGTACTTGTGTGCACTTGTCTTTGTAATAAGTTCCCAAGAAGATGGCAATGTGACATTTGCTGAAATATCGGCAAGTATATATTAAAGTTTATTTAATTTATATTTCTAGTGTATGCTGTCAATTCCTTAATTATTAGTTATCATGTACCCTCCAGAGGTTTTCCTCACTATGACTGCATTACATGATTAAGTTCAGATTATTTATCTCCAGTTTTCCTCCAAATCAGTCTATTACTTGTGAGAACTCCAATATTACCATATTTACCACTGCATGCTGCTAAAGCTCTTCTGACCGAATCAATCCACCTAGACCTTGGTCTTCCTTTGATTCTCTTCCTTGACATCTTATCACCAAACACCTGTTTTGCTAATCTTTCCTCAGCCAATCAATTTAAGTGATCATACTACCATAGATTAGCTCTGTTTTTACATTATTGAATGCTAATAATGTCAGGTTCCTTTCTGATATCTTCATTTTTAATTTGATTCTGCTATTGATGCCCTTAGTCCACTCCCCTAATTTTTCTCAGAAACTTCTTATCTGTGGTCTCTAGTCTTTGATCAAGTGCTTTATTTCTAATCCAACTCTTAGATCCATAACTGAAAACTAATTTGAACACTCTTGTATACTGCTAGTTTGGTATTTTTCTAATTTCTCTCCATATAAATTTATTCCACTGGCTACCCACCATATCAGTTCTGCTTATTCTGTTGTCTCTTTCCAGATTTAACCTATCATCTTCACTAAAAACTGTGCCTAAATAACTGAAATATTTTATTTGTTCTATAGGATCTCCATTCAGAAAGCAGTTGAAGTTTTCTATGCTCCTGCCTACTTTCATAGTTCTGGTCTTTTTATTGCTGATTTTCATGCCAAATTTGTTACAGTTGTTATTCAATTCAGTTAGTGAATCCTAGAGACTTGCATTAGATGTATTTAGGAGTACATAAAGCAAAGAGCCAAGTTTGACATATTTAATTCTAATAATTCAGGCTTGATGCCACTTTCTTAATTGTGATCCATATAAGAGTGGAGATAATGTGCATCCTTGTCTTACCCCTGATTTCACATCAAACATCTTCCTGTATTTCCTTAATTCTAACTGCTGACAGACAACTTAAATATAAGCCTATGTATTACTCTGTATGATGTTCCATTCACCCATATAATTATAGTGTTTTGAAAAGCTTTTCTCTGGGAACCTTGTATGCCTTTTATAGATCTACAAAACTGAAGTACAGGTCCTTGTCATATTCTTATGATTTGTCAACTGAAAATCTGACCTTGACAACCTGTTTGGCTGACAAACTGGGTTTGAACCCAGCTTGGTCTTCTCCAAATTTCTCTTCCACCACAATCTTTCTTGACCTCTCATCAAGTATGCTTGCATTATCTTATTTTAAATATCTGATCCATGCACAAAAGGTCATAAGACCTAGATGATTACTGGCATAACGATCTTCCAGTATAACTAATAAGTTACATAGTCATGTAAGTATGAAGCTCTGGTTACTGTTAAGACACCATATAACTTGTATTACATCAGAGAATTCCCTTCAATCTACTTGAACAACATGCATTACCCAATATTGTCTTCTTGGGTAATGCATGATGTCCTGAAATAATGTAATCTGAGACAATTTATCTTCCCTTTCATATTCAATGTTATCTCATGTTTGATGGATTTCTAAAATTCATTTTACTGTGTGCTTTGTTAGGGTGTTTTTCAAAAGGAGCATTGTTTTTAAGTGAAATGAAACAAATTCTGCAAGGCAAGGATCAACATAAAAGTAGTTCTAATACTGACTGTTTTAAAAATTGATACGTCTTGAAACTTCGATATAACAAGAAAATGGAGTTCTTTTAATCATTCTTTATTGTTAAAGTTGGTCTCTCAGAGAAGAGAAATTTATTTAGAAACTTGTTCAAGTGGCCATTCTGAAGCAATTAGTGGAATAGTTAATTTTTTATTCATCATCTCTAATGGCTCAAGCTTTTTTAAGATGCAATGATATTCCAAGTTTTTATTGCAGATGATGAAGGGATCTATCAATAGAAGTATCTCGCCATATAGACATCTAGATCTCATTGCCATTGGAAACTAGACCTTGGAACTTTAAACTCTAGTACTCTGAGCAGTGAATCATGGCTAAATGAAATAACTGAAGAGCTAAAGTGACTAAAATGGGACATTCTCATATTGTGTGAAGTTAGATGTAATGGTGAAGAAATTCAATTAAAAAACAGACATACTGTATTATAGAGACCAAGATAAGGAATCAGTGGAGTTGGATTAATAATTAATAAAAAACTGAACAATATAATAGAATTTCACAAGTATATCTGATCGAATAGCAAGTATTGTTTTTCTAATCTAAAAAAGATACCCTTAAGATCATCCAAGTCTATGCACCAACAATAAGTCACACTGACAAAATCTAAGACTTCTATCATGATGTATCCCAACTTTACAATAAAAGAAAACATCATTTCAGAACTGTAATGGGAGACTTCAATGCTGGAATTGGTATACAACAATCAGATGAAAGCTCAATGGGAAAGTTTGGATATGACATGAAAGATGATAGAGGAGCAGGGTTAATAGAATTTGCAGAAAAAGAAAACCTGTACATCATATTTTTTTGTCTTGTCAAGAAAAAAAACACATAGGAAGTGGACATGAAACAGTCCAAATAGAAAAATTAGTGAAATTGATTTTATCCTCAGAAATAAAGATTGCTGAGGATAAAGTCAAAACTGTTCCGTTATAAACACTTTGAATGTTAGAAGTGACCATCGATCGTATGGTATGCAGTAAGATTCAAATAAACTGCCATAAAGAAAGAAGAAAAAGTTTCTCAGATCAAAGCAAAACAGACGTAAACAAACTCAACATTAAAAAGTATGCTTAGTATCGCAAGACTGGATCACAAAAGGAATATAAGTCCTCTGACATCATAGGAAGAGTGAAACATCTGAAGTGACAATTGGCTGGGCATATTGCTTGAAGACAAGATCAACGATGGACAAAAGTACTGGATTGGATTCCACAAGAGGAAAAATTGACCACGACGCCAACCTAAATCATGGTGGATTTTAGTAATCCTGGAAAAGCCTTCATCCAGAGATGGACTGATAATGGCTGATAATGATGAGCATCTAATAATATTCCTCAGGCACTAGAATTAATTTTAAGGTGATGGTCATTAAGGAAAAAAACCTACCTAGGTCTTTTAAAAGAAGGTTTTTGCAAAGCTGTTAGACAGTAAGCATGAAAATATGGAGAAGTTGTTTATGTTCTTAGTTTAGTTCATATTTGGTTTAATTTTGTCTTCTCTTCAACTGAGGATTCAAAATTTTCCTGCAGCTAGTTTATGTGCTATAAAAACTGAATGACACTTACTGTTCCTGTAAGGAGGCAGGTTTCTCTTCTTTTGTCTCTTCGTCTTCTACAGTCTCATACTCAACTGAGATTTGGGGCCTTGCACCTTCTGGTAACTCCAGCTCACAGTCTGTTTGTTTCACATGACTGGTTGATAAAGAAAAGCAGTAAAACTCACTAGGAGATATCAAATAAAAGCCTTCTCCTGTCTTGCAGAATACTAGACTAGATATACCACTGTAAGAAACAAGGATATTTGAAATTATAATTGTAAATCATACATTAATTAAAATTCTGCTTATTAATAATTAATATAATGAATATTGAAACCAAAGCAGCAAAGATTTGCTAATTTCATAAGATGCAAAATGTTTTATTCAAATTTATTTCCTCAAAATTTTTGTTGAAGTTTAATGCTATCCAGAAAGGGTGCAATCTGGTTAGAAAGATGACCCTTCTCTTATAATCACTCCAATTACTTTCTCATACACTATCAGTGTCTGACAGCTTTTATAAATCCCCCCCCCCACACACACACAATGGCATTGTGCACTGTTCTGCTGAACTGTCCACCAAACATTGTTCACTCTAGCTCTATGCCTGTAAAAACACATGTAGGAAATGACTTTTTTTTTTCTCTTTCCTTTACTAACACAAATAACAACATTGTACTATTGGTTTTGTAACCTTGCATGTGTAAGATCAAGATCTTATGTGTAATACACAGATTCCACACAAGTCTGTCTAGTGTCTGCTACAGAGATGTGTGTGTGGTAGGAAATTAGAGCACAACAATAAGCAATTAATCCATATACTAGGTTAATTTGTTCTTTTACGTGTGATAATGAATCATTTAGTGTTCAAGAAAATGTTTCTACTTTGTATCAGACTAAATATTTTCAGTATGATACTAGTGCATAATGCAATGCAACCATGACATCTTTGTCAGCAAGGAGTTAAAGAGATCTAGTTTGGTGAAATGTGTGAAATGTATTTAAGATGAAAGATTTGCAGAAGGAAAGAGATTTGTAAACAAATATGAGAGGAATTCCGAGTGAGTGCCAGTGATGTGAGAAAACATAATAGTGGAGTGAGTGGAGAATATTGACAAAACATAAGAAAATGTAAGTGCTGGAAGAGGAGAATGAAGAGGACCTGATGAAAGAAATAGGCTTAGGTGGAGTCATTCACAAGTGCAAGATTGAATGATTACAGAAATTCAGGTAAATGATAAAGGTGTAAGTAAGAAACAGGAATTTAAAGTAACAGAAGGAAATTTCAATTTCATACATTTTCAATGTATGAAATTCCATATTAAGAGGAGTGCTTAATAAGAATGTGACAATCTTGTTTTACTTAATGTGAAATTACTGACAGACAGTGAAGCTGTCAAGGTGCAAAGAAGCAAGATGAAAGAACCGTTTTAGCAGGCACTAATGATTTAAAAAGAAAAAAAAAATATTATAGAAAAATGGTAAGAAGTTATTGGAAGAAACAAAAAAGAAGAGAATAAATATTCCAATATATTGCAGCGGGGTGCTTAAGGGTCAAAGCTGTATAACTGAGAGGAGACCTCCACATAGCCTTTAAAGGAATGCGGAGAACCGACCAGGGCTTCTGACCTAATGTCCAATCCTCACCTTCTCGTGGTGCACCCTGTTGGGTATCTACTTTGATACTGAACGAACGAGGATGGGCTGGCAATTTGGGATTTAGCCGACCAAATTGTATTCTTATTGGTTAAACCAAAATAAAAAATGATGGTACAACATGACAAAATTTCATGCCGGCTGGGGCGCCGCCCGGTTAAACAAGGCCCCCGTTGTTTTCGCCAGGGAACAAGGACGAACAGTGAAAAGTCAGCTACTGGAACAAATCTGAAAACAAACCCCAACTCAACATCACCAGAGTTAAAGATCGGTACTATCAACGTAAGAAGCCTGAATGGCAAAGAAATGGAGCTAGCTGAGGAATTAGATAAGTACCAGATCGACATAATAGGGGTGACTGAAACTAAAAAGACCAAAACTGGTGAGATGTTTCTGAGCAATAAATACAAAATGTTATATTCAGGCAATGTCAATCAAGGAAAAGAAGGAGTAGCCATAGTATTCAACACAAAATACGAGGCTAATCTTCTTGAATGGCAGTCAGTCTCAAGTAGAGTAATGTGGGCAAATATGAGAATGGGGAACTGGACAATGAGACTTATTTGTGCCTATGGTCCCACAGAAGGTTCTACTAAGGTAGAAGTGGAGGAATTTTTTGAGGCTTTAGAAAAAGCAACTGACACAATGAAAAAGGAAATGTTGGTCCTTGTTGGGGATCTAAATAGTAGAGTAGGAAATGATTGTGAGATATACAAAAATATTTTGGGAAAATTTGGAGAAAAGAGCAAAGCCAATAATAATGGCAAATATCTGTTGGATTTCTGCTCAGGACATGGACTGGTTATTACTAACACCATGTTCCAACATAAAAATGTGCACAAATTCACATGGAGAGAAGAGGCTAGGAATAAGAAAAGTCTCATTGACTATGTTATTGTTGATAGTGATGTTTTCTCCCTGGTGCAGGACACCAGAGTGTACAGAGGATTTGAAATTGGAAGTGATCACTATTTAGTCTTGAGCAGGATAAAATTGAATTTCATAGTGAAAAGAATAACATGTAAGAAAGTTTTAAAGCGAATAAAAGTTGAGCAGCTCTCAGATGTGAACTGTAGACTAATATACACAAATATTATTGAAAAGAAAATGAAAGAGTTTGAGAACAGGAATCAAACCTTGGAGATTCAGTGGCAAACTCTGAAGGAAACATTGATTGATTCTGCCAGAGAGGCATGTGGTGAGGTTGTGTGCAAGGATAAAAAAATCAGAACTCCCTGGTGGACACAGGAAGTTAAAGAGGCAGTGAAGGAAAAGAAGAAAGCATATCAAAAGTTCCTGGCAAATAAGTCAGCTTTTACTCTTACAGAATACAGAGACAAATGTAAGAAAGCTAAACAATGTGTAAAACTAGCTAAACAAAAGTCATGGGAGGACTTTGGCAAGAATACAGAAAATAAATATCAAGAAGGTGGCAAAATATTCTGGAGGTTGTTGAAGAAGCTTAGGAATGAAGGAAAGAGTGCTGTAAAAGGAATTAGAGATGGTAAAGGTGAAATGAAAACAGGAGAAAAAGATATCCTTGAAGTATGGAGTAATTACTTTGAAAAACTGCTAAATGAAACAAGCAGTGATGACAGCACACTGATAAAAAACACTGACCAGGCATGCAGTCAGGAATACATATCCATACTTGAAGTAGAAAAAGCCATCAAAGGCTTGAAATGTGGAAAGGCAGCAGGAGTAGATGATATTCGACCAGAAATGCTGAAGTATGGTGGTATAAGAGTTTTACAGTGGCTGCACTGCATAGTTCAGAAAGCCTGGACAGAGGGACGAATTCCCGATGATTGGAGTAGAGCTCTCATTGTACCCATATATAAAAAGGGAAATAAAACTGAATGTGAGAATTACAGAGGTATTTCCCTACTGAGTGTTCCTGGCAAGATCTATGCAAGTATACTTGAGAAACGGTTGAGAAGAATTGTGGAAGAAAAGCTTGGTGAAGAACAAGCTGGATTCAGGCCAAATAGAGGCTGTCAGGATCAGATCTTCACTTTACAACAAATAGTCGAGAAAGCATGGGAATATAACAAAGATCTGTATTTAAGTTTTGTCGATTTGGAAAAGGCATATGACAAGGTGCCAAGAGAGAAGCTATTCAATACGCTGCAGTTATATGGTGTCAATGGGGCATTATATCAAGCAATACTTAGTCTTTATTTGAGTTGTGAGTCAGCAGTTAGAATTGAAGGAAGTACAGGAAGATGGTTTAATGTTAAATCTGGTGTGAGACAAGGATGTACATTATCCCCTCTGTTATTCATTATCTATATGGATCACATTATGAAGGAATGTGGTATTAAACCTGATATCAAAATTGGAGATGTTAATGTCAGCTCTTTGCTTTATGCGGATGATGTTATACTTCTAAATAAATCCGCTACAAGTCTGCAAGATTCTCTGACTAAATTGAATAGCTGTTGTAATAGATATGGTATGAAGGTCAGCAATAAAAAGACAAAGACAATGAAAATAGGCAGAATCATTGAAAATGTCAACTGTGTTGTGAATGGAGAACCTGTGGAACAAGTAAAACATTTCAGCTACTTAGGCACAATTTTTACTGAAGATGGTAAACTAAATATAGAAATAGACAACAGAATCAGCAAAGCTGGTATCGTGGGAAGTCAACTGAATAAATTCATATGGAATAAGAAAGAAATTAGTCGGAACACTAAATTAGCTGTATACAAGACTGTGTTCAAACCAATTTTAACTTATGGATCTGAGAGCTGGGTCAGAAGTAAAACACTTGACCAAAGACTAGAGACCACAGATATGAGAGTCCTGAGAAAGATTAGAGGCGTGAACAGATGGCATCAATGGCAATATCATATTAAAAATGAGGATATTAGGAAAGAACTTGACATTGTCAGCATCCAGGAATGTGTTAACAGAGCTAATCTCAGATGGTATGGTCACTTAAATAGAATGGGAGAGGAAAGATTAGCAAAACAAGTGTTCTCTGCCAGGTTGGCAGGAAAACGACCCAGAGGAAGACCAAGATATAGGTGGATTGATACGGTACAAAGTGCCTTAGACGATAGAAATATAAGATCTGATAATGTTGGAGTCTTGACAAGTAACAGACTGATTTGGAGGAAAATTGTAGATAGGAAGTTAGTAATGATGTAAATTTTTCATGTAGTACTGTCATATCCTGTACACCCCTTGAGGGTACATGGCAGGAATTTGATGATGATGATGATGATATATTGCAGCCATGCTATGATAGAATCAATCAAGGAGGACAAGCAATGATTACAAATAAGTCAATGCATGGGTTATGCACAAGGAATGGGAATGAATGACATTAAAAAATACCTGAAGGGTATCAGAGACTCATCAAGAGAGGCCATATACTACACATACCAGCTATCATGCTTATTCTTTAATTCATTCACACTACTTGCACTCACAACATCCAATGGCAATCCATTCTAATCACACACCACCCTATGAGAGAAAATTACTCCTCACCCCCTTTCTTAGCAGCTTTCATTCTCAGCTTCCAAGGATGCCCTCTTGTCCTTTCCCCACCCTCCATAAATTGAAACATTCCATCAACTGAAATCTTGTATGACGACCCTTTCAGAAGTTTGTAAGTCTCAATCATCTCCCCTCTTTCTCCTGTCTGCAATCTACAAATTCTGAATCTGTCTTCATACTCAGTATTCCACAATCCTGATATCATTTTTAACACTCGCCTTTGCACTCTGTCCAAAGTATCAGAATCGCAACAGAAACAGGAGACCAGACCTGTGCACAATAGTCTAAGTGAGGTCTTATCAAGGCCTTGTAAAGAGGCAAAATAACATCCTTATCTGGACTACAAGCACTTTTGAGTTGTATTTGCAATCTTTGCCACATGATCCTTGAACTTCAACTTACTATCTATTAACACTTGAAGATCCCTAGCCATATCAGTTTCTTCTAGCCTAATCCTACCAATATAATATGACATTGGATATCTAATCATGCCAAAGTGAATGACTTTACATTTACTGACATTGAACTGACACCCATTTTCCCATGTCCACAATTCCAGCCTATTCAATTCATTCTGCAAGTACTACATATCAGCAGCATTCCTAATTACTCTACCTATCTTTGCATCATCAGTAAATAGATGTATGCCACCTGTCAAATCCTTCCCCATGTGATTAATGTACAAGTTGAATAACAGTGGACCAAGCACTAATCCTTGTGGTACACCATATGGAAGAACTTATACAATGCTGATGAACTGGATATAAATCCATTTGCAGTTAGGCATCTTGAGAAATCAACTGTTCACTGAGAGTGTGAATGTGCAAAGTTAGGAAAACCAGAGCTAAAGGGCATTATGAAAGTATGCATGCAGGCACCATGGGTTAAATGAGTGCAAGAATGACAAAAACAGAATCATCACCAAATTGACAAAGTTGAATGTAGTAGTCTATGCAAGGTATAAAGATTTAGAGGGGACTAAGAGGATACTGCAGTTTATATATAGGGTGATAAAATTTAAAGTATCCTGTTGAAAGCCTTGTGGAGTGCCATCCAGTGATCCAAATGCTGTGAAACATGCAGGAATACATTGTCATGCAGAAGGGATATCAGGGAAAAAAAGTTTCAAAATCCACTGCCAGGGAAACTGTATGATGTACCAAATGTGGATGTAATAATTTTTCTCTCTGTGTGTAAGAAGGAAAAAAGTAAAACAAGCATAAACAACACATTTTTATTCTCTTCTTTTATGCATTCACATGCTGTATTGTTTGATGTGCTGCCCTTTCCAATATGCCACAAACTGCATCCTTTACAGTGTGTAACAGCAGAACACAGCTAGTTGGGACTGATGTTGTACACATACTGCATTATGCTCTTTCAGTGCTGACAAGTTATCAGAATGATCCCAATAAACACTGCCTCTGAGAAATTCCCAGAGCCAGGAGTCACAGGGGAGAAAGATCAGGTGACCGAGACAGACATACAGTGGGAAATGCATGGCTGATCACTCTAGCTTCCATGAGATGTTCTCAAAAAACTTGTACAGATCAACTGATATGTAGAAAGGCTCCATCCTGCATGAAAATGATTGAATCCATGCACAGGCACTGCTGTAGCACAACAAAATTGTTTATCATATCATGATACCTCTTAGCAGCAACTGAGCAGGTCACAGGACTGACTGGTAAATGTGTTCAAAGAAGAATGGCCCAATAATAAATGAAGCTGTAAACCCACACCAGACAGTAACTTTGGGTAAATAAAAAGGAATTTGTTGGATTGCATGCAGGTTTTGCATAGCCCATACCCAGCAATTGTGAGCAAATCCTGCTCCACAGCTCATTAAGGTGAAAGTAAGCCTCATCTCCCCACAAAATTATCCAGGCCATTCAGTGTCCAACTCCACTTGAGCAAGGAATGTCAGTCAACTTTCAAAGTCCTGCATCAGGATGATCTTGAACGGGTAGAAATGCAGAATCTTCCAGACAGTTGTGTAAGGCACATCCATGTGTGTTGATACAGCATGTGCACTGCAAGAACCAAAGCTTTTATTCATGGCCTGCTCCACAACTGCAGTAGCAACTTCATTCACTTGTGAACTGATTGGTTTGCAACCTCTGACAGGTTTAACTCCCAATGATCCCATTTCTTCAAAACAACTAATCATATGTCAGAGCACATGAAGATAGTGGACCTCGTCCACATTTGTTCAGCCAACCAAATTCTGAGTGCAGCCACAGCATTGCAATTTTTTTAGGTAGTACAGCTTCACAAGCATAGAACGTTGGAGCAAGGTCAATGCCATCACTGTAGGCAGAATTAACTGGAATGAAGGGAAAAATCCTATGTTCATCTTTTTAATCCCTCCTAGCACCTAAGTTGTGCGATATATGAATTCAACACATTTGGTGTTTATGACACTCCTTTATGGTAAATTTTGGAACTATACCCCCCCCCCCCCAGAAGATACTGCTTCTGCATGATGCACAATGGATTCCAGAAAAGTTTTGCAGCATTTGGATCACTGGATGGAGCTCCACAAGAACTTAAAAAAAGTATACTTTAATTTATCACCCTGTATATTGATGCCATTAGTATCAGGAACAGGGAGATTTTGGCATTGATTGGTGCAACCTTGCCAAAAGTAAGACATTAGCGAAACTGGTAGCAGATATATTTATAGGAATCCAATGGGAGGGATATAGTATTTTCAAAGAGGTAGAGCAAGCACTGGACAGATCTAAGAGTAAAAATAAAAAGAAGGAAATTTAAATGGTGACAGGAAAATTGAAGATATTCTAGATGTCTTGAGTATTTATAGTAATCTACAGTTTAACCAACTCTTTATCAGAACAGAAAGTTTACATAACTGAAGTACTATTACATGGAATTCTTTAAAAGAAGTTAGTTGACATGGAAGGATGATTTAATTGAAGGGTTGTTATTTTGAAGGTTGGATAAATGGTAGATTACTATACTTGGAAAGGCTGCTAAGCGAAACAAGCTGACAGCATGGTGATTTAAAACATTTAAGAGAATGAAATCAGGAGTACATATCAACATTAGATAACAAAACCCATCAATAACCTGAAATGTGAAAAGGATGCTGGAACAGGTGATATTTGACTTGAAATTCTCAAATATGGAGGTATAAAAGTTTTACAGTGGCTACACTGTAAAATATGATTCAGAAGACATGATCAGAGGGTTGAATTTTCAGATAATTCAAGTAGAGTTCTCATAGTACACATCTCTAAACAAGGATCTAAAACCGAATCTGAGAATCAGATGAATTTCCCTACTGAGTGTTCCTGATAAGATTTATGCAAGTCTACTTAAGAAAGATATTATGGAAGGGAAGCTAGTTTCAGACCAAACTGAAGTTGTCAGGATCAGATTATTCAAAAGACAAATAATTGAGAAATCACTGGAATATTAAGTTTTGTAGATATGGAAAAGGCATTTGCAGTAATTAATCATGGTGAGTTAGAGATCTTGCAGAATGATTTAAATAGGCTGACAGTATGGACAAAAAATAATAGTTGCCAGTTTGCAGAAAAATGCCAAGTTTTGTATTTTCATTCCATGCTTGATGGAAATCAAGTGTGGAATGATTTCTATTAATGGAAATATTCTCCAGGAAATTGAGCAGATAGTTGATTGTGGGAGAGTGTTGGTAGATAGGCATTTGAAGTTCAGAAGGCACACATTACTTGGTTACAGAAGAATACATGAACAATCAAAGTTAAGGAAGATATCTCTCCTCTTATAAGGTATCAATGCTTTTACATCTTGATTACTGTGCTTGATCACCTGGATTCCTTGTAGATGAGAACATAGTAAAGGATTCAGAGGTGAATGACAAGATGGTGAATGATCCCTGAAAATAGGGTAAGAGCATGATTAGCAAGAATAAAAGTAGATTTTGCATTTGTAAAGGAGAGAGCAAATAAATGAAATGGGTTGCCAGAATCTGTTGAGTTTTGTTGTTGAATGTGCTCGAGAGGAACAACAAGAATGCATATTCTGGGTCTTCTCCAATGCATCTTCAAACTCTGTGGAGGTTCCTGGTCAATAATAAACATAAGGTGTTAGTCAAGAGTACACCATATCTCTGCTGGTATTCATACTGACATCACAATTGAAGATGTTCAGCTGAACTCAATTTCATTTAAATGTTACACATATTATACTCCTACATAAATCCAGCAAAACTAAAAATATGGAACTATGGTGAATTTTGTTTTTTTTTTTTAATCTGACTCAAAAAACAAAAGGTCATAAGACTAGAAATAACACATCAATGAATGTATGGATAAAAAGGTATGAAGAAATTACCTTTTTTAAATAACTAAAAATTATTCTTTACAGAATGCAAAAGTAGATAGAATGAAATAGAAGAAAAGTTGGTTTGGTAAGTTCAGAATGACTGTAGCATGTTTAGAATGAAAATCAGGCAATTAAAAGACAAAGGCTACGAAAACAGATAGGAACATGGAAAACATCAACTGCATAAAGAACCCAGAGAACAATTACAGCATTTCAGCTATTTAGACACAAATTTCAATGAAGAGGACAAATTAAAAATAGAATAAGCAAAGCAGGTATGGTGGGAAGTCAAACTGAATAAATTTATATGTAATAAGGGAAAATTAATAAAAACACTAAACTAACTACGAAGGTGGTCTGGTCTGAAAAGTTCTCAACCTAACAATGAAATAACGAATTTATAATTTCAAAATTATTTTTATTTTTCAACATAATCTTCCTTAAGACTAATACATTTATTCCAGTGATGCTCCAGTGCAATTATCATGTCCCTGTAGTGGTTCTCAGTAAGATCTGCAAAATACCCCTCTACAGCTGCAGTCAGCTCTTGATTTGAAGAAAAACTGACCAGTGAGGAAGAGTTTTAGTTTTGGGAAGAGAAAGAAGTCAGAGGAAGCCAAATCTGGAGAATATGGTGGATGTTCTAACAATTCATAATGCAGATCCCTTAATTTTTCCATTGTCAAAACACCTTTGTGGGCAGGTGCATTGTCCTGATGAAAGATGATTTTTTTCCTTCTGCAAACCAGGTCTTTTCTCATGAATTTTTTCATCTAGTTTGGTTAAAAGATCAGAATAATATTCCCTGGTTATTGTTCTACCCTTTTCAAGAATTAATAAAAAAAATGCCTTTAGCATCCCAAAACACTGATGCCATGACTTTTCCTACTGATGGAACCGGCTTTGTCTTCTTTGGCACTGAACAACTGGCTTCTGTCCACTGTTTTGACTGCTGTTTGGATTTTGGTGTGCAATGGCGAATCCAAATCTCATCCATCATGCACTTTGACTCGCCAGTCATCGAATACCATATCGTGCACGTGATCAATAATTTCTGGTTGTTACACTTTTTAGACGTTCTTCACAATGGATCATCTTCAAGGCTGGTACAGCCATGTTTAAACTTGGCAGCTCATTTTTTAATTGTCGAAAATGAAGGAGAAGAGTGCCCATAAACTTTCATGAACTTCGAATGAATTTCTTTTGCGGCTAAACCTTCTTTTACAAAGAATTTTATAACTGCGCAAGACACCAGTTTTGCTTCAGACAGCTGTATAAAACAAACTACTTGATAGAATGACTTGCAATTTCACATGGATGCTTATGACAGATGTATCAACTTAGAAAAAAAAACCTTGCAGACAGTGTTGCAATCTATGGTCGAGGCAGAGAACTTTTCACACCACCCTCGTATATAAAAGCTATTGTTCGACCAATTTTAACTTATGGATCTGAGAGCCAAGTTACAAATATTTGATCAAAGATGGACAAGAGGTTTGAGAAAAGTAGGGGAGTGAAGAGTGATATATATAATGGTGGTGACATTAACAGTGAAGTAAGAACTTGTTACCAATCAGGATTGTGTGGATATATTGCTAATCTAGGGATATGGTCATTTACAATGACTAAGGAAAGTTTAGCAAAACAAGTGTTTGATGCCAGAAATGAGACCAAAGAAAGAAAAAATATACAAACTCTTGGGAAATAAGACTAATTTAAAGATAAATTGTTAAGTTAGTAATAAACTTATGCGGTAACTATCATATACCCCTTAGTGGATACATATCAGGAATTTTGTGATGGCTAAAGTATTGGAAAAGTACATTAAGGACAGAGTTCAGGAATCAATGGACAGGAATATGATGCTCCATGGAGACAGCATGAATTTGTGGAGGGAGATTTCATTTTAGTAAGTTGTGCTATTTCTACAACTAAGTGAAATTTGAGTAATTAAGGGAAATGGCTACGCCACATTGACAGATTTTGCAAAGGCATTTGACGGTATTAATAAAAAGATGGAACACTATTACAAATGTTGCAACAAATGAGGATGGACATGGAGATAGATTAAATTAAGTATAGTTGCTGGGAAAATTCCCATGTTACTCCTCTTAAACACTATTAATAATTACAGCTATTATAGCCTGTTTTTTTTTTTTTTTGTTGTTTAGGAGTGTCTCTTATTTTAATACAATAAGGGACATTGGCTAACATTACTCAAAAAAGGGGTGTATATATATTTTTAGGGCATTATGGGTGAGTACAGAAGGCAATATGGCAGAATAAAAGAGGTGGAAAAAATTTTGTACACACCTTGTTTTTGGTTCTATGATGCCTTCCAATTCCAAAATCTTACTGAAGGTTGTTTATAAATGGGGGGGGGGGGGGGGGGGGGGGAGCGTAAGCTGCAATCTCTGAGACAGAAATTGCAGCTCACGCCCTTGAACTAAAACATATCCCCCAAATCGACAAGGCCATAATCATAGACAAACAAGACAACGAAACAATGCTTAGAATATCCGAAACTATTGCCATAAAATGCGATGAAAATTCTATCAACGCCCACTGCCCCTACCTAATTTCCGAATGTTGGATGATTCAGAACTTACAAATTAAGCCTCCAGCCATTTAGCGACCACAAATGCCCTAATTTGGCAGATGCAACTTGCAGCCTTGACAGAGCCCTACGCTCATTCCCACAAGGTTCCGATGACGGTCAGACAACGTCCGAAACGGTCCATACCCCGTTAACCCCTGTCCAAGTTTACACATAAGGATATTCTTCCCCTTTGTTTCCCCCCCCCCCCCACCACCACCACCACCACACACACACAGAAAAAATTGTGGCCCTAAACAAAATAATATATATATTATTAATAGTAACCCAGGTTTCCAATCTTATTTCCCGCGTCAAAACGCACCCCATGTCCCCCATGGGGTTAAATTCTATTCTTTTTTCTATAATTTGTATGAGTGTAAATGTGAGATCTGTGCAGGATCTTCCTTTCCTAAAGCCGCACTGTTCTTCTCCAATAATTTCCTCGGCCCATGGTGTCAATTTACTTCTAATTATATTTAGATATATTTTATAGCATGTATTTAATAAGGATTCCTTAGTTTCCACAGACTATTGCTATCTTCCATTCTTGTGGGGCATTTCCTTTTTCCCATATTCTGTTCAGAAATTTAATCTTAATTGAAATGGTTTAGAGCTGTATTTGTATATTTGTATAGTTCTGAATTTATTCCATCTTCTCCTGTAGCTTTTCTGTTTTTTAGTATTTCCAATATTTTCTTTAGATCATTTAACTGTATTTTTGTTTCTTGATTTATTACTTGTTTTATTTCAATTTGATTATCATTGTTTAGAATCTGGGTGTAGTGATTGGTCCATTCTTTTGTGGAGGGGCCTTCTAATTGTAGATTATCCTTTGTTTCTTAAGTCATTTTTTTAATGATTTTATAGCTCTTTAGTTGAGGTCCATTTATGTTGTGCTGTAATCTTCATACAAAATTTTTCCAGTCTTGTCTGATGATTTTCCTGGTTTCTCTTCTGAAATAGAATATAAAAGAACTGATTCTTTTATATTCTATTTCATTTCCTATGGTTCTGTTGTTTAACCATTTAAGGTAATTTCTTTTTTCTTTCTTATTAAAGATTCTATTTCTGGGTTCCAGGTTCTTAGTCCTTTCCTTTTTCTTTGCAGTTTTGGCTTCATATGCTGCTTGTTTTACTATTTGTTTAATGTTTTGCCAATCATTTTCTATATCTGTATCTTCATTTATTTTCTTTATATGATTTGTAAGTCTTCTTTGATATAGTTCTGTGATACTATCTTGCTGTAACAGTTCTATCTTAAATTGAGTCTGCTTTTGTGTTTTTGTATTGTTTCTATTTCTCTGGTTTGGGATCTTAATAGTACTGATTAATAAATGGTGGTGAGAGTCAATATTGCATCCTCTGTATACTTTGCAATTACTTCCCAACCTCTTTAGTCAATGATGCTTTTATATCCTCTGGTTTCCCATGTATATTTATGTATATCTTTATGTTTAAAGAATCTGTTGGTGATTTTCAAGCTATTATAGGCCACAAATTCCCTGAGTTCTCTTCCAATTTCAAAACAATAAATTTGGTAAATACAAGATGGTGTTCAATTTTAACTTAAGCATGTGAAAGTTGGTTTAGAATATGAATGTTATGAAAAAAATTAAGGGAGTGAAGAGATGACATCAATGGCAGACTTATTAAAAATGAGGATATCAGGAAGGAATTTAACATTTTTAGCATTCAGGAATGTGTGAATCACATGACCAATTGACACAGAATGTAAGAGGAAAGATTAACCATGCTACCAGCCAAGACATCTATAGAGACATCAAGGTTATCATGGATGTGAAGTGCATATTAAAATTGTAATACCATTGAACTTACATTGAAATATATAATGGATACGAGGCATATGAGGATGCATATTTGATCCATAATGGCTGGTAAGGTGGTTAATAAAACTTTTTTTTTTTATTTCCAAGATGGCAGGAAAAAGATCTAAAGAAAGACTAAGATGAAGGTGGATTAATACAGTTAGAAGTGCTTAAAAAAAAAATAAAAATAAAAAAATAAAAAAGCTTTTCAATCAGAACATGAAAGCAGGTGGCTGGAAAGGAGTATAACCACCACCTTATCTGAAGAAAAGGAAACCTCTGAGTTGAATAGTAAATTTCTTCATTTGATTTGCACAACATGTGAAACAGTGATGATATGAATGGTGGACCATACTGTTAATGTTATTCCAAGAATCTATTCAAAGGCACATTGAATCTAAATTGCTAATAGGAAACTCAGTGTGATGAACAGCCTTATGATAAAAACAGCATCATTGTAGCTTGGAAGAACAACAGAACATTGCACGCTTCCATCAAAAAAATACCCAAGTTCGATTCTTGCAGATGAGAGAATCTTTATACTGGCTTTTCAATTCAAGGTGAGTTATAGCCTATTTCATATAGAGATAGCAAGGTTTTCTTCTCCTAGAAACTCAAGTTTTTCATCCTGCATACACACAAATTGGCCATGAGCGCGCGCACACACACAATTCACAGACCAAAATACTATTTGTAGTGGTGGTGAGTAATAGATAGAGTTGTATATTGATGGTAGTAAGTGTTGTGGTTAGCGTATCAAGTTGGAGAGATGAGTATAGTGAAGAAGTGTGCCCTCCCATGATGAGTCCTTGGACTATTCCCTGGAGGTGTCATGGAATAAAAAAATATCATTTCACCATATCGGGGGGGAGATACACATTCTTGATGTATACTACAAACTTTGGAATAAGATTTTTTCATCTTTTAAGAAATGTTAAGCAATTAATTAACAAAGGCATTTTGTGCTTTAAATTCTCAAAACAATGTATCCCTGTCTCTTCCAAGAATGTTCAAAGATGCATGTAAACAGATAACTAACATTCTTTTAGAGGTTTTAAAAGAATTATTCTAAATACAGCATAGTGGAAATACCCCAGTTAACTGATGGTTGTTCAGACCAGTTCTTTTACATTCAAAATCTTCTGCATTCTTTCTTTCTCACCTGAAATCCACAACTTCATCTATCCTATGTAGGCCAGACCACATGAGCATGATATATACATACTGGCTACTGAATTAGAAACTTATTTAATACAATGATTTCCGTATAGGCTTGTGACTGCCAATACTGATTGTCTTCAATTCTCTACACATAGTTCAGTGAGATAGGTCAGGAACAGCCTTCATTAAATGCTTTCAACTGCTGCACACAGAAAATTGTCTGTACAAGCCTTCTCAGACAATGGCAATCTTTTCCTGAGAGACTGTCTTTGGACTATAGTTACACCTCTTAGAGGAGTAATGCAGGTCATTTTTCCTGATTAAATACCTGGGATATCCCATCTTTTGAGAAACCAGTCAAGCTTTGCCGTTTTAAAAATTGTGGCTCCGGCCAGATGGGTAACTAAAATAAGCCCTTTATCGAGCTCCGAAAGATCCTTTGTTTTTCTCATTGTGTTCACTGTTAATTACTGACCAGCAGCATTCTTATATTGTTGCCTAGAACATGTGGTGATGCACATGACCAAGTATTTTGCATCTAAGCTGCATAGGTGATGCTTATGCACATCTGCATAAAGGTTTCTAATTCAATGGCCAGTATGTGTAGATAGCAGTCTAATTTGGAGAGAAACCATTGATAGGAATTTAGTAATGATGTAAGCCACTTGTGTAGTACTATCATAATATGCTATAACCCCATCCCAAAGGGTACACATCAGGAATTTAATGATAATTCAGTTATTTTGTCAATACTAAATTGGGAATGGCAGTAGCAAGTTAATAAAGCTGATGCAGAGATTCTTCGAGATAATCTAAACAGACAGGAAGTTTGGGTAAATAACAGCTATCAATTTAATGTGGCAGCGTGAGGTTATGAATTCTGGGATAAAAAAGAATTGCATGCTATGTATTATACTGATAGGCTGCACTACAGGAAATTGGTGGCTAAGTCTATCAAAGATTACCTATACCAAAGCAGAAAAAATAGCTGAAGGGATCAACATGGATTTTAACACCCTGAGAAGCAGAGACAAGTATTATTCTCTTTATATATGGATTTGATATTCACACTTGGACACAGATTTATTTGTCTTGTTTTGCTCAAAATGTGGACAGTGGAAAGGAGTCAGAGCCAAGCAATCAAAATTGTGAAATGTGTGTAGAGAATATGAAGATACTGAAAGTTTGTAGGCTAGAAAGTTTAGCTGATAGGAAGAAAAGAAGAGATATAAAAATTTAACTTACTAAACAGTGAAAAGTTTGTCGCCTGGCACTTTCGCAAATGCCTTTTCCACACCTACAAAACAAATATTCAGATCCTTATTATATTACAATAATTTCCCAATTATTTGTAGTAAAGTAAAAATGTGATTTTCATCAGTCCTACTTGGCCCGATCTCAGCTTAAGTTTCTCTTCCACTCCACATTTTTTTAAATCCATTTAATAAGTAAACTTGAATAAATCGCATAGGGAACACTTGGTAGCAAAATTCTTCAATAGTTCACATTTTTTTTTTTTTTTTTTTTTTTTTTTTTTAATAACAGATGATACCAAGAGAGCTCTACTCCAGTCCATTTGGACTGACATTTTGACCTGAACTTCTGAGTATAGCAGAAGTCAGGTTAGATTCCTTCCTCCTTCAATTTAAGTTTTTTTTTCCCTATCTTAATATTCATGTGTTTCTGATTCCATTTCACTTTTTCATATTTCCTACCATAGTGCTCTCACTCTACTGCCTCATTTAACAAATGAGCTAAAAATATAAAAAAAAGTTAAAAGTTATTATTATTATGGACAACTCCAGGAGGAGTCCTTAGACTCACCAAGAGAAGCCATAAACATCATGTCAAGAATTGTCCGACATTTGTGCAGTATCTATCATACTTTCTTTTAACTCATTCACAGTCATGTCATCCACAATAGACTCTGGCAACCCATTACACTCATTCACCACTCTCCAAGCAAAAAACCTAGTTCTAACACCATGCTAACTACTGTTATGTCGTGGTTTCTCTCTACTTTCTTAACTTATATACTTCTTTAACCTCTATTATCTTTTCTTGTGTGTGTATTCTAACTAGAATCTACCTAGGGATATTTCCTTTTCAGATACTGGCAAATTTGTATTTATACTGTGCCAGCCAGTATCCTATAACAGGAATTTATTCAAGTTCAGGGAAATATTCCTAGATTCATTGTCATACACTCTAACACACACATTTAAATAGATATCGGTACTTTGCAGTCGTGACCAATGATCTATTCTTAAACATATATATACTATAATTTCTCCCACTATGGTTCTAATTTTATAAGTGGTAATTTGATATCTCGAATTCAGGCATGACTCAGGCATATGCAATAAAACATGTTTATTGGAACTAAATGACAATTATAACTAAATTGAATCAAAATACTAAAACTTCTAAATCTCATCCTAAAATAGTTAAACAATTTAAAGTTATCAAATTCACTTGGATAGATCAAAGTATTAATCATACAAAACAATGGAAAGCAATGACAATATCACACTAAATTAAGATCCTCTCATGTATGCTATTCATAAAGTACATATTACACAACTTGTTGCTATCTCAGTTAAGGTTATCTACTAAACAAAATACACTTATTACTTCAGTTTATTCAGTCAATTAGATTCGTTCCTGACAATTCCTTGTCCAACAGAATTTGCTGTCTCAAAATACGAAATCTTATCAATGTTCTCTAAGGATTGTCCACATTACTTAATCAAACACAAATTTCTATCTTCTATCACTTCCGGAACAAATAAAGATCTCTACATTACCCTGGTTCTTTCTGAAGGTCTATTAACTACCATGTTCTGGTTATCCTTCAATTGGCTATCTCAGCGCTTGGCTTTTGGCTACGTCGTCCTTTCTACTGTTCCGGACTCTAACTAATTTCTGGACTGAAGGCAATCTCTGATCTTCTGATGGGACATCCAGCGAATGGCACGATTCTGCATAAGCTGATGATTCGCGTACAGCTCCGCGTGGAATCTTCTTAATCAGGAATCAGGATCAGTATAATCAGGAAAACGGCCCGCTGTCCGACTTCATAGAACCCTGCCTCGTCCTTTCTCTGACCACCGGTCAAGAATCCTCGAGATGAAATCCGGAACAAAAAAAAAAAAAAAAAAAAGCCCTTGCAATATGGCATGCGTTGCCTTATATTCTGTGTTCTAGTGCCCTCTTTTTGCTGTATTCCTTTTCGCACGACCCTTAGTTTTAATGTCCTTAAGATGATCCTTATTCTCCCTATTGCTGTTAGGTGCTGTCTTCGAGGAAAGTGCGCTTACGTTATCTTCTGCGTATGCTATAGCCTTCGGTGTTACGATCGATACGTGTGTTTCAGACGTGACCTTTGCACAGTTACTCATTACTGTCTGGCGATTTACATTATTTTAGATAGCTTAATAGGACACAAATTTAAGCCAATATTTCCTTTACATATAATCATAATTTGACATAATTCTCTAGTCTAGTTTTCCTGTTTTGATTATAAATATTTCTAATACATTACACATATTAACGCACATTCTCACATACAACAAACAAGGCCTTTATTACTTTCTGCCGGTGTGCAGGTATTATCTCAAATTAGTTAAAATTTTCATGTTAGATTCTGAATGAACAACTTCTTAGAAAATCCTCCATTCAGGATCTAACACTACATTCTTACTCAGTTACCATGGATGGCCACCTAGATGCTACAGAAATTTTCCCTTGAAGTTATAAGGATGTGGGGTAAACATGAGAATGGTGACTAAATTTTTAAGAATAGTGCTGAATGAATAAAATTAGCTGCTAGAGGTATATAATTCAGTGCTCTGTTAGTGAAACAAGTTTAAGGAATTAGTATATTATAAGCATTATGTATATAATGGTGCAAGCCTTCTGCAATGAAACTTTGAACTCTTTGAAGATGACTAGGTAATAATACATATGATACTCAGAGTAAGCACTGTGGTAGTCAACAGTACATTCACTATCACTTAACTAAAGTTACTTACTGAACATCCTCTGCTTTTATACAATGATGGACTAGCTGCTTATGAAGATCTAGAATACTATATACACTGATATCTCCAACATTTGTAAGGCACATCATACAATTTTCTGTGTGTTTAGCATCTAGAAATGAAGGGGGGGAAATTAAAATCTAAAACTAAACGATTAAAATTAAAAGCAACAATATCAAATAAATAATAACATTTTGTATTATTTAACCTATTAAATGTTAATATTTGTAGGATGTAACCATAAACATTTCTTAAACAACTTCTGAAGTGTTCATTATTCAGCAGTTATGCAGCATTCCTTAAATTATCAGTGTTCGTTAAACAACTGTAAACAGTTTTAAGCAAATTCAAGCTTTAGCATACATATGATATGCTACTATATCTTTGTATTATAGATTGACACTTCATAGCAAAGAAAGAAGCTGAATATAAGACTGAAGCTTAATGAACTGATCTTAATGACTTAAAAATTGCTCACAAACTGAGTATTTCTCTGAATACTTAACTTTTATTCAGGCATGATTTTTTTAAATTCAACAATTAAGGTCTATAAATAAAGGACATGCACAAAACCTCTGTCAGGCGATCAATATTGTCAGATCTTGTATTTCACTCTAAAGCACTTCTTACTGAATAAATCCACCTAAACCTTGGTCTTCCTCTTGGACTTTTTCCTGCCATCATCTGTTGTGCTAACCATTCTGTATAAATAATCATACCACCTATCTCAGGTGTAGCTCTGCTCACACAATGCCGAATGCTAACAATGCCAAGTTGCTTTTTAGTATGTTCATTTTTAATGCGATTCCACCTCTGATGCATCTATTTACTCTGTTAATTTTATCAGAAAAGATAAAGTCTGCAGACTTGTTTTTTAATTTTTATTTCTGATCCAGCTCTCAAATGCTGTGGAGTTAAAATTGGCTTAATGCCATTATACTACTTTTGACCAATTTCTCTCATTCCATATAAATCTATTTAGTTAACTCCCAGCCATTTAGTACAGTTTCATGAATTCTAGTGTATTTTACCTATATAATTTGCCATTTTCACTAACAATCAGGTCTACATAGCTGAAATTTTTTCTTCTAAGTTTCTCATTCAGAATGTAGTTTTTAATGTTGGCTTATTTCATTGGCAGCAACATTGAAAACATCAGCTCTTTTCATAAGTAATAAGACTGCCAGTAACAAAAAGACTTGTCAATTTTCTTACCACGTTTGATACAGCAGTTATTCAATTTAGTTAAGGAATCCTGCTAACTTTTAACATCTGCATAAAGTAAAAATTCTTGTAGATAAGCTTATACCTTTGTTATACATAGGTTTTAATTTTTCAGGAAATGACAACGTATACTAGATTTATTTTTTCCCCTGAGGTGTCCCACATAGGTTTGGATAAAACCACATTGTTGATGGGAGGGGGGGGGGGGGAATTGTAAAGTTTGTGTGTATTTATCTGTGTAGGTGGGGTTTCCCTACCAACTGAGAAAGAAAGGGTGCCAATGAGAGCCAATGATATTAATTAAAACAACTTCAATCAATACCTGCCTATATTTCGGCAATGTTATATTGCCATCATCAGGGATCACAAAAAACATGATATGTGCAACAGGCACTAAAAATGGGCAAATGAAGGCAACAGATGTCAGGCCTAGAGTCCTAAACAGTATACCTCCTAGTGGACTAAATTGGGTTATCTTGGCCATTGGTCTTAAAACGTATAATTTTAAAAGACTAGGTAGAAGCCTAATGTCCTATGAGGGGTGATGTTGGCTAGCCATAGCTGTTGGGTAGAAGGCCTAGGAATTAGTTTCCCAAATCTTTGAAAGTTTAACACAACCATAATTGATTCTAAAGAAGTATTTTGAATTCATATCTGTTGCAGTGAAGCAGTATTTTTTTTCCCATTTGATTCTGCGCAAGATATCTAAAGGCATGGTCAGCTAGACCTGACCGTAGTTATGGCAGCAGATGCATTTATTTTTAAAAAAATATTTTTGTTGGCAGATCTCCCTGTATGACCATAATATAAGTTGCAAGAACAAGGATTTTTGTGAATACCTGGAGCAGAGAGAATCCTTATGGGAGTGGATAAAAGCAAACAGCTTTGAATGAGATTTGAAATCACCAGCAGATTTATTTTTTTCCCCTGAGGTGTCCCACATAGGTTTGGATAAAACCACATTGTTGATGGGAGGGGGGGGGTGTAAAGTTCGTGTGTATTTATCTGTGTAGGTGGGGTTTCCCTACCAACTGAAAAAGAAAGGGTGCCAATGAGCGGTGCATGATTAGAATATCTAGAAAAGGTAGGATAATTTCCTAAAGTGAACTGGATTCTGGGGTGCTGGTTAAGGAGGAAGAAGTAGCATGTTTTAGCCATATGGGGAAATAGACCACATCAATATATATTAGCTGGGTAAGTTTGAGAATAGAAATATCAAGAGCATATTTTGATGAAAAACATGCTTCTAATTGCAAATTTCAATATATAAATTGACTAGAGAGTAAAGTTCAATGCTATACCCTCTGTTTATAAATAGTGTACTCCAAAGTGGAGTAGCCAGTATGAATTGCAAAATTGAAAAGATCAATGGTATCAGGGAAGAAAACATCTTTCAGTAAAACTAAAGTGTCAGAAAGCAGTAAACTGGTAAAAGGGTGATACTGAAGCTAACAATGATATTTTAAACTAAATTTTAGATTAAAGATTTAAAATGAGTGGACTTTTTAATATATGATGAAGTATGACCACTAGTAAATGGGATTTGAGATTTTTTTGACAAAAAAAGGGGGAGGAGGTTCAATGGTAATCACTATGGGACCAAGGGTTATTTGGTTTATGAAACATATGGATGGAGAGGGGAAAAGGCTAGTTATTTTATTTTTTATTTATTTTAACTATTTCAGGAGGCCAGAAGAAAACATCTTAAGGTTGTGACAAATTGTAAGGTAATTCCAACAGATCAAGTAGCACAACAACACCGACTGCTGTGCGCAGACTTTAAATTAAGATCGAAGATAAGAACTTCTGGTTGCCATGGGATGAAGACAATTAAGTGGTTTCGCTTAAAAGAAGAGAGTGTGAGGAATCGTTTTAGGGAGAGAGTGTTAGAGAGGATTTCGGATGGACTGGAAAGTGTACAAGATTGGTGGAAACATAATTCAAAAGTAATCCTGAGCTGTGGAATCGAGGTGCTTGGTGAGACATCTGGAAAGATTAGAGAGCAGAAGGAGGGTTGGTGGTGGAATAATGATGTACAAGTGGCAGTGACAGCTAAGAGGAAGGCAAAGCAGAAGTGGGATGAGTCAAGAGTGGAAGAGGACAGAGGTGTACAAAGAGAGAAAGCAAGAAGCCAAGAGAGTTGTGGCACAGGCGAAGGCCATGGCATATCAAGATCTGTATGATCAATTAGAAACAAAGGAAGGACAGAGAAAAATTTACCAACTAGCAAAATGTAGAAATAAAGCAGCTAAGGACATCTTACATGTGAGGCAGATCAAAGATGCTGAAGGAAGAGTATTATGGAGGGATGTGGACATAAGAAACAGATGGAAAATATACTTTGAGGGACTTCTGAATGAGGAAAATGCAAGGACTCGCAGAGGAGATGGGCAGCCTTCTGAGGGGATGGTGCAGAACCTTCAGTAGAATGGAAGTGACAGAGGCCATGAAGAGGATGAGGAATGGAAAAGCGGTGGGCCCCGACAGAATTCCAGTGGAGGCATGGAAGGCACTGGGGGAAGAGGGAATTGACCTGCTGTGGGACCTGTTCATGAAAGTTTGCCAACAGGAAAATATACCCGAGGAATGGAGGGAGAGTACTCGTTCCCATCTACAAGGGTAAAGGGGATGCACAAGACTGTAAAAATTACAGAGGGATAAAGTTGATGTCCCACACAATGAAGATCCTAGAAAGGGTTCTTGATGGTAGATTGAGGGAGGCGGTGGAGATTGCAAAGGAATAATTTGGCTTCATGCCTGGTAGATCAACAACAGATGCTATCTTTGGGTTACGACAGATGATGAAAAAATATCGAGAGAAACAAAGGGAGCTACATCTGGTATTTATTGATCTGGAGAAAGCATACGATAGAGTGCCAAGGCAAGAAGTCTGGAGGTGTCTGAGGGAGAAGAAGGTGCCGGAGAAATATGTCAGGTTGGTGCGGGAAATGTACAGAAATGTGAAGACAAGTGTTCGGACCTGTTTGGGACAGACAGAAAGTTTTCAAGTAACAGTTGGCTTGCATCAAGGGTCAGCATCAAGTCCGTTTCTGTTTAATATTGTGATGGAGGTGGTAACAGAGGAGGTGAGAGAAGATGCACCTTGGACAATGTTGTATGCAGATGACATCTTGCTGTGTGTAGATTCAAGAGAAGAAGCGGAAACTAAACTGGAAAGATGGAGAAAAGTACTGGAAGAGAGAGGTATGAGACTGAGCAGAAGTAAGACAGAGCATATGTGTTGCGCAGTGGGCAGTGGCCAGGAGACAGACCTGGAGCAGGAAGGTGAGAGACTTTAGATACTTAGGTTCGACAGTGGAAGAAGATGGAGGAGGTGAGAAGGAAGTGGGATGCAGGATACAAGCAGGTTGGAGGAACTGGAGGGAGATGGCTGGAGTGTTATGTGATAAGAGGGTGCCGATCAATCTGAAAGGCAAAATTTATAGGACAGTAGTGAGGCCAGCTATGACATATGCTATAGAAACTGTGGCCCTGAGGAAAAATAACATTAGCAGGATGGAAGTAGCAGAGATGAGAATGCTTAGGTGGATGTGCGGTGTGACCAGAAAGGATCATCTGAGAAATGACTATGTCAGGGGAACAGTGAAAGTTACGAACTTAGGAGCGAAAATACAGGAAGCAAGGTTGAGATGGTTTGGTCATGTGATGAGGAGGGAGGACGAATATGTGGGAAGAAGGGTCATGCAGATGGATGTGCAAGGAAGGCGGAAAAGCGTGGGCGGCCAAAGAAGAGATGGAGGGAGCTGGTAGAAGAGGACTTGAAGATGAAGAACTTGGATGTGGTGACAGCCCAAGACAGGAAGGTGTGGAGGAGCCTCATAACAAACAGTGACCCCACTTAAGTGGGAGAAGCTGCAGAAGAAGAAGAAGATTTCAGGAGGCCAACATGTGACATTTTTAGAAGCCTTTTTATAATTGGTAATTCCTTAGAATTCCTTCTGAGAATAGATAACCATAATCCAGTGGTTTACAAGTGTGGTTTCTGATCAATGCATCCATTGTCTGATCACCAACATTACTGCCCCCCCCCCTTGTTATTTGTATGTCGTTTTTGTGGTTTGCTGTGGTTGGGTGAAGATGGAGAGTTGTAAAGTAGGTTCCCTCCCTCGATAAGTCTGACTCCTTGGAGGTGTCATGTAATGATAAGTTTTAGGATAGTATTCCTAATGATGTCTCTGAGTGAGACAAAATATAGGGTCTATTAAACTTTTTTTGTCTGTATTCATTCCATTAAACCTAATGAGTTTAAACCAGCACATATTTTTGAATGCAACTAAGACTATCAAGTTAAGTACAAATTTCATAGATGTGTTTTTTTCAGAATGAAAATTCTGATATTCCATGAATCTACATGACAATAGCTAAGACCTCTTGTAATGCAAGAAGAATTGAATAGAGGTCATTCCTGCACTAAGAAGGTGCTACAATAATCTGATTAAAGATTTAATTGTGATATGTACATATAACTTGAATCCCCCTCCATTCTAAAGAACTGCTCTCACTCCCAACTGTAGCTATTTACTGTGGACCTGGATAGCCAAGTGGACAGCTCTACAAATAGGTTGTGACTCGTACCAAAATTTAATGGAATGAATACCAACACAAAGAGAAGTAATTAAAAAGCAAGTTCAATTGTCTGTCATAGGTCACAAACATTCAGGAATATAATATTAAAATTGTAATAACACACCCAAAAACAAACAAAACAATAAGTGGACGAAATTAGACTAAAGCTTCAGGTTATGAGGGACACCCTCTATAGGTGCTGTTGGGCAGGAGGCCTAACAATTAATCTCAAAGATGCCAATGACAGATTCAAAACATCATAATAATTAAACTTGCTTCTTTTCTTTTAGGATTACACTGTGATCAGCATTCATTTTAAAAATTTTTATGGAATTTACAACCATGTTAAAAAAACTTTTTTATTATCCCGACGTTTCGATCTTCACATCAAGATCATCATCTGGAGCATACATAAGTATACAGAACAAGCTGAGTTACATCATTAACTGTAAGCTAGAGAACGAATGATTTGATCACGTTATTCTACTGGCGTGACCTCTGGTGAATAAAAAATAAATAAAATAAAATAAAAATTTTTTACATCAAGCTAAATTCTATTTTTACAATGACAGGAATAAACATTCTTTAAGATGGTTTTCTTTCAGAAACAATTGGTGTCCTATTTTTAGTATTACAATTCCTATTTTTTATTTACAATACTGGATTTTCTACAGTCCTGTTTGTAGTTGTTCTTGGTGAGGAAGGTCGAATATATACCTTCCATGTGTTTTGGATTTTTAAACCATCATTGTTGTTCAGATTGGGGTGGTTGCTGATAATCTCTCAGGCTTCCTTGAATTTCCGTTCATACCACGTTCTAGTGTGATGTAGACAGCTGGTGGTTTTCCAGTCAATTCTGTGTAAGGTATTCAGGGCATGATCAGAAAGGCCAGCTCCACCATAATTATATTTAATGGGTCATTTATGTTCTTTTTGTCTAATAGGAATAGTGCATCATGTTTCTCCTGTATATGGTATGTTGCAAGTACAATAAATCCGGTATACTCCAGGGTGAGCTAGTGGAGGGAGTGGGTCTTTGGATAAGTTGAGTAAGTTTTTTAATTTTGCAGGAGGTTTAAAGGTGGCTTTGAGGTTGTACTTTTTGTTTATTTTGTCTGATATTCCTTTAACGTAGGGAATGGTTATAGTTTTACTGTAGTCTGGTTTGTCTTTGTTTTTTTATTGTGGTTTTGTAGAGAATTTTGTTTATAGTATTTTGGCTGTATCCGTTTTTTTGTAGGATATTACTGATAATTTTAAACTCGTCTTTCAGTGCCTGTTCACCGGAACAAATCGTCTGAGCTCTGTTTTTTAGCGTGTTGATGACACCTAGTTTTTGTGCTGGGTGGTGGTAGGAGTTTATGTGTATATATTGTCCCGTATGTGTCAGTTTTCGGTAAACAGTGAAGGAAAGATTGCCCGAGGGAAGACGTGTGACAAGTGTATCTAGAAACTGAAGTATGTTGTGTTTTTCAATTTCAATTGTGAACTGTATGCGTTTGTGTTGTTTGTTTAGGTGGCTATGGAATGTGTCTAATGTCTGGCGGCCATGGGACCAGATCGCGAAAACATCGTCAACGTATCTAAGCCAGACTTTGGGTTTTAGAGGGGAGGAATCTAGGGCAAGTTGCTCAAAATGTTCCATGTAAAAGTTAGCATTAGCAATGGGGGGGGGGGGGGGGAAATAATGGCGAGCCCATGGCTGTGCCTTCTTTTTGTAAGTAGAAGGCGGTTTGCCATACAAAATAACCCGACTGTAATACATGCGCAAAATCGCAATGATATCTGGAGGGAATTTGTTTTGTAGGAGAAGGATTGTGTCATTGATTGGGACATTCGTAAAGAGGGCAGAGACGTCAAAACGGACTAATAAATCATCTTTTTCTAATGTAATATCGTTGATGATGTTTATGAAGTGTTGTGTGTTTTTGATATAGGCGGGGGAATGACCTACCAACTCCTTGAGTGTTGCTGCCAATTTTTTGGCTAAATGATACGTCGGGCTATCAATTCCTTCAACGATAGGTCTTAGCGGGGTGTTTTCTTTATGAATTTTTGGTAGCTCGTAAATTCTAGGGGAGGGTGCGTAATGAAATCAGATCTCACGGCGCTTTTTCCACATGTATTATGGTCGGGTTATTTTGTATGGCAAAACGCCTTCTACTTACAAAAAGAAGGCACAGCCATGGGCTGGCCATTATCCCCCCCCATTGCTAACTTTTACATGGAAAATTTTGAGCAACTTGCCCTAGATTCCTCCCCTCCAAAACCCAAAGTCTGGCTTAGATACATTGACGATGTTTTCGCGATCTGGTTCCATGGCTGCCAGACATTAGACACATTCCATAGCCACCTAAACAAACAACACAAACGCATACAGTTCACAATTGAAATTGAAAAACACAACACACTTCAGTTTCTAGATACACTTGTCACACGTCTTCCCTCGGGCAATCTTTCCTTCACTGTTTACCAAAAACCGACACATACGGGACAATATATACACATAAACTCCTACCACCACCCAACACAAAAACTAGGTGTCATCAACACGCTAAAAAAGAGAGCTCAGATGATTTGTTCCGGTGAACAGGCACTGAAAGACGAGTTTAAAATTATCAGTAATAACCTACAAAAAAACGGATACAGCCAAAATACTATAAACAAAATTCTCTACAAAACCACAATAAAAAACAAAGACAAACCAGACTACAGTAAAACTATAACCATTCCCTACATTAAAGGAATATCAGATAAAATAAACAGAGTACTACAAAAGTACAACCTCAAAGCCACCTTTAAACCTCCTGCAAAATTAAAAAACTTACTCAACTCATCCAAAGACCCACTCCCTCCACTAGCTCACCCTGGAGTATACTGGATTTATTGTACTTGCAACATACCATATATAGGAGAAACAGGACGCACTATTCCTATTAGACAAAAAGAACATAAACGACACATTAAATATAATAATTATGGTGAAGCTGGCTTTTCTGATCATGCCCTGAATACCTTACACAGAATTGACTGGAAAACCACCAGCTGTCTACATCACACTAGAACATGGTATGAATGGAAATTCAAGGAAGCCTGTGAGATTATCAGCAACCACCCCAATCTGAACAACAATGATGGTTTAAAAATCCCAAACATATGGAAGGTATATATTCGACCTTCCTCACCAAGAACAACTATAAACAGGACTGTAGAAAATCCAGTATTGTAAATAAAAAATAGGAATTGTAATACTAAAAATAGGACACCAATTGTTTCTGAAAGAAAACCATCTAAAAGAATGTTTATTCCTGTCATTGTAAAAATAGAATTTAGCTTGATGTAAAAATTTTTTATTTTATTTATTTATTTTTTATTCACCAGAGGTCACGCCAGTAGAATAACGTGATCAAATCATTGTTTCTCTAGCTTACAGTTAATGATGTAACTCAGCTTGTTCTGTATACTTATGTATGCTCCAGATGATGATCTTGATGTGAAGATCGAAACGTCGGCATAATAAAAAAGTTTTTTTTTTTTTTTTTTTTTTTTACATGGTTGTAAATTCCATAAAAATTTTTAAAATGAATTAAACTTGCTGTTTAATTACTTAACTTAGAGCTGTATTTGTTCCAGTAATTTTTAATATGAGGTTGTGGGTTCAAATCCCACAGAGTGGCATGGATATGTTAAGGTATTTACAAGGTTAACTATTTTTGCCACCTATCTTAATGGAAACAAGAACTGGATTGGAAAAGCTATATTTGTCTCTAGAGCAAGGCTTGCAGATTATCTGACACCATCCATCCCCATATTAATTTGACATAAGTTGCATACCCATCATGAGTGGGATGTCCTAAAAGAATTTTGCAAACTACTTTTCAAAGTTAATTTAATCTGGCAATTAAGATATGTAGTAGGTTTTACATTTAACACTATACAATAGAAAAAGCTAATTTTATAGATATTGATTTTACATTTAACACTATGCAATAGAAAAAGCTAATTTTATAGACAGACATGGATAGTGAATTTTATGCAGACAATTTGAAACACTTCATTTAAGGTAATGAAATAAAGAAACAAGATAAGAGCACATTTAATAAAATTCAAAGTTAAAAAAATAAAAAATAAAAAAAAATATATATATATTAGTACTTACCACTTTTGCTCCTAAAAGTAGCAAAACCGACTTTTCTTACTGCAGACCCTTCATGTGCTGTTACTTTATACTTCCGATAAGGCTTCAGATTTGGCAGTGTAAATACCTGTAATATTTATAGGACAGACTTAAAAGCTTTAACATTAGCACAATTGTATTACAAGAAAAAATGTATGAGGATTATTAATTAAACTAATTTATAAATTGTATTTAGCTAGTTTTAAATGACAGACATAGAACCAGAGCAAATCAGGAAAAGCAAGATTTTGTATTAAAGTGTTACTATAACAGAGGTGATATCTCCATTAGCTACTTTTCATTTTACAATTAAATTCTTGGTATGTGTAACAGCAAATACATACATGATATGATAGTGCCAACGATTAATTTTGCATTATGACTAACTTTCCCCTCAGTTTTTTTTTCCAAATTAATTTATGCCAATCATAAAAAGAGAAAAAATATATTATATATGCCAATAAAATAAAAACTAGAAAAAAATCTCTAAGCCCTCCCATGGTACTCATGCACTATATATATGTAACCATTTCATGGGCTGGAAGTCAAAGATGGATGAGTTCGTTTTTTTTTTTTGTTGTTTTTTTTTTTTAATTATGAATCTTATACGCAAGAGGTCAATAAACCTATAAGCACATCAGTGCCATGTATGGAGAGCAGGTGCGGACTTAAAGATATGTGACTTTTTTCCCAAAGAGTTGCAAGTTGTTTGGAAATACTTCTAGCAATAAGGGGTGTTCCAGAAGACTGAGGTAGATGGAATAAAGAGGAAGAAGAAATGTAGGTTTGGTGTGTTTGCAGTTAACAGTAAAGGGTTGCTGAGCAGTGCTACTCTTGTATTAACCATAGAACGTACAATAGAAAGTGGAGGAATGATGGTTACCAGTTTAGTGAAGCAATGCCCACTGAAGTACCTGTAGAATAGAAAGAGCTGAAATGCTGCATTTGTGAGATGGAAGTTGAAGTGAACATGTAAGAGAAGGATTGTCTGTGTTGAATTGCTCTCCTATGGACAGTGTCAAGAATTTTTAGAGTAGTATTAGGTGCTCCACACAGGTGAGCAGTATTCTAAGCATGAGCAGATTTGGGATTTGTATATTGTTAAGAGTTGACTGAGTGTAAAATAGCATCATGAACAAAGAAAATGGCTAGTTTTTTGGAGGCTGAGGAAGCTACTGATGTGATGTGCTTGTGGCAGGAGAAGCTAGCAATGAATGTTAGTTTAAGAAGAGATCTTATTTTGTCTGGTAACTTGGGTATTACTGAAGGTAAGAAAATGTGAGCATTCTTGTAATTTACCATATTTACAATTCATCTAGTACAGGTTTTAATATTTCCAGTAATGTTTTTGAAACTATGGATTCTCTGTGCAAAAAACAGTGTGTAGATATAATATTTGGGTTTATTTTCTTTGCAAGAGTAACAAATCCTTTAACAGAGTCTACCATTGATGGAGCACAGTCCATACAAATTCCCACAAACAGCTCCCATGAAATTTTAAAATTTTCTAAATATGACGTAATAGTCAAAAATATCCTATCCTGTTGTGTGTTCGGAAAGTTCTCTGCAGCATAGAAACTGATTCACTATTTTGTCTTCATTAATGAAGTGAACGAATTCTAGTATATGAGCTTTACTGCTGTCAGTGGACTCATCAAATTGTAAAGCAAAATGTCGTTTGGGAAGTTTATTGGTAACTGTTTTCTCAATATCATTTGACATGTCTTTAATTTTATTTTTTATTGTATCGTCCGAATGAGGAAGTTTCATCATTTTCTTTTTTGCTTCATCACCAAACATAATGTTTACTATTTCACAATATGCTGGTAAATAAGACTCTGCTATAGTATGTGGTTTTAATTTTACCGCAATTAATTCAGCTACCTCATATGACACAAGTTGTGCCTTATTGAAATTATAACAGTCTTTTCAAAATATTTTACTTGTTTAACTTGCGTGTGCAATCTCTTGAAATAATCTTCAGCTGTTTGAAGCAAGATTGGTGGGCTTCGTAGTAAAGTGACTTTTCAACTTAGCAGGAACCATTGTGCCATTGGATAGTTTTTTCCTGCATATAAGACACTGGAGAATAGGACATTCTTTCTCACGTCCATGTACAACTGCAACTTAAATATTTGTCCAAATATTGTCTATTAATTTTTCTTATTTTACTACGTATAATGCAGTCTTCTGTATGAGACGTATTTGCAGCAATATCATTACTACTACTTCCAGTTGTACTTGCCCCATCATTAATACTTGCCTGAGAATCACGTTTTCGTTTAATAATAAATTTATCCATTGAGTGCTACTACAATGTTAGACAATCCACAAACCAAATACACAAAAATGGACTGTGCAATATTATGTTAGACAATACACAAACCAAATACACATTAAAAATTGACTGTGCTATTAAATGTTGCACAACATGCATCACTCAATGACTGTAAAAGAGATGCTTCTCCATTCCCCTCCTACAAGCATATGACCTATAAATGATATTCTATTGGTCAACATGCATAGCAGTCTTCGGTTGTTATGATCATTGGATGTTATGATCACATCCAATTACACTCAGAACTGTGCCATGTGACATCTTTCACTGGCAGAACACTTATAACCAGTTTGCAGAACACAAGTGTTCTGGAGAAAACTAGTTAAGAACCACTGCTTTAGTGCAATAAATTTTGGATGAACCTGATGAGGTCTTCAATCTATAAAGGAGCAATTGTGTATCCTGCTTTTTTTTTTTTTTTAGTTGCTTTCCATTATTTCAATTTCATACCTATTATTCTTGATTTGGAAGCTAGTTATTTTCTTTTCTTGCTTTTCTGTTTCTTCTTGAAGAACAGTTTCATGTTTTTGCATTTCATTTTGTGCCTGTTCAGTTGTTATACTAGGTTCATAATTGGTAATTTCAGCTGATGTTGTTCCATCTATATTTTACTGGGATAGTGGCTCCTGCAGATCTGGAATTTTGGGACTAATTTTTAGCTGATTTTGTTGTGCACTTTGTGATTTTACCAAGTGTAGTTTGTTTAAAAGTGCTGTCTTTATCAGAATGCATTGGAAGAACCAGGAACTCTTCATTATGCTTCTCTGACACACACAGTATTCTAATTGGCTCTACTAGTGCTCCCACTCTTTCAAAAAAAATTCAAAAAGTGCAGGTGTTAACACGGTGTTAAGAACTTTCACATTTCTGACAAGGTTTGAGATACTGATTAGTGATATGTCCAATCTCCATGCAGTTGAAACATTTAGATTTGGGGCAGTTACCACCCAAGTGGTTGTATGAACCAAGCACTGTCTTTGTACTCTGGGACAGTTTACCCATAACTTGGGTTGTACTGATGTTGACAAAATTTAGTATGGGCATCTTCACATCCATTGTGAAGGTGACATCACCAGAAAACTAGTCTAGATCTTCACCTGATAAATCTTTTTATATGTAACTAATCTTACCCCATTTTGAGAATGTCAGTATAAAAATTTCATTACTGTTTTCTATATATTCCATTGGAAATCTTTTGATTTTTACTGTTTTTACCTGGCTCCCGACCAGTACAGGAATAACTGTGCTGCCTTCGAAAGTAAAATCCTATAATAGTTTGTCCCTTGTTTTCACATCTTTAACTACAATTAAATATTTCCCTCCAGTGTATGAATAAATGTGAAAGAATAAATCTTATTAGTACCGACTTTCTTCTTAAACCTTAGTCATCCATCTCATTTCTTCACATTCTGGAATTTCAATTCTACAGTTCGCAAAATTGGAGGAATTGGTACCATTATCTGTGGGGGGGGGGGGAGACTAAAACCTCTGCATTTGATTGTTAAAAAAAAAAACAAAAAACATTTCAGTCATGACTTAGAATTAAGTAATCCCATGATAAAGAAATAATTCTACACCACCAGCAAATGCTTTATTTGAGCAACTATAAAAAGTTGGCTGTGATACTGCCAAAAGTAACCCATAATGCAGATATTAACTGCACTACCAACAATCTTAATATTTACTTTTAAAAAAAAAAATCAGTGCTAGTGGGGATGCAACCACCACTATCACCAGTAAACTAAAATCAAAGTGAAAAACAAATGAAAGAAAACCAAAGTACTTATCTTGCCAAAAACCAGGATATCAGTGGGAGTCAGACCCAGAAGTGATACCAAGCTTTAAGTAATGCAGAAATCATATTTCCATATACAAGTAGTCAAAAGGTGTCATGCCATATTACTAAAATACTCTGGATTAGAGAAAGTTGTAAGTTTTCAACTTGGTTATACTATAAATTAAAGATGCCAAGAAATTCTATTCTTGGTTTAATCCTTTATCCTGGTGTAACATCTATGTCTAATCCAGAGTATTTTAGTAATAAGGTGCGACACCTTTTGGCTACATCTGCATTACTTCAACCTTGGTATCACTTCTAAGTCTGGCTCCCAATAAAGGTTGAAACCAGTTTGGGTAGTGACCCTTCCTATAATGCATAGCATTATACATGTCCGTAAGGATATGTGCTTTGGATTATGGGATATAGGCAAGTGATGCAAAGTCATTAGCCTCTATATACGAGTTGCCCAGTCGTGAAGTTACTTCACCTGCAAACATTGTTTTGCTTACACTTGGATAAAGGATTAAATCAAGAAAATAATTTCTTGACATCTTTAAGTTATTGTATAACCAAATTGAAAAATTCAACATTGTATCCACAGAGTTCTAAAGCTTGATTGAAAAAGGATGCTGGGAAGTTGCTACTCATGTTTTAGATTTAAGATATCAAGCAGAAGCCAGAAATGATAGATGTCATGTCAAATTTGTGAAGCAGTGTCCGTGGAAGTACCTGTAAGAAGACTTCTGAAACAGATCATCTGTGAAGCACTTTTAGAGAGAGAGAGAGAGAGAGATATTAAATATACCAACCTAAACATGTCAGCAGTAATTCTAAGGATTAACAGATTTGGGATTTGATCACAGGACAGGTGAAAATAACAGAAGTGCATAGCAGTTTTTTTATTTTATTTTTAATATTGAGGAAACTATTAACATGATATTGAAGAAATTAACTAATCTGCTCTACTAAGGAGCAACTCCATCCCCTGGCATATCCTGGAGTGTATGAAGTTTTGTGTGACTATGACTTGGCCTACTATGGACAGACAGAAAGATCTGTTAACATTCACCTTGGAGAACAAGTACATTAGCTACCATTATTATGGAAAGTCTGTACTAGCAGACTACACTTTGGACACTTCTTCACACAGAATTAGATGGGAGAAAATCAGTGTGCCCCAGAATATAAAGTATTCCACCACATAGCTATATACTTTTTTCACAACATTAGAGGGTGCTAAAATAAGACTAGATCTTCTGTCCATTACAATCTGAATTGTTTCACTTATTGTCACATGTTAACTATAGCATGTAATGTGCTTTGAAGATGCTGGTTGAAACCCAGAGAAATATAAGCTAGTTAATAAACTTATTTTTTTTTTTTTAATAATTCAGTTGATTTGGTATTGTAATACCATTAAAATATGTTATGAATAACATTCAACACCTAAGCTTGTCTAATTAGATTGGCTAGAGGAAAATAAGAGTCCAAGAAGAAATCTGATCCTGTCTGATGATTTGTGTATTATTGAAGGTAAGGAATATAAATTCAGATTCTTTTTACATGAAAAAAAAAAGGGGGGCTAGAGTGCATTTCAGAAGCAATGAAGGTGACAAGGGTTATCATCGTCCCCATTGGATAATGGCATGGATATTCACATTTAATGGCACTGGTCACAGAAGATTTTCATACATGGTGCACTGCATGGTGCTCAATGCAAACTGAATTATTGGTCGATGAAAGATTGTCAATGTATATGACAACAGCTGCCTGATTCTCTAAACCCATCCATGATAATCTGGCAGATAATATAGGCTGAAATATCTGGCATGGTTCAAGAGCAGAGAAATCTAGTGGTGGTCATTAACTATTGGGCCTCCGCATACAAGATTTTCATACATTGAGCACTGCATGGTGCTCAATGTTCATTGAACTTTAAATTTTGATTGACAATTACTCCAGTTTCCTCCACTTCTTCCAGCAAAAGTCCATAGAGTAAGCATGAAATACCCATCTGTGGAACCCAAATTTCAAATCCTTACATGTAATTGCATTAAACTGATATCCCTATTCATTTGTCACACCCTTCCAGCATATTCAAATCCTCTGGAGGAAGGAACCAAAACAGCACTATTATTTATAACCCTCACACCTGCAAACAACTGAATATCTCTCTGTAGTCCTGTGACCATATTATTGACAAAGATTGAATAGTAAAA